>NC_073302.1:29231371-29553038 GCF_027595985.1 Sorex araneus
AGGTTTTTAGCTGCCGGGGCTCTACTTGGGGCAGGGAGGGAAACTCAACCTGCCCCTGTCCAGTGAAGACAGCCTAGTGTGGGGGCAGGAGATTCTGCCACTATTTACTATATTAGGATTAGTTTTCTATTCAGCACAATTGTCTCAATTCATCTAAAGTGTTAACTGCACCAGTAATTCAATCCTGACCTATTTGTTTGATTTTACTCACAATGAACTAAATGGTCAGAAACTATTTCTGTATTTAACTATAATAAAAGAAAATCCTCTCAAATGTATTCAGTGTTCTATGGTCAGAACTACATTGTACTTAAGTTTATTTTCTGGAGGGCCCCTGTCCAGCAGTGGCTCAGGAAGCCACTGCCATTTTGTGCTTGAAGGCTGTTCTCAGTGGCCCTTCAAGGATGGAACCCAGGACTCCTGCATGCCAGGTATGCACTTAGATCATTGCTGCTTTTCTGTCCCTCAGAATGATACTTGGGTTGGAAGGAGTTGCCGGCAGTTCTCAGGGGTTACAACTGGCTTAGGGCTTGAGGATGATTCACAGCATCCTCTGGGGACCATTCGCTGCCACAGGTCAAACAGGGCTGCTGCACACAAGACAAGCACTGCAAGCCCTGTACGACCACTCTCCCTCCGGAACTACATTAAAAAAAAGGAGATGAAGAAAAGAGAAACTAAGAGATATCTGTCTTAGTATGTTTGAAATCCAGATACTCTTTTTTTGGGGGGGAGGGGGTCACACCTGGCGATGCACAGGGGTTACTCCTGGCTCATGCACTCAGGAATTACTCCTGGCAGTGCTCAGGGGACCATAGGGGATGCTGGGAATCGAACCCGGGTCGGCCGCGTGCAAGGCAAACGCCCTACCTGCTGTGCTATTGCTCCAGCCCCCAGATCCTCTTTTTTCCCCCTAATTAAATTTTTTGATTTCTTAGTCAAAAAATGTTTACTATTATAAATCTATCACTCAAAATGTATTAGGGTGGAAAGTGATTCAATAATTCACATTAATAGCCATACCAACTCATTCATTCTACCTCAAGGATTCCAGCCTATTTTCAGGGAGTAAGTATTGATGTGTGAGACAGGAGGGAAGAGGGAGGGAGAAAATGAACAAGGGGAGAGAGGGAAGGAAGGAGGGAAATTGAGAAATTGACTGAAAATACCTAAAAGTATTAAGAATGATGTCTTTTCAGAGTCAAAATAAGATTTCAAGATTTCCCTCACCCAATTTGGCCATGCAGTGGAAAAAATAGACAAAACAGAAAGCTTTACAATTTTTATCTTCCCCTATAGTCTAATGAATGGCCTGTCAAAATATTCCTTTATCCCTCCCTTTTAGTTTTTTTTTTCTTTTTTCTTTTGAACCAGACATGGAGGCGCTCGGGGACTTCTCCCACCTCATGCATGGCTCCTGGCCATGCTTGGAGAACCATGAGAACCAGCAGCCAAAACCAGGCTCTGCTCGCCCCCTGCACTACTTCCAGATCCTCAAAATACTCTTTTTAGGTTAATAACATATATCTTTTCACACATTTAAAGAAACACTTATGGACTACCTACTGGTAATATGCAATGGGGTGATCATGGTACTAGTTATATGCTAGTCAGTGAAGAATTTACAATCTTGAAGAAAGTCAGTTTGTAATCCTTCCCTTCACTTTGTATTGTATTGTAAACGTTTTCCTTAAAGTGTTTTAAAGACAAAGTTATCCAACTGTTGTGCATCACTTCTTTAACCGATTCTTTCTTTCTCTCTCTCTCTTTTTTTTTTAGGGTCACATATTATAGTGCTCAGGGCTTACTTCTGGCTCTGTGCTCAGATATCACTACTCCTGGCAGTGCTCAGGGGGACTATATGGGGTGGCAGGGATCAAAATGTGTGGGTCAGCCGCATGCAAGGCAAATGCTATACTATCTCTCTGCCCCCCCTGTCTGTCTTTCTCTTTCTCTTAACAATTAAAACTGTTCTCAAATTTTTGTTGGCTGTGCTTTTTTTTTTTTTTTTTGAGGACTCACCATTGGAGCTGGCAGCCACCAAGGCTTGGCGATACTTAGTGCTAGGGGGAGAGTATCTAGTGTTGGGGTAGCATAAAGCCTTAGCAGCACGTGCACAGCATCCTCTGATCAAAGCACTGAAACACAAGCCTGGCTGGCTGAGAACTCCCCTGAGGTGGTGGTGGGGACTGGTGGGGACTGGTGGGGTGGGCTGGGGTGGAGTGTGTGTGTGTGTGTGTGAAAATTCTAAAAACAAAAACATACCAAGAATGTCCCCAATGTTTAAGGAGAGTTAGGATGAAGTTCATAGTAAGATGCAGTATAAGGTTCTGGTTTGAATTTCTAGCACTTAAACCTAACAAAAACATTGTTACAACAAAGTGCTGGAATGACGCAAGTGTTCAAGCAGTAAGAGAATGTTTAGAATAACACTGATGGGATGCTGATCATCATGATAATTCGTAATTACGAAGATCATCATAACAATGTGAAAAATGCACATAACATGAAATACAAGAACAACGAAATAGTCACGCCATGACTGCTACTCCACAGAAATATAAGCACATGAAAAATGCTGGGAGGGAATATATATATAAGACCAAGTTATCTGTTACTATAGTGACAGGACTTTTTCTTTAATTTAAAATTCCTGATTGTTTTGTGGTTTAAAATACAAACACAATGAAATCTAACTCTGTTGTTATTATTTTGCAGGTTTTATTTTACTTATTTTTAATTTTTTATCTTGCAGGTTTGAATAATAAAGAATAAATTACCACTTCTCAGGCACTTCTCAGGATAATTTAAGCCTCATCCCTTGAGCTGTTTTAAAGGGCTACATCAAGTATAACTAATGTTCATCCAGAACTCCCAATGTGTCAAGCAACACCTCAGATTTCATATAGGCACTAACCATTCTAGATTCCTCACACTTAACGTAAAGAAGTTCTATTGATTATTTTGGTTTGGGGGCCACACCCAGCAGTGCTCAGGTCTTACTCCTGGCTCTGTACTCAGGAATCACTTCTGGTGGGGCCCCGGGGACCATATGTGGTGCAGGGAATCAAACCCATGTTGGCCACATGCAAGGAAGTATCCTGCCCACTGATTTTTCTCTCCAGCTCCTTATCCATTTTGCTTTGATGCCACACCTGGCAGTGCTCTGGAGCTACTCCTGGCTCAATGGTCATGGGTCACATTTGGCGGTACTTTTGAGGGGATCATGTAGTGTCAGGGAAGTAGTTTAGAAGAACAGATTGGCTACTACCTCTAGCTAAGAAGAGCTAAGGATCACAGGGTTTGACACAGCCGTCATCTTGGTTTTATACATGAGGAAACAGAGGCACTGACCAGTTAGGAATCCGACCCGAGGTCACACACTAGTAGTGACAGAGCTAAGATTTCAGTCCAGGTCAGGCTCCTGGAGTAGTCCCAGCCACTAGACATTGCTTATTTTTTCCTTTTTCTCCTTTCCCTTCCCTTTTTTTGGGGGGGGCAGGAGATGGTGGTGTTGCAGTTTGGATCATACCCAACAGCACACAGGGACTGTTCCTGGCCAGAGGCTTGGGGGGCCAAGCAGAGTCGGGGAAATCCCCCAGGGGTCCGGCATGCAACAGCATCCACCCAGCCCCGTGAGTTCTCTCCCTGCACTGCGTTTCTTTCCTTTGGTCGTGGTACTTGCACCCGCTTCCCTGTGGCACTGGTGCTCCCAAGCACACGGGGGCAGCTGGGGTGCAGCTGGGGACGGAGTTCATGGGCGCGTGTATGCCAGGTGATGCTCCACTGCGGAATTATCTCAGGGGCCCAATTTGTTCGCTCTTGACGGTGGAAATATGAAATGAGAAACATGGGCAAGCAGCAAAATCACCCCGTCCCTCTGTTTTCTCTGTACAGTGAGGATGGTAACGGCACTTTGTAGAGCTGAGGGGAGACCAGAGCCCCCACTTTGCATGCAGGAGCCCCCGTTTCAAGCCTGGCACTGGACAATCCCCACCAAGCTGACAATAGTCCCGAAAGCACTGCCGCGTGAGGTCCCCGAGCAGAATGAAACAAGAAGTAAAATTTTCTTTACAAACTTGTGATTAAATGTGCATAGAAGAATGTTTTCAGAACAGTACCTGACACATATGAAAAGTTTTGTAAGGGTTTACTACATATTAAATCACAGAGTGCTCTTTTAGGTTTTTTTTTTTGGTAAGTCAAGATATGTGTAAAATTAAAGAGCAAATATGTGTATATGCAAAAATTTACTGTGTCTTAGATAACAGACGCGGTCTCACCTTGCCCAGGAATAACATGAAATCGCCCACTGTGTTGATGGCGGCCACTCGCAAAGCATTCTCCACGAGGATGACGAAGGCGTCCTTTGCAGAGGTGCAGAAGTTGGTGCTGTTGATAGCTGTGGCTGTGTATGCATTCTGGACAACAGCAAGAATATTTTAATTTATGTGAGTTATGTAATAAACATAATAAACAGACATATCACACTTTGTTAACATATAAATCAAGCAGGGATTGGAGAGATAAAAAATGATATATAGCAGTTGACTTGGGGGCTGGAGCGATAGCACAGCGGTTGGGCATTCACCTTTCACGCAGCCGACCCGAGTTCAATTCCTCTGCCCCTCTCGGAGAGCCCGGCAAGCTACCGAGAGTATCGAGCCCAAGCGGCAGAGCCTGGCAAGCTACCCGTGCATATTGGATATGCCAAAAACAGTAACAATAAGTCTCTCAATGAGAGACGTTACTGGTGCCCGCTCGAATAAACTGATGAGCAACGGGATGACAGAAGTAGAAGTAGAAGCATTTGACTTGCATGTGGCCAACCCTGGTTCAATCCCGGGCACATTATGGTTCCCAGAGCTCTGCCAGGAGTGATCCCCGAGCATAGGGCCAGAAATAAGTTCTGAGTACCACCAGGTGTGACACCCCAAATTAAAACACCCTCCTCCAAAATCAAAACAAAATATGTTTCAAGTAGTTAAATCATCATCATCATCATCATCATCATCATCATCATCATCATCATCATCATTCCATTGATTCTTGAATTTCTTGAGTGGTCTCAGTAACATATACATTCATCCTAGCCCTGAGATTCTAGAAGCCTCTCCCTACTCGTCCCTCCCAATGGCCATTAGAGGCCCTTTCAGTGTCAGGGGAACGAGACCCATCATTGTTACTGGTTTTGGCATATGAATACACCATGGGGATTTTTCAAGGCTCTCCCATGTGGGCAGGAAACTCTCGGTAGCTTGCCGGGTTCTCCCAGAGGGAGAAGTAGGCTATAAGATGTCACTTCTGAGAGCTTAGTTTTATAGTTGAATAAAATAGCTTTTTTAGTTTTATAGTTAAATCATAGCTTGCAAAATATTTCAAACCTGTTATCTTTGGAGAGGTACAGATTAATCATAAGAAAATACAAAACTGGGGGCTGGAGGACAGTACAGTGGGTAGGGTGTTTGCCTTGCACACAGCTGACCTGGGTCCCAGCATCCCATATGGTCCCCTGAGCACCGCCAGGACTAATTCCTGAGTGCAGAGCCAGGAGTAACCCCTGACTCAACAAGAAAAAAAATATATAAAGCATTTAAAAATACTGATATGGTGAAGGATATTTCAATAAAGAAGACTCTTTGTGTTTTGTTTTTGGGGGTGCATACTAAATGCTCAGCAGCTACTCTGGGCACAGTGCTCAGAGGTTGTTCCAGCCAGCTCATGGGAACAGTCAATAACAGGGATTGAACCTGAGGCTCCCAGACAAATGGCGTGTGTACTCCAGCCCCTTGAGTTATCTCCCAGTCTGGCAGTTTTTATGGTTCTTTGCAAACACTGATATTATAACACAAATCTTTCCCCAACACCCATGAACATCTTCGAACATTCCCACCGTCTAGTAAATCAAATCTACTTTACCCTTGGCCTGAAGTCGCAGGTTCCTCACTGCGTGCATCACAGTGACACACTTGTGCCATTCCATGATGACGGAAAAGCAAAGGCATCAGACGGCTTTGCTGTTCTATCTCTGACATCTACCATCTCCTCTGTGTGGCTTTTCCCCAGGCCGTCAATTCTCAGAGCTACTGTAGCAGGCCAGGGCTTTCATGCCAAACGTTTTATATCTCTCCCTTCTGGGAGCAAAGCCACAATTCCCCTTGGAGGAAAGTACTTCCTTAATCTCTCCATCTGAGTGGGACTGACGCTCTCTTGGGTTCTGGGGTTGGGCCTTGACGGATGCGCATTCCACAAGATCCACCTACCCGATGGCAGGGCTGAGCGACTATGACAGACTACAGGTCAAAAATATTTACTTTCTATCCGTTTACAGAAAAACTCTGCTGACTCCTGTTCTAAAATGCTGCCAAGGATCAATAGCAACCTCACAGGGTCCGTGGAACCTACCTCCTACCCCACTTGAAACAAACCACATCTCATTTCAAGTCTTTCAGTCCCGTCCCCCATAGCTTCCGGTCTTTCAGAATCTTTCACCACAGAGCTCTATTTCAGTAACCGAGAAATGCTGTCAGTTATCTAAAATATAACCTAACTGATGAGAAATACTTTATTTCACCTGAGACAATGGAGAAGATACTAACGAACCAGTTATTTGATAAAAGTTTTTTAGAAGTAAATTATCCACCGTTGTTGGTTATAAGGGTTTTCCTGAAGTTTAAAAGGAAAAAAAAAAGAACATCGGGGCCAGAGAAATATTGATAGCTCAAGGGGTGGAGTATACACTTTGCATGCCTGAAAGTCTGGCTTAATCGCATGGTCCCCTGAAGCACTGCTAAGTGGTTCAAAAAACCAAAACCAACCAAACAAAAAGCACTTTCAGTATTTAAAATCAGGGGTATGATGATACATTTAAATAAACTATATTATGAGACTGGAGAACTAGTACAGTAGGCAAGGCACTTGTCTTGCAAGCAATTGACCTGTGTTCGATCCCTGGCACCCCCTATGGTCCCCCAAGCCCCACCAGGAGTGATCCCTGAGTGCAGAGTCAGGATCAAACCCAGAGAGCTACTGGGTGTGGCCCCTAGACTAAAAAATTTTTTTAAAAATTAACCAGTGTCGGGGCTAGAGCAATAGTACAGCGGGTAGGGTATTTGCCTTGCACACGGCCAACGCGGGTTCGATTCCCAGCATCCCATATGGTCCCCTGAGCACTGCCAGGAGTAACCCTTGTGCATCACTGGGGTTATGACCCAAAAAGAAAAATTGACCAGTGTCTTAAATCA
Organism: Sorex araneus; assembly: GCF_027595985.1. Classification (NCBI taxonomy): domain Eukaryota; kingdom Metazoa; phylum Chordata; class Mammalia; order Eulipotyphla; family Soricidae; genus Sorex; species Sorex araneus. Next base: position 29,238,616 of record NC_073302.1, read on the forward strand.
TACACATTAATTTTCAGAAGTCTGTTTGAAAATTCTTCCTCCACTCTCCCCTGGTTGCCTCTCCCTGTCCATTTTCTTTAAGAGGAATCTATTCATCTCTAGACATTAAAGGAGGCAATATAGATTTCTTTTTATCACTCTCTGTTATAAGGTAGAACATGCTCTGAGAAATAAAGTTTTTGGACAAGATTCTTACAGATCTGTGCAACTCCTCTGAATTCAACTGACAGAAAGACGTTTCTAGGTATTTTATAAGTCCTTTCTCCCACTCCCACGGCAGAAAAACACATAAATGTTCAGATGTCCTCTTTGGGAAAGAAAACACGCTACCAATCACTGTAGGCCAGTTTATTTCCGTTTCTGAAACTACTACGAGGACCCCTGCATAAGTTTCTCAAGAAATTCTCAAGTCCTCCATGGCTTCGAGGCTGGCCTCACGTTCCGGGGAAAGGTCAACTCAGAGAAGCGATCACCAACTACATTGTAGTCGAAGGCCATGTGGGGGAAGGGAGTTGCAGGCTGAATGAGGGCTAGAGACTGAGCACAGCGGCCACTCAACACCTTTATTGCAAACCACAACAGCTAATTAGAGAGAGAAAACAGAAGGGAATGCCTTGCCACAGTGGCAGGGTGGGGTGGGGGGGAGATGGGATTGGGGAGGGTGGGAGGGACACTGGGTTTACGGGTGGTGGAGAATGGGCACTGGTGAAGGGATGGGTTCCAAACTTTGTATGAGGGAAGTATAAGCACAAAAGTGTATAAATCTGTAACTGTACCCTCACGGTGATTCTCTAATTAAAAATAAATAAATTAAAAAAAAAAAAAAAGAAATTCTCAAGTCCTTTGTGGCTCTCCTTATTAACTGTCCTCACAGCTTTCTGTAGACTACTGAGCTGATTTTCATAGGTTTCATCTTCTTAGACAGCCTTCCAGATTAATACCCAGCTGGAGCCGAATATCTGCTCAGGCAGGATGGAGTCTTAGGACGACTCAACTCCCAGATAATAGGATCACCACACAACAATCTATTTCAAGAGATGCCTATTAGTCCACATGGACACTTAACATTTTTTATGTGACATAGTAAGGGAATACTGCTTATCTGCAAGCAATTATATTATTATATTAAATTATAATAGGGCAGAAGTATGACCATATAGGTAACCCAGGCATGCTTGGTCATCTGTTCCAGAGCACAGTTGCCACATTTTCATACCTTCTTTCCTATACTTATTAATGACCTAGAAATTCTCTTAAAAGTTTAAAATCTTTTAAACACAAAGCCACGCAATAGGGAAAAGCTAGGTAGGAAAAAGGGAATAGGATATGTGCAACTCTGTATATTAATCATAATTAATGGAAAAGGTAATTAAAAGCAACCTCTTCTTATTTTGAATGTGGGATGGAGAGGACATAAAATCAAACCTTGAAATTTCATTCCATTCTACAATTTTTAGACTAAGGATCATAAGAATCAAAAGTATGTCACCAACCTAAATCAGGGTTGTGTTGCATAAAACATAACATCTTTTTATAAAAGTGTCTATATTTACACGGGGCTGTGTGATATAAAGGCAAGAAACCTGCAAACTTAGATTTCAGAATTTCCTCCACTTTAGGCCAGAAAATGCCAGTTTTAATTCTCTCATGTATAAACAGAGAAAATAAGCTTTCACACAGAATTGTGGAGAGCAAGTGATAATGTAGTAAGTGCTCAAAAATATTCTCTACGACTCCCACTCACAGTATGTAGAGAAAGGGTTTATTATATTAAGAACTGATTAGTCAGAGAGCAGATTCCTTCCACTGTTAGATGCAGCCTTTCCACAGTGTCCAAGTAAACCAAGGCCTGAGTAATCCAAAGCCCAACAGAAACAAATTCTAGTTGTAACAATCGCTACCTGAAGCGAACTCTATGTGCTAGATGAGACGTTTAATCACCTTCAAGTCACATTAAGATAAACACCTGCAGAAACAAAGTGCAGTTCACATTTCACTGTTTATTTGCAAAATTCTAGCACCTAAGCTATTTATAAGAAATGGCTTATTTTTCAAATCTAAAGCTCCTTTTCAAAGTCAGCTGTATTTCCCATGCTGTCAGTTGCTGAAACAGTCTAGGATTATGGAACTTCTTATCTTGCTGCAAAATCACTCTGGTCTACTCTACCTCTGTATCAGTACTCCTCTCTATTACTCTCTAAATTCTCCAGTAAACAGGGCAACAAATAACTGTGTGGTCCATAGACCTATTTATTCATCATTATTATCATTATTATTATTATTATTTTAATTGAATCGCCATTACATAGTTACAAAGCTGTTTGTGGTTGGGTTTCAGTCATACAATATTCCAACATCCATCCCTCCACCAGTGCATATTTCCCACCACCAATACCAATGTCCCCAGTTTCCCTCCTATCCCCCCCTTTCACTCCCATCTTGTCTCTTTGCCTCTCTCTCTCTCTCTCTCTCTCTTTCTCTCTCTCTCTCTCTCTCTCTCTCTCTCTCTCTCTCTCTCTCCCTCCCTCCCTCCCTCCCTCCCTCCTTTTATGGAGCTATTTCTTTGACTCGGATTTTTTCCATTTTAATTGAGGACTAAACTGATGAAAGCAAACAATAAAATGCAAGCATCCAGAATCCTGGCTTCTCATAAAATCGGAGGAGTTAGAAACTAGCCATAAATTCTCACTTAGCAGCAGTATACTAAAGCTAAACAGAAGCTGCCTTTGACTTCTCATGAAATGTGAGCTCTTCAGTCTGCCACAGTCTCTATAATTTTGTCCTGTCTTCCACGTGTCTGAGGCTCCCGTTTACAAGCAATGTAACTGGCCTCAATGAGTCCTGTGGGTTGTTCCGAGTTTTCGAGCTGTGCCCAAGGCTTTTGACTTCAGGTTTTTAAACTGATCTCAAAAAAAAAAAAAAAAAAGATAGCAAAACAAAAGATAGGAGAAAATGCAATGGGGCATGAACTCATTCCTAATTCTAAGCAGGAGACTGCAAGGAAAGTGCGGGCCTCTGTGCCTGGCACATGTGAAGTGTGACATACATGTCAGCTGGCATTATAATCCGTATGGTCATTTTGCTATATTCTGTCAATAATCTAAATAATATTTCAGATAGTAAACAAGGAGTGTTTAAAAACTAAGAATGAGCGGCTGGAACAATAGATTGGCAAGTAAGGTGTTTTGCCTTGCCTGCTGCCGACCCAGGTTCAATCCCTGGTGTCCCTTATGGTCCCTTAAGCCTGCCAGGAGTGATCCCTGAGTACAGAGCCAGGAATAAGCCCTGAACACTACCAGGTGTGGTCCCCGAACCAAAAAAGAATCCCCCACAAATCCTAAAAACTAAGAATGAAAGAAATGCATCATAAGGTACTGGTACAAGAACAGGCAAACCAATGGCAAAAGAAGAAAGCCCTGGGACTCATGTGTGTTCTGAAGAATTTAATAGACGGGGACTGGTGAGATGGCTTGAAGGACCTGTGGGGCAGATGACAGCTCCTAGAGCTAGAAAGTTGGGCTGACTCAAACTCCCTAAGGAATCAGCTATTTAGTAATGGCACAAGGCATATGATGATAATCACCATTAGCACAGCCATCAGCTTTTTAATAGGGATGTCTTGATTGCAAAGCAAATTTTTAAAGAACATAACAATTTTTCAGACTGAAATGTCTGTTATAAATGAATAACACTTCGTATCCATTGAGTCTTAGGATCTCCAAGCATGTATTTTGCTAATGGAATGCCATGCCTCCTTCCTGACACTGACCACAGAACTCTAACGGCGCAAACTCACATCACAGTTACAGGACTATAATCCCATGGAAAGCGCAAAGCCACTGATGGAAAGCACAATGCTGTTCTTCAACCACTTAGAGGTAATTGTTGAGAAAGTCAATTTTTGTCTTTTATCTATTAGATCAGAGTATCAGTGCATTAGAATTGATTTACAGGGAATGCAGGAAAAGCAGTGAAAAGAAAGAAAATGCAGAAAAGATGGGTAGAGTGCTTCACACAGAGCTCTATGTACTTAAAGGAAAAGGAGCAATCTTCTCTCCGATGAACTCTCATGCCGCAAACAGCAATTCCTCCATTCACTTTAGAAACAGTACTTGCTTTAACATTATCTCCCAGGCAAGTAAAAACACTTTAGTTGCCGGACAATGGGTAAAACCAAACCACCACAGAGAGAATACTAGTTCTGAATGATAGCAGACAGTTGCAAAAAAGGGAAATAAATAGCATTGCAGCTTCTCACTAAAGCCTTCGGGTATTTAAAACAATTAAATATCTATGACCAGTTAAGGAGATTCAGAGAAAAACTGCAAGCAAGAGGGTGTAAATTAAGACAGCGATAAATGTCTTTCCTGAAAGATATACCCTGAAGATATCTTATCCATGTATTAAAATTAACTAATAGTGAGCCTAGGTAAGGAGACATGTTCCTTTTGTCCCCCAGTTTTTCTGCCACACCTAGTGATGCTCAGGGCTTACTCTTGGCTGTATACTCAGGAATTACTCCCCGTGGTGCTCATGGGACCATATAGGATGCCAAGAATCAAACTCAGGTTGGGGCAATGTGCAAGGCATGTGCCCTACCTGCTGTACTATCGCTCTGACCCCAGAAGATATGTTCCTTTTAAGGATAAAATCTGATTTAAAATATACATCTTATCAATGCACAATGTGCAGCACAGGAAAAAACCATGGCATCTTTTAATTAAACTCAATGACTACAGCAGTAGTTATTTTATTTTAGAAGAAACAACAAACTGATCCTTGAAAATAAACTGTTGTTTTTAAGTATCTTACCTGATTTAAATAATTTAGGCACTTTTCAAGACACCAAAGGCAACAAATGCAAGATTTCAGCACACATCGGGCACACGCATTTTCCTGGAAAGGAAGAAGAACTGAACTTATTAATACAACCAAAGACAAAAACAAAGCTGGAGAGATAGCACAGTGGGTCAGAGCCACTGTACGTGGCCAACTCGAGTTCAATAGCCAGCACCACCTCTGGTCCTCTGAACAATGCCAGGACTGACCCTTGAGTACAGAGCCAGGAGTAAGCCCTGAACACTGCCAGGGGTGCTCCAGTACAAAAACAAAACAAACATTCATACCATCATACAACATCTACAAATGTTAGGGAGATAATTTTTTAAAGATCTTTAATTTTATATACTTTATTTTTTATTGAATCACCGTAACAGTTACAAAGCTTTCATTATTGAGTTTCAGTCATACAATGATCGGACACCCACTCCTCCACCAATGTAGCTTTCCCTCCACCAATGTCCCCAGTATCCCTCCCACCACGCCCACTCCACACGACCCCCTGCCTCTATGCCAGGCACTTTCCTTCTTACTCTCACTTTGGGGCATTATAAGGAAAATAAAATTTTATTTTAAGTCACAGTTGGTATTGTGATTTATGTTCCCCCTCAAAGTGTAATTTTCATTTTCCCCCCAAAAAATTTTTTTTAATTTTTTATTAGTGCATCACCGTGAGGTATAGTTATAGACTTACAAACGTTTGTGCTTGCATTTCAGTCATACAATGATCTAGTGCCCATCCCTCCACCAGTGCCCATTTTCCACCACCAATGGTCCCAGCATCCCTCCCACCATCCCCATCCCCGTTTCCCTCAAAATTTAATAGCTGAATTTTTAAAATTAGTTTAATTCAAGATGTACCTGTTGCACATAAGCCCTATAGTGAGGTATATAAGACTGGTAGGGATTTGAAAACTAGGAAGAAAAAAAATGCTACACACAAAAGTGTTGAGATTGAGGGCTGGAGTGACAGCAGAGCGGGTAGGGCGTCTGCCTACCCGGGTTCGGTTCCCAGCATCCCATATGGTCCCCCGAGCACTACCAGGAGTAATTCCTGAGTGCAAAATCCTCAGCATTGCCCGCATGACCCAAAAAGAAAAAAAAAAGTGTTGAGATTCATAATCTGATAGAAATAGTAAGTCCTATGAGAGTGGAGAGACATCATGTGGGGGATAAGAAGAACCAGGGAAGGTCTGTGGGAAGAACGGGGCGTGAGGGAAGCTTTGTTGATGCACACACTATCTCCACTGTGAAGGACAGGGTCCGTAGAGGAGAGGGTCTGAGCCAACACGAAGGAAAAGACGGCACAGGACAATGACTGGACACATTTTGCTAGTGTATATGCAATGCAAGAGCGGGAGACCAGAAGGAAGGACTCGATACGTAATAAGGAATCGTATGATTCGCTACGTAAGGAAGGAATCGTACGATTCTCAAAGAACACACCCACAGTGTGGAAAAGACTGGCTACTATCCCACAAGCGGAACCCGAGGGCCGGCACGTGCCCACAGACGTTTCCAGAAGTGTTCCCCCTTACCTTTCCTTTGAGCTGACTGTGAATGTACATAAGGATCATCCGTGGAATTTTGACTAAGGTGATAATGAAAGACCCTTTTGCCACAGTACCAAGGTGGTAACGAATAAGGCGATTCACTGATGCCAAAATAGGTGTAAATGGCAAATTCCTTTTATCTCTGTATTTCAAATAAGGAGAAACCAAAAAGACATTTTAAACGACGGTTAGGCCAGGATAAAAATACAAAAATGTATTAGAGCAAGGTTTCTTAAGCTTTTTTCCATATATGACCCGTTTATGGCTGAGAAATTTTTGGAGGGGGCAAGGGATGGTTCCATAACAGTGCTGAGAAGGCCCTGGGTGCCGGGGACTACCCCGGGGTCAGGTGTCACCTGAGAAACCATTACACCCATCCTGGGCATATAAACATTTGCTGACAACCAATCATATGTTTATTTGAGAATAATTCTCAGCAACACCCCAGTTAATCAACCTAATACAGGGTTTCAACCCATAACTGGAGAAGTTCTGGTTCAGAGTACAAGTGCAATGCAATGAAATGTTCATTGTTCTGCTCTGCCTTAATGATAAGACACAAGGACTATATATATGCCATAGAAAATTAATGTTTCATTTCTTTATAATAGCTGTGTGATAATAATAATGACAATACTGTAAGTTAAATCAAACTATTCTAAAACCTTCGATTAACCAATATTTATAGCCAGAAAAATAGAATTTAAAAAAATATTCAACCTCAATCTGACACCTGATTTTTTTTTTCTTTTTAATCATGACCATTCACAGTGATGCTTAAAAAGGGACCCTGGGTCACTCCCTGCAATGGTCAGCCCCGAGTGCAGGCCTGAAGACTCAGTGTTCGGGGACAGCCAGGGGCCACAGCTAGTGGTGCTTGGTGGGACCAGGGGCGCCAGACAGTGAAGTCAGGCCTTGTGTCACCTAGGCACGTCCTCTACTGCTTGAGCTATCTCCGCTGTCTTGCAAGCTCATTTTATTTCATCTTTTAATTTAGCCACTGTGATCTACAAGAATGCTAATATTAATGTCTTAGGAATACAATGTCATGACACCAGACCCATCACGAAGAGTCTGGCATTTCATTTGCCCAGAAATCTCTAACCCCTATTTATAGCCTAAAGTTAGGAAAGGAACTGTGCTACTTGTTTCTGATCCAACCAACATGCAATATATGTTTATCTTTGGATGGGCTTTTCTATAAGAAAGCAAAAGTACATACATAATCACCATCAGAAGACTTATTCTACTTTCAAATATAAATTATACCACGAGCAGTTATTCTGATAAATTGTTGAGCTATAGAAAAGTATTTTTTTTAAAAAAATCACTCATTTTGTAAAATCCCAAATCGATTACCTGTAATATTTTTCATATTCCCTCCCAATAACTTTCCCTTTCCTCTTTGTGTAGAGGACTCCCAAGCTACACTCGGGATGCTTGAGGAAATCTTCCCGTGGGATATAGCCAACAAGGCAGGATGGGATGGCGGGATGGCCTTGAGCCCTGCAGTACTGGGGCCCCCAAGAGCCATCTGAGCAGGGGGTGGGGGAGAGAGGTGGTGCTGTGGGGAGGGGAGCACATACGGTATGTTGTGAACAGAATTTACACCTCCTTTGAGCTACCTTGCTCCCAACGACATTTTAGAGAATGAACTCTGACCAATGTCCTTAAAAATTCATCATTTCGATGATCTTACATTTTCTGAGAACACCTTCTTACCTCGTAAAGTAGTACGTCACTACTGCTCCGGCCACGGTCATCTGCTGACAAGCTAGAATAAACTCACTGATCCAAATCAGGCCCACCACATGGTACCACCACATGTACTGCAGAGGTCCAGAAACTTTGAATTCCACAAAGCCTTGTTCATTCTGAACCGCACTGCCTGGGAAAATATCAAGGAAGGAAAAAAAGAAATAAGCTTATGTGGTATATGGTTTATATATAAAATGCGGTTATTAGTCTAATTTCCAACAATAGGTCCTCAATCCCCAAACACAAACTTTATAATCACAGGCCTATTGAATTAAGGGCCAAAATTAATTAGCACTTAGAAAGTTGTGAAGTCAAACATTATACTATCAACGATTTTGATTTCCCCAGAGGCATCACATAAAGCTTTTAAAACATGATTTATTTTAATATAGTTTTTACCACATTAGCAGTTATTTAGTTTTGAGGTGAATTTTTAACTACTTCAATTTTTTTTCCATACTTATTATTTATCCTAAAATGACAAACCTAAATTAAGAGCAAAGAACTGAATCTATTCCAATCAATGCCTATGTTCTTACAAAAGTCAATATAGAATGAATGGTCAGAGAAATTATACACAGGTTTACTAATCTTTGTTTTTGTTTTTTTGGGCCATACCTAGCAGTGCTCAGAAGTTAATGCTGGCTCTTGCTCAGGAATTATTCTTGGCAAGCTTGGGAGATCGTATGAAATGTCTGGGATCAAACCCAGGTCAGTCACATGCAAGGCAAACGCCCTACCCACTGTACTACCATTCTGGCCCTTCAAGTTTACTAATCTTAAAGTACTCTTCAGAATGAAAAAACATTCAGTGTAACCTACATAACTAAGGATGACTATAAGCCAGTCTAACAGAAATCACGAAATCCCGTTAATCACTGATTTCTCGGGCGGGCTCAGTAACATCTCATTTCGTCCTTTCCCTGAGATCTTAGAAGTCTATCTCGACTCAGACCTCCTTACAATGTTGCACTGGGGGCTCTTCAGGGTCAGGGGAATGAGATCCAGCTTGTTACTGGATTTAGCATATGAATACACCATGGGAAGCTTGCAAGGCTGTCCCATGTGGGCAGGAAACTCTCAGAAAATTGCCAGTTTCTCCCAGAGGGAGAAGCAGGCTATAGATAGTAGGCTAAAGATGCATGTACCTTCTTGCCCGGACACCTGGCTGTCTTCCCCAGGGCCCCTCAGAGGGGATGGGCTCCAGCTTCCCTCCCCACCCCGAACAGAGCTCCCAGCGGCTGAAGACTACCGGAACCTAGCTATAGCCATGTTGGAGGCCCCTCTCCACACGTTCGGACAGGCCTCATGCATGAAGGTACCAACAAAGGAACCCAGGTGTGTGTAATCCCATCAACGGCCAACATCCAGAGAGACTTAAAAGCAAGCTCTCAGAAGAGAGTGATGCAGAGAGTCTCTTGCCCGCACGCCTGGCTGTCTTCTCTGGGGCCCCTCGGAGGGGATGGGCTCCAGCTTCCCTCCTGATCCCGAGCAGAGCTCCTGGAGGCCGAAGACCACCGGATCCTAGCTACAGCCATGCTGGAGGCCCCTCTCCACACTTTCAGACACTTTTTTTTTTTTGCTTTTTGGGTCACACCCGGCGATGCACAGGGGTTACTCCTGGTTCTACACTCAGGAATCACTCCTGACGGTGCTCAGGGGTCCATATGGGATGCTGGGATTCGAACCCCGGTCAGCCACGTGCAAGGCAAACGCCCTACCCGCTGTGCTATTGCTCCAGCCCCACGTTCAGACAGTCTAACAGAGAACTATTATTAAAATGCATCTAGGTTCAGGTAATTTCTAAGCTAGAGAATCCCAAGGATGCAAATTCAGCTTTGGTGATGACTGGGATTTGAGGCGACACCTCAGAGTGGCACTGCCTCCCGGAGTTCACGTCACAGGATCCAAATGTCTACATTTGTACCAGAACTTAACCAATAACCATCTCAAAACTAGAATGCAACTTCATGCCTTGTCTGGAGCCTCAGTGCAAAGACAATCTAAACACTGTAAACAGAGAAATGGGTTATTGAGCAAAAACAACTATTAGTTCCAAGGGTTACTGGGCTACTGGTTCCTTAAATGTCTGAAGACATCTTTTTTTGGTCTTTTTGTTGTTGTTCTTCTTTTGTTTTTGTTTTTGTCTCGGTGGGCCATACCTGGCAATGTTCAGAGCTTACTCCTGGCTCTGCACTCAGGGATCACTCCTGGGAGTGCTTAGGGGACCACCAGGGTGCCAGGGATTGAACCTGGGTCAGCCACATGCAAGGTAGTTGCCTGCCTGCTGTACTATCTCTTGTGTTCTCTCTGGTGTAAAATAGTTTAATGCAAATCAGATGTATTACAAAGAGGAAAAAGCCACACGTTTTCTTACCAGTAGTGCCAAGGAAAAGAAGTGTCATGATCCAGTATGCCCAAAACAAGACCAGGGCAAAGAACGTCCAAAAGGGTTGGAAGACGAGCAGTGGCAAGTGAATGAAGACTTTGCCAGCCACATGGAACAAAGCGATGGTGAGAGCAACACGTTTGCGCATAACCAACATAATCAGGAATAATATAACCTGCATGAAGAGAATAGAGGAAATAATTCCAATTGCTGTTTTTAGCTGTGAAAACACAAACTAAACAACAGTGGAAAATGTTTACATAACCCTTTATTACCCGCTCCTCCACCCCAAATGTCAAAGTATTGTTCTCAGAATCCCAATACGTTACTGACATTTATTTCTCTCTTTTTTTCTTTTTTGGTTTTTGGGTCACACCTGGTGATGCACAGGGGTTACTCCTGGCTCACACACTCAAGAATCACTCCTGTCTGTGCTCGGGGGACCATATGGGATGCTGGGAATGGAACCCAGGTCGGCCTCGTGCAAGGCAAACGCCCTACCCGCTGTACTATTGCTCCAGCCCCAACATTTATCTCTTTTGTAGCAACTATTATTTTCAACGTATAATTTATCAACATATAATTTACACATAAAAGGATTTCTTGATTTGTGAAGAAGTCTTAAAATTCTACTTTTCTCTTTTGCACTCATTCTGAGTCAAAATATGATGTTTTCCACTTGAATACATGTAAGTCTGTTACTCTACAAACAGGGGAAGGACCACAATCCACAAATATGAAAGCAGGAAGGTGTTCTTACTTTGTCTCTTATCTTTGGAACAATAGCCCTAAGAAGAGATTTCAAATCAGATTCAACCTTTGCTCCATATTCTACCTACCACAGAAAAGTCACTGTCACTGTCCTTCCGTAGCTCATCGATTTGCTTGAGTGGGCACCAGTAACGTCTCCACTGTGAGACTTGTTGTAACTGTTTTTGGCATATCAAATACACCGTGGGTAGCTTGCCAGGCTCTGCCGTGTGGGTGAGATACTCTTGGTAGCTTGCCGGGCTCTCCGAGAGGGGCAGAAGAATCAAACCCGGGTAAGCCGGGTGCAAGGCAAATGCCCTACCCGCTGTGCTATTGCTCCAGCCATAGAAAAGTATTCTTAAAATATATTTAATAAATATTTGTGCAATAATGAAAAATATCTTTTGGCACCAACAGTTTATGGTGCCATGCATCACTTCCGTTTTATGGTGCCTTTATTATTTTTTGTTTCTAATGCACAATAGAAAGGTTGAGATTGCTCACAGAGGGATTTTTCAGAGAAAGAAATGAACCAAAAATGTGAATATAGATTATTTAACCACAAACGTTAATTTGTAATGAGGCCAGTGAAGCGCACATAGTTTTGAATGTTACAAGTTCGAAAGGGAAAATAATTAGTGAACAAGTAAATGGGATAAGAGATGACCTTTTCTAAACATATTTTCTATAGTAAACTGAAAAGAATTACAAGAAAGTTATTATAAGTTATAAGCAATTATCCATGACTATTAATAGAGACTTTCTTTTTTTTTTTTTTTTTTGCTTTTTGGGTCACACCCAATGATGTTACAGGGGTTACTCCTGGCTCTGCACTCAGGAATCATCCCTGGCGGTGCTCAGGGGACCATATGGGATGCTGGGAATCGAACCCGGGTCAGCCACAAGGCAAACGCCCTACCCGCTGTGCTATTGCTCCAGACCCTAATAGAGACCTTCTTACTAGTGGAATTGAATAATCAAAACTTTTTGCAAGTTTGTTCTTTCTCTTGCCCCATCCCTCCCCCTAAACTTAGAAGGGACAACTCTCCTTTGGATTAAGAGGCAAGAACAGACCGGCATGAGGCTTGTTGCTTGGGGGAATACTTACATCCTCTTCTTGGTACATTTTTGTTGCATTTTATTTGGCCTTAATTAGACCAAGACCTTTCAATTGCGCATTCACTGTACTGAAGATCAGCACAACTATCCCTAAAACCACCACCCTGAAAGAGCCACATAAGTGAGAACTCACTGTGAACACTGTTGCAGAAATGGCATAGATGAGGAGGGCCCGAAGATTGTCTTCAGCTATCTGAAGCTGCTCAGGTATAACTGTTTCTTTGGGAGACCTTCTTTGCTTTGCATACAGCCACCAAAGTACACCCGTGCCACCTGGAGACAAAGAAAAAAAAAAAGAAACAAAGAAAGAAAAGGAAAATGGGGAAGTCAACAATTAGCATAAGGTTATATAACATGAATCCTTAATGTTCTGGCTCCTTCTTGTGCGTCATTTTGGAACTGAAAGAGTAACAATTCAATTGGCCAGGAGGTGCATAGCTATAATCTTTTATCAGCAAAAGACATGCTCTAATTATTCCACAAAGTCCTTTCTTATTAGACACTTACAAGTCTTTCCATTATGAAATAAACTTCCTTTTACTGCCTGTATTAATTGACTCTGAAGCCAACAGGGAGTGGGCAATAACAGACACCCTTGAGAAGAGACCGTGTGTTCAAGCTTGGGGGCCTAGTGGAAGGAAGTCGGAACCACAGGAATCAGCAATGAGGCTGAGGAAGGCAAAGACTTCTGTTACAGTCATCACAGTAATCCCAGAGGACAGCACGGAGTCATGCAGCTGATGAAATGATCAGAATAATGCATAAATGAAGATCAAAAGAGTTGGCAGGAACAAAGAGAGGACATCTTTGGTATCTTGTTAATATGGGTTGATAGAAGTTTTTATCGTCACCAGATTCTGACTCAGATTCTGAGGACTAGACTGAAGAGGGAGACAAATATGACCCCTTATAAGAGAGCTACACCAGGAACTTTCATTTATATATTTTAGTTTAGCTTAATTTTTTTTTGCTTTGGGGGTCACACCCGGCGATGCACAGGGAGTAGTCCTGGCTCTGCACTCAGGAATTACTCCTGGCGGTGCTCAGGGGACCATATTGGATGCTGGGAATCGAACCCAAGTCGACACCCTACCTGCTGTGCTATAGCTCCAGTCCACACCAGGAACTTTTAATCAGTATGTTAATTAAACATTTTGCATACTCATAGGATATACTGATTTAGGGATGGGGAAAAAAAACACATTGAATAAGTTCCTATCTTCACCCTTCATGGAGCTTATATGTAGGGACGGAGAAACAAAAAAATAAGGAAACAAGCAAAAGCATAGTCTATTAAATGTTAAAAAAAAAAATGTTGCCCAAGAGATAAAGAGTGGGGATAAGGAGCTTGCCTTGCCTGACACCATGTAGCCAAGTCTTGATCAAATCCCTGGCATTAGGTGTGATTTTCCAGTTAATCACTTCTGAGCAGAGACCTAGCCACTGAGGAGGTAGGTGGGGGGTGGGAGGGGACAGGAGGAAGAGAGGGAGGGCGGGAAGGAGGGAGAGAGGGAGAAAAAGGAAGGAGACTGGGTAAGCACTGCAGTGTTACATAAGATGTATAAGAAATGCATCACTGCTGCGCTGATATTTGAACAAGAGAATCAAAGACAGGAAGAAAACAATCTACATAATCTAAGGAAAGAATATTGCAAAATAGCTCATCCTATGATGCCGAAGTGAAGCCATGCCGGGCAGAAAGGGAAGAAAGGCACTGTGATTTCAACAATGAGCAAGGAGGAACGTGGTAAGAGATGTGAGCAGGTATTGCTGGGAACCAGATCGTATTGTTGAATTGTGCCTGGTGGGACATTATAAGGAAAGGGAGATGCAGAGTAGAAGTGAAATACTCCAGTGGGCAAGATAAATGCCCAGGAGAAAAGAAACTAAAATCAGATCTATCCAAGTCTACTCAACCTCCCTCTGTACTCAAGTATTAAGCATGAATGAGGTGAATGGAAGTCCCATTCTCTACCTGCTGACAAATACTGAATATGAATTATGTTTCTACTAAAAAGATGTTGTAAATAAGTGAAAACAGCAAGTCTCTGGAAAACATTTCAGTGAATGGGGAAACCTCTTTTCAAGTCTTGAAGGCACCATAAACTTGTTCAGAAAACTGTTTAAGGGAATGAAATACATTCTCTACTAACATTATTGGAGAAAGGTAAATACAACGAGATGACGAAACATCAGAGAAGATACAGGACATATTTATTAAACATTTAAATTTGTGCCAGGAGCTGTGTAATAAAGGCAATCATATTTACCATAAATACAGGGCATTTAAGAAAGTTAACAAGAACATAAATGCAGTAAGTAAAAGGGCTGGAATTCAATCTAGTTTTGTGACAAAAATTAGCCGTCTGTTATAAACTGAATGTTTGTATCCTCCTGATGCTCATATGCTGAAATCCTACCGCCCATAGTTTGGAGGTGGATCTATCAGATGATTAGAACTGAAGAGAGGAACCCTCATGAATAGGATCAAAGCTCTAATAAGGGAGATTCTGGAGAGCTCTTTCACACCATCTGTAAAGACACAGAAGACATGAAGGACCAGAAGCAAACTCTCAGCCAACACTAAATCTGATGGTGCCTTGTTCTTGGAATTTGGTCAATCAATCTTTAAAGGGGCTGGAGCGATAGCACAGTGGTAGGATGTTTGCCTTGCATGTAGCCAACCCGGGTTCGATTCCTCTGCCCCTCTCGGAGAGCCTGGCAAGCTACCGAGAGTATCTCGCCCGCATGGCAGAGCCTGGCAAGCTACCCGTGGCATATTCGATATGCCAAGAACAGTAACAAGAAGTCTCACAATGGAGATGTTACTGGTGCCCGCTCGAACAAATCAATGAGCAACGAGATGACAGTGACAGTGAATCCTTAAAGATGCCTCTAGGTTCAATGTCAGAGTTATGTCTATGTTTTCCTCTATGAACCTATGGTGTCAGATCTGACATCAAGGTCTTTAATCCATTTTGACTTGAATTTTGTACATGGCATCAGAAGGAGGTCCAAGTTCATTTTTTTTTTTCTGCATGCAGCCGACCAGTTTTTCCAGCACCATTTGTTGAAGAGACTTTCCATGCTTCACTTCTTGTATTTGCTCCTTCAATGAAGACTGACTGACCATGTATCTGATGGTCTATATGGATTTTTAATTCTCTTCCGCTGATCTGATGTTTTATCCTTATTCCAATACCATGCTATTTTAATTGTAGTACAGTTTAAAGTTGAGAAAAGCCATGCTTCCCATATTCTTTCCCCAATTCGTTTGGCTAATCAGGGGAGGGGGAATTTATTGTTTCATATGAATTTCGGGAATATTTGATCTGTTTCTTTGAAAAATGTCCTGGGTATTTTTATTGGTACTGCACTGAATCTACAATACATTAAAGAGTATTACCATCCTGAGGGTGTTAATCCTGAGAGAATTTTAAGAGATTTTTTTTGTTGTGATTTTTTGCCACACCTTTCCTTTGGGGCTTAGGGTACTATATGTGGTGTTAGGGTCAGCCACCATCTGCACCTGTATGTTAATTGCAGCACTGTTCACAATAGTCAGAATCTGGAAACAACCTGAATGCTCAAGAACAGACAACTGGTTAAAGAAACCTTGGTACATCTACACAATGGAACACTATGTAGCTGTTAGGAAAGATAAAGTCATGAAATTTGCTTATAAGTGGATGGTCATGGAGAGTATCATGCTAAGTGAAATGAGTCAGAAAGAGAGGGACAGACATACAATGACTGCACTCATTTGTGGAATATAACATAATATGAGACTGACACCCAAGGACAGTAGATACAAAGGCCAAGAATATTGCTCCATAGTTGGAAGCCTGTCTCATGAACCTGGGGAGAAGGCAGCTGGGATAGGGATCACTAAGTCAATGATGGTTGGAGGGATCATTTGGGAGGGAGATGTGTGCTGAAAAAAGATAAAGGACCAAAAGTGATAGCCTCTCAGTATCTATATTGCAAACCATAATGACCAAAAGTAGAGAGTATGGGGGAAACTGTCTGCCATAGAAGCAGGGGGAGGGTTGGGACGGGAGGGGGAAGGATACTGGGGACATTGGTCATGGAGAATGTGCACTGGTGGAGAGATGGATGCTCGATCATTGTATGACTAAAACTCAAACATGAAAGCTTTGTAACTATCTCACAGTGATTCAATATAACAAAACAAAGCAAAAACCGGGGTTAGCCGTATGTTAGGCAAAAGTCTTACCCACAGTACTATCTCTCCAGTCCAAGAGGATTTTTTCCTTTTATTTATTTATTTAAAAAATTTTTTTAAATGAATCACCATGAGACACAGTTACAGACTTACAAACTTTCATGCTTACGCTTCAGTCATACAATGATCAAGTACCCATCCCTCCACCAGTGCCCATTCTCCACCACCAATGGTCCCAGCATCCCTCCCACCACCCCCACCCCATCCCCCCCACCCCGCCTTGCCTCTGTGGCAGGGCATTCCCTTTTGCGCTCTCTCTCTCTCTCTCTCTCTCTCTCTCTCTCTCTCTCTCTCTCTCTCTCTTTCTCTCTCTCTCTCTTCTTTTTGGATGTTGTGGTTTGCAATATAGATACTGAGTGGCCATCATGTTCGGCCTATAGTCTACTTTCAGCTCGCATCTCCCAATCCAAGGATTTTTTTTTTAAAGGCGCTAACAGATAACCCATATTACATGTTCTTACAAAACGTAAAAAAAATACAGAAAATAAAATGTCAATAGACAGAATGATAATAAAATTCACACACATACACACACACACACACAAGATTGAATTAGGTATAATTAGCAATACTTCAGAACTTCAACACCTTAAAGTAGCTGATCCAGATCTTTAAAAAATATAAGATAAAAGTAAAGGAACAGGTCCTTCATCTGAAAGGCAGAGAATACTGAAGAATTAAGTGAAATTTTTAATTAAATTAAAATTTGATTCCTTTTTAAATTTTCATTTCATTTCTCTTTACTTTTCTTCCTACAGTGGTTCTGACAGAAAATTGTTGGCCCTTTATTTGGATCACTGGCAAGGTTTGCATCACACCTGACAATGTTTAGGGCTTTACTCCTGGCTCTGTGCTCAGGGATCACTGTGGATGGTGCTCAGGGAACCACAGGTTGTGATGAGGATCAAACCAGGGTCAGCTGCATGCAAGGCCAAATGCTTTATCCCCTGTACTAGTTCTTCAGCTCAGCCCTTTAGGAGAAACCTCTCCACTTGCTTTTTTTTAATCCACATGCCACTGATCCTGCCATTTCATTTGTTTCAGTAGGCGCCCACCGAACTAAGTTCAGTATAATCCACTTATCAGACGTTTTACAACTCATCAATTAATTCATAAACCTTATAAGAGAAAAAAAAATACTTACATCAGTTCATTCTGAATGGGAGTATTAAAACATATTACTTTAAAGAAAAAAAGGAAAAAAGAAATAAGAAGCTTACCAAGTGAACCCAGAATGACCAGGATTGTTAAGATCCACACAAGTATTCTTGAAATATATCTGATTATCACCATCAAAATCATGGAGAGAACTGCAGGGAAGATAAATAGAGAAAAAGTGGAAGATTACTCAAAAACATTGGAAAATAAAATTTTAAAAAAACACAACTTTTTCCACTGTATTTCCCTAGGGAAATAATTTGTTGCTATTGACAAGCTGATGAACCCATACTAAGGAAAAAAGGGAATGAGCTATGTTTGCACTTTGATTCTGGTACTTGTGTCACCTGAACAGCATTATTTGAAACCAAAGGCACCTAACTGTGGGCTTATTTAATGGTAGAAAATAAAACATGCAATGCACATGATGACTCAAAAACAGCAAAAAACTGTTGTGGATTCACCACAGAAGACACTGAAACTTACATGCAAATTTACATGCCAATTAAAGTGCAGACAATGACATGTTATGGTTGTGACAAGACAACTTAAGACACATAGATCAGATAAACTGGTGCTACACCTCTCTGCTCTAAAGGTTTTGGGATCAACTTCTCAACCATCAGTCTAAATATGCTAGATAGAATTGTATCTTTTTCTCATTTCTCCTCTAAAGTTGAGGGATGGTTTAATCCTAAGGAAAAATATCCCTATGTCTTTTCAAATCAAAAGTCCCCTGACCTCGGTTTATAAACTGAAGTTAGGAGTTCTGACAGAGAAGTTTTTCTACAGGGAGTAAAATTTATTAAGTCAATTCCTATATTCACTTCAAGCTAAAGGAGAAAATTCTTTTAAAGTAATAATGTGCTCATTTTTAATTATACCAAGACCCATTTAACAAACAAACCAAGATCCTGAGTATCAAAGTAGAAACTGTGGATAGAAAATAGAATTCCAAAAGCTTCATAGTGTTAGTACTCCTATTTTTAAGGGTTGGATTTTTTTTTTTTTGCTTAACATATTCAATTATCTCAAAAATCAAATAATTTGTTAAATAAAATGCTACACTGAGTCAACTTTCTTCAGACCATCTGCAAAGCCAAATAAATAGTTGGGATCTGTGACTAGGTAACATTATTAAGTTACTCTCTTTGCAACAAAGAAACCAAAAACCAGACTGTAGTATTTTAAATATCACAGAAATAACTTTTTTACATAGACAGCATTATTTCAATTGAGTCACATACTAGCCAAGCAAAAAGAAAACAATCTCTAAGGACAAGACAGAAATATTGCTGTTATGTTTTCAATGACTGTAATTTTTGTTAAAGGCGTAAGTACTAATTTTACTTATATCTTAAACAACTTGTTTGGCTCCAACCAGTTTACTTCTTCCAACTAAAAATATCTATAAACACTGAAATGGCTACAAATTAGCCCTCAGGGTACTAGAGAGAGTTTATATCTTGACAGGAACATCTTTACTTGACTGCTGCAACTATTTACTGATCAGAAAACTCAATGGCTAACAAGTGGAGGTTTCCTAGTTTTTCAGCAATATAGCAATTTTTATAAACTGTACCAATGAAAATATTTACATATTTCAAAAGCATTTATTATAAATGTGTGTTCTTTGAGAGAAGTATATTTTTAAAAAAACAATGTGGTCATTTGTAAGTAAATAAATCTGAAATCATAACTAACACAGTAGTGGTGCTGATTCACTTTTTAAAAGTCTATTGTATTCATACTAAAAGGTATTATAGACTTAGTACTAACAAAGCTTGGGAAAACACCAATTATCTCCAATGAGTAAAATAGCAGGGAAGTGAGTTTCAGATAGATATATAAGTACATATACATTTAATATGTATATATTTGTAATATATATTATCTGAAACAAGTATTTTGGCTATAGGAAAGTAAACATTTTACAAGTATCCCCAGTTGTATTTATATTTTGGTTAAAAGACAGAACAGTCTTCTACTGCAGTACTATGCAATAGCTAATAATGAGAAAAACAATTACCTAGTGATAATAAGCAAAGTCCCAATATAATTTCTTTGCTGGTCATTACTCCACTAATCAGCCTGTGTAAGACACTATTGTCACTGACAAAGGTGATCAGGGCCTCTGCAAACTTGGCATAGCAGGAAATGTTCACAGGAGCACAGCGATGGAAGAATGGAATAGGTGCACTGGTGACACAAGAAAAAAAAAATCAGAAAAAAAATTACTCCTACTTAATATAAATGCCACATCAAACACACAAATGAAAGGTGAATATGGTGCAATACACTCCACCCTCCACACATCATAATGGAGCTAAGAGCTGTGCGCTTAATGCTATGGAGATGACGGTCATGGGGAGTGATGCGAATCTTACCACAAGCCTTACCAAAGAGGGTGGAGTGCATAATCCAACAGAAGACATTCCCCTCCCCTTCTGAAAGGAATCACACACACATGTACACACACATACACAACATACAAAACTACCAAAAGCAAAACCAAACACTTAAACTCCTCAGCCTACACATCTATCAATCAATAGACAGATGACCAAACTTACACATACTGTATTGAACTGAAAATAATTTTTTGCCATAAGCGTATTTAAAAATAAAATGCACACATGCTTTTGCTCGAAACGTGCCACCATTAAGAAAATATTTCTTTTATCAGATGACATATAAAAACCTTAGATTAAAAAGGGTTTTAAGGGCACAAGCTCAATAATTCTCATATAAATAAATCATGCCAAGACATCAACATAAAGCATAAAATGCAGCTACTTAAAATGAAAACTATGAATACTAATGTATGGAAACACTGATGATGTAGTAGTAAAGGGGAAAAACAAAAATGTGTATCTAATGTGATGATTACATTACCATACAAAAGATATATATGTAAGAATAAAAAAAAAAAGGACAGTATAAACAGGTGAAAATTCTCTAGTTAGGGAAAAGAGAGGTTCTGGGCTATTTTGTCTTTATATATAATTATTATGAGTTATCTGTGTCCAATAAGAGGTCATCACTTATATCAAATTTGTCTTGCCAACAACTGTTACTTGGGAAGGACAAACACTGTATGTGAACTGCAACATCAGTCTGGGTTGTGGTGCTTTGGCCCTCAGTCTCTCCTAGCCTGGTACCTAACTTGACAATCTGAGATTTTAAACAATGAACTATGTCTAAGCCCTCAATTATATCTGAACTCTTAGGGGGGCTGACATGAACATCCTAGGATATATTTACGCTTATGTATGAGTTCAGTGAAAACAGCCATTACTAACTATACTCTGTATTTGTGGTGCTATTTTTAGTACCAACAGTAATAGCTCTAACATAACATTTTGACTGGAATTATATTCCTGTAGTTCTATTCTTGGTTGGAGGCATATTTTGGCCAAACTGGCGGATCACATTAGAGGGATTCGCACCAAATTTCAAGATTTCTAAGAAAACAATTTCATGTGACCTGAAGTTAAAAGTATTTTGTTTCCTTCATCAAAAAATACTTCAAGTAAGAATATAAACAAACTCATAATTTTCTTTAACTGTTGTTAATCTGGAAATACTGAAAGTAACAATAAGCAAAATCTTCCATATTTTTAAATTCTGAAACAAGAAAAATACATAATTTTATTACTTTTTTTGGGAGGCCCACACCAAGTGGCATTTAGGGGCTATTCCTGGCTCTTTGCAAAATAGTGACTCCTGGTGGTACTCAAGGAACCATAGGTGGTGCCAAGGATTGAACTGGAGTCGATCACATTACTAGACAAGTGCCTTGACCCCTGAACTATTATCTCTCCTAACTCCTATATAATTTTAAATTAATATAAAAATACAGTTTTATATTACTCGAGTAAAATGTATACCAAAATAATGATAATGCATATACTACAAATACTCACAAAGGAAATGTATTCCTTGATATACTTTTGTATGTATGTGCATTTATATACTTGTGCACAACTGTATTTTGCACATACATTAAAACAGAGAGGAGAGGTCAAACTTAATATTCAAGTTTTGATAGTTTTTCAGAAACTGAAGAAAGGAATGCAATAGATGCAAGCCATTACTTTTTGATGAAAACTTGTTTAACTAATTATATAAATAATAAATTACAGAATATTTTTGGGGGGTCTGGAAGATATTTTCTGTAAATTGACTTAGTTAAAAATATTACATGAAAAAAGGAGTAACTCCAAGTTCCCAAGACAAAGGAGACCAAAAAAAAAAAAAAAAAGAAAGAAAAACACCCATCCCAAAACATTGAACTGACATTTTTTTCAAGCTATTATTTAGCTTCTCAATGATAAGATCCTGATAATACTTAGCCATGTTAATGTCTCTAAAGACATCTATCCATAATTATTTGGGGGTAGAGGTGTTGGGTGACACCCAGCTATGCTTAGGGCTTACTCCTAGTTCTGTATTCAGAGGTCACTCCTGGTGAGGCTTGGGGAAGCACACGTGGTACCAGGGATCAAACCCTGGCTGGCTGCATGTAAGGCAAATGCCTTAACATTGTACTATCTCTCTGGCCCTCTAACCATAATTAAAACCCGGTTCTTTATTTTTCAAAAGGAAAGCCCTTTCTGCTCCATGACTATTTTTTCATTTGCTTTTATTATCCTATAGTCTCTGATAAAGATATTTTTGGAACTCATTTCCCTCCAATTTTGAATACAGAATATACCCAACCTAAGGACACGGATATCTTTTTCTTCTTTGGAATACCTACCAATTTTCTTGCACTCCTATCAGATACTAGTAATTGAACTTTATTTATTTATTCATTTTATTACGTAGCAGTGCACCTACATCTCCAATATCTTAACAAGATTGTGAGGCATTTTTGAAATAAAAAACAAATGTGCATCATTTCCAAAAAAGAGGAAGGAGTGTGTGATAAAGAAGAAATACAGCAGACTTGGGTTCACAAGATGTGGGTCATTTTCCTAATGTTACCCAGCTGTGTATTGCCCCATTTCTGTCTTCCTCAGTTTCTTCATTAGCTGAAAGGCCAGGTGTTAAATCCTTTGAGAGTCTTTGCAAACAATAATAACATAATAATCCACATGTACCACCCCGGTATCTCTAACATTTTTCCGCACTAAATGCTAATAGTTTATTTGAAAAGCAAACAATCATACTCAAATACCAATCTTTCATTTTTAAGAGGAAACGTTACATAATATCTGCTCTAAACTTTATTCCGGTTTGGAGCTGGAGCAACAGCGCAGCAGGTAGGATGTGTGCTTTGCATAGGGACAACCTTCGTCCGGTCTCCGGCACCACAAATGGTTCCCAGGAACTCGCCAGGAGTGAGTCCCGAGTGCAGAGCCAGGAGAAAGCCCTGAGCATCGAAGTGCAGGGCCTCTAGCCCCCTCCCGACCGCAAAAAAACTTGTGTCAGGTTTATACTATAACTGGCAAACTGGAAAGAGTGATTTCACAAATATCTTTCTGGGAATTTGAGCAAAATAATTTGAGCAATTCAAATTGTCTCTTACAATTCAATCCATGTCAGTTAAAAAATAAAATCTGGCAGAAGCTGGGCAGTTAGCTCAAAGGATTGGAGCATAAGTGGGTGGCATGGGTTCAATCCCTGGCACCACATAGTCTGCTTAGCACTCCTGGGGAGCACTTTGGGAGGAGCTCTGGGCACTCCAAGAGTGGTCCAACCAGCCCCTTTGTTTATTAATAAATAAACCAATAGCTTAAAATTTGAAATTATACAGTTAGCACAATCTGACAAGCCCTAATGTCTTTACTGGTAGCCGAAAGGGTCAAAATCTGCTTTGAGTGAAAGGAATGACAGAAACACAAAATGTAAACAGAAATATGAAAGAACATATATCTGGACACAGTAGTAAAAAATAAAAATAAATATTTAGCATAAAAGTGAAAAGTACTAATTTCTCTTGTCATTTTCTTGGCAAAAACATTGTACGTCATGAGTTATAATACTTAAATTTATGTTATTACTTAAAAAAATTCAAGTTATTAGGGCCGGGGATATGGCTCAGTGGTAGAGCACTTGCCTTGCATGTGTGAGGCCCTGGGTTCGATCCCTGGCAATGCAAAAACAAAAACAAAAACAAAACCCCTAAGTAATTACAGATCATAGCACTGAAATAGTTCATCTTAGTTTTCCATTTAAATAATTAAAATACCATATAATATAATGAACTTAAGACAAATTTGCTGATTTCATATACTCCTCAGAAAAGGGTAGTAAGAACCTAATATATGAGATCACTTCTGCTTTAAAATCCAACCTAAACGGCACATATCTACGCTCTTAACTAGGAGAACAAGCATAAAGAATTCTATTTATATTATTTTTCTACTCTTTTAAGTCAACAGTATATTAAATCTTTAAAAAGTCAATGTCATTTCATTAGGAACCAAGGCTGTTTCACATTACTGAAATGGTGGTTAATAGAACAAAATGAATTTATAATGAATCTTTTATAGTTTCTTTCAAATGAGCCACTCATAGAAAAATTGTATCTTACCTTGGCAAATGTATTGGCCATTTGCCTTTAAGTCAAGAATGTCACAGTTATTGAGCTCAAAGTATGATGACAATGTCATGTGCCTTGCCAATAAGATAATTAGTTTTAAGTTTCAAGTCATAGATTAGCAATTACACATAATATTTTGTTTTGTTTTGGTTTTGGTTGGGGGCCACACCTGGCAGTGCTCAGGGACTTCTGACTGCACTCCTGGCAGTACTTGGGGGACCACATGAGATGCCAGGAGTCGAACTGAGGTTGGCCGCATGCAAGGAAGGCACCCTACCTGCTGTACTATGGCTCAGGCCCCACGACACATAATTTCTAACTTACAGTTTTATTTAAAAACAAATAACAATAAAAGGGTGTGGCAAGATCACTGTGAATACACAATGCAGGGAACAAGCCAAGTGAAAAATCTAATGGCACTATGTAGTGGTTTTCATACATTTAATTGTATCCGCCCCCCTTCAAATTTCATTTCTGTATTTCCTTTAAAACAATGCAGTGGATTTTCACAAGACATCAGATTCAGTTCTGACTCCCAACAATTAATTGTGTGGCCCTGGGTAACTCACTTAACACTTCTTATCTTCTCATCTATATAAGTAACAATAAAGGTGGTGTTTTTCTTTTCCTCAGCTTTGTAAGTTTTTTGAGGTTAAATGTGATAATATAACTAAATTAAGTAACAGGTGGTTGGTACATAGTATATGATTTATAAATATTCATTTACCTTAAATCCTAGACAGTAGTTTTAGCATAATTTTACAATGCTGCTTAGCATACTAACTACACAGGCTAGCTAGTCTCCCTAATGCTCATCTGCTTAACACTTCAGCAAGAGAGTTGTAAGTTTAGATAAAATACGACCCTCTCTAGGCATTTTTTAAAAGTTAAGTACTCTTAGGAATAGGAACAATTTGACAATTATGTAGCACTCCACTAGTGTTTAGAACTGCCTTTTCTTGAAACAGATACTGCTGTGTACCCAGAAAAGACTTCCTACACCATCACCCCACCCACACACACCCCTGTCTTGGAGATTCTAGAGGTGGAGAGAAACAAAACTGTCATAGCAAAGTGCCAAGCACTCTAGCAGACATTAAATACACACTAATTTATTTAATTCTTAACTCCACAAGAAAGGTATTAATATTCCTTTTTTTAAAATATGTCAGAACTCCCGGTTTCTAGAAATATTAAGAGACTGGTTCAAGCTGTCAACAAATGGTGACACAGAATTCACTCTAGTCTCATCGCAACTCAAAGTTCAGCTCTTTCCATGTAACTACTGTGCTGGTTGGAAGACAAAAGATAGTGAAGGCCATCTGCAGTGGGTACACTGGTGTCAGGTGTGGTGTTGGAATGACGTGCATGAAAAACCATCATTAACATATTGTAAATCACAAAGCTTCAATTAAGTAACAAATAAAGAACAGAATATACTAAGGATAGAGACTAGACTTATTCATCGTCGGAGATTTGATATCTAACACTATGTGTGAAGTGGGATACTGTACCAAATGGTTTAGGCATTTCTAATTCATTTTCTGATTCTTTCCTTTGCTTGCCAAATACCAAGTGACTCTCATATTTACAAGATCCTAATTTACATTAGTTCTCTCTTTTACTTCGCCACAGGCTCAGCTCAGGTGAGACGAGAGTGGAACATCGACAAAGGTGAAAGACTGTTAGGTATTAAGATAATTAAAACATGAGACTCTGAATATGTAGGACCCACTAGAGTATACAGTCCATTTCCAGGTGTAGGTTGTGTTAGGTTTACATTGATATACTAGAAAGGAATTCTTTTCCTTTTCTGTCACAGCCTCCCTAATGTTCTCAAACTTTATGAGGGGAATCTCCTTCTATAGTTTGTGGTCCCTTTTACTTAGTATCTTTAAATGGGTCTTTGACTTTCACGTGCATAAGCTTTGAATTTTAACTTCAACAGCTACTTGACAATACTGAAGAATTGCAAGTCAGTGTATTCATATAACCAGTCTGCTTTAACAGAAGTTCAAATTCAATTAAATAAAGCACAGGGATACCCATAAGGAATTCAAAGAAAAATAAATTCAAGAATCTCAGAATTTTAACCAATAGCTTACCTAAAAACTGACACAATAAAAGTGGTTTCAGGGGATTGGAGAAACAGTACAGTGGATAAGGCACTTGTCTTGCATGTGACTGGCTTGGATTTGATCTCTAGGACCCCCAGATGGTCCCCTGAGCCCCACCAGGAGTAATTCCAGAGCACAGAGTCAGGAGTAAGTCCTGAGCACAATCGGGTGTGGCCCCAAAATCAATAAAGTGGATCTCAATCCTGTATTCCTGAAAAAGTTGCTTCATGTCATACATGATTAATGATAACATGCCAAAGTTCTAACAATCAGATATGTTCCAAATCATACACACCTAATGCCAATGATATATTCTACAAGTTCAGGGATTTATTTCCTTTAAAAAAATCTTTTTTATAATTTAAATTTTCCTTTTCTTATAATTACTGTGAGATACTTCCAAACAAAATTACATTTTGTTTGATATCGGTATCCAGTGTGTATTGTTGATAGAGTTTTGAGTAAGAGCTTAAATAAGACATGGCAAAGAGTTTAGAATAGAAAATGATTTGAAGTACAGAGTCTAAAAAACTTAAGAAGAATAATCACTGGCCTTTCTGTAATTTACAATGTCAATTATAAAAACTGAGATAAGAATACCAGGAAAGTATTACTAGGACCAACTTCAAAGTATCTCTTGTGATGATGAAACTTGGTTTCTGTGTTGGTTGCAGTTTTATAAACTTAAAAATTATGGCACTAAAAAAGTGAGCTCACAAAGAGATTTAAATATCTGAGAATGAAAATAGTTGTGTACTTCTGGGTGTCTTCGAAAAAAAATAGATGTAAAAGTATTGATCCTGGGCACCAGAATATTGTGTAATTCTCTTGTTCAGAACAAAACAGATTAAAACTTGTACTATTTAAAAAAAAATCTGCCTACAGAAACAAAAGTCGTAAGTTAACAAAATACAATAAAGTTTACCTCGCAGGAACTGGTAGTTTAGGGCAGAGAACAGAAGCTTTTGAAGATGTGGTATACTCGGAAGGCTTGAGGTTATAGCTACACAGCGCTGAGCCTGTTGAAAGAAAAGTTGTATGTCAACCAGCAGAACTGCGACCAAACAAATTCTCATGTTAATTCATTTAAAGTTTACGTTATGTTAATATTAACTCAATATACCCCGTTCAAACAGAATTAGTAATATAATGATTTAGTCGATAGCATTAGTCTTTTATTATTTAAAAAAGATTCTTCCCCCAAATTTTATGTAGCGATTTTAATTAGTATCACTAATAACAAATGTTATATCTACTATCAGTGAGTGTTTGCCATGCCAGGCCCTATAGTTTGTCTCTGCGTGTTATGTATACATGAAAGAGTCTACTTTACTGTTTTGTGTTTTGGGCACACCTGGCAGTGCTCGGGGCTCACTCCTGGCTCTGCACTCAGGGGACCATAAGGGGCGCTAGGGATCAAATCCCGGTCAGCCATGTGAAAGGCAAGTTCTCTACCTGCTGTACTATTTCTCTGCCCCAAGAGTATTTCTAAAAAATTAAGTTTTTCTTGGGGGCTGGGGGGAAACCCCAAGTGGTGCTCGGGGGCCCTAGGGCTTGCTCTTGGTGATGCTGGAGGTCAGTGTTTGTGATGTCTGTGCTGGTAGCTCAGTGCTAAGGTCCAAGCAAGGATGTGGTGCTGTTTGGGCTCCGTGTTGACAGGGTCGACCAGGGTCCCCTGGTGGTGGCGCTAGGGGTCTCCAGGGCTACACTGGAAATGCTCAGGAGGTCCTGTGGTACCAGGGATCGAACCTGGGTCGGGGGCATGCTCAGCATGTCCCCAGCATGTCCCCCCCCCCCCAATTGCTATACAATCTCCTGGCCCCAAGAGTCTATTTTTAATTAAAACTGACGTAACTGCACATATAAATGTCTCCAAATGAAACTCAAAATATCTAAAATTTTCTTATTAAAGAAACAAAAGGTTTTTGGGTTTTTTTTTTTTTGGGGGGGGGGAGTTGGCAGGGACTAGTTCCAGTACTTCTAAGGGTTTGGGCAAGAACAGCCCATTCTCAGGACTGGTTGTGACCCGCTTCTTATTCCCATCCACACCCACCCCTCACCACCCCCACTTCTCATCCCAAGAGGAGTTTGGGAGAGATAAAGGGTCTGTCTCCTCCTCTCGTCACGGTGGGGTCTCTTAGAAGTGCACTGATGTAATATGCCTCCGGCCCCAACCCCTACATAAATATATAATTTTATCATTTACTGGAATATTATGAGGCTGGAATTATTAAGCTCACTCTATAGAGAGGAAATAAAAGGCTGAGCAAAGGTAAATAGTTGGCAAGCTGACGCTGGCTAGAGCTGGAATGAAACCCTCAATTCTTTTTGACTATAAAACCTATGCTCAGCTATAAATGCAATTTTTCCTATGTTTTCCATTATGAAATATTTAAAAACTAAGTGCACATAACATTCATCCAAATAATACATTATTTTCTTTTAATTTAAAAAACAAACAACAGTAAATAAACTGATGGAATTAATGAATTGACAATAGATTCAGTTTTCAGACTGAAACAGCTTAAGTTCACCTTTAGACTGATTATACAAATAACCATTCGATCCTAGATTGGTTATACAAGTCATCCATTTCTGACTATATGGCATTTTTTATTTAAATCATATATCATATTCAGTTGGCTACTGTCCACCATATTCTTGACAGTCTTACTGATCTGCTAATGGAATACAGCAAATAGAATACAGTAAGGTTCATTGTACAACAGATATTATTTAGCAGAAAGGATCCAAGCTCTAGCTCCAATTCTTCTCAAGACTTCCTGCATTATAACATGTAAATGGTTTCCATTTTATTCAGCCCTCCTAGATTGCTAATTTGGCTACCCACTTCATTATCAAATACAAATAGTCTGTTTCTACACTTACATTATATGGACTTTTACACTCAGCCACCATGGAAAAAGTTTAAAATACAAAGGGAAAATGGCATAGAGCAATTAATAATAAAAACATTTTGTGAGTATGTGAAAAGGAACATGAAGGGAATATAGAGAAAAGATTTGTCGGGACAATAAAAGTGGGAGTGATTTTATTTCAATTATATCTGGAACTTTTCAGAAGGTCACAAAATTACACACTTAATTCAGTCATGCTGCCGCCAAACCAGCCAAGTGTCTACATATATAGACATAATAGCATCATTAGAAAAAGCATGGCGACATCTTTTTTACATTTTATATAATCAATAATTAAGGTAGTGTACAGTGAAAAATATTTTTAGTTGAACAAGTAAAAGGAACATTTTTTAGCCCAAGGACTGACTGCCATTAGACTGTAAGGGAGTTGTTCTACCACATGCAGACTGACTCAGAAGCAGGCAGTCTCATGAACGGTTTAGCACCCAAGATCATTCACTGTCCAATGGGCTGGAAGGGGGTGCAAAATACTTTTCAGCAGGTACTTAAACCGATACAGCACTGTTCACATTTCTTAAGCTTAAAAGAGAAACCAAGTTTTTGAAATTATTTTTGCTCCTTCTTTTTCATTTTAATAATTTTAAAGTTAAGTATTTAAAATCCTTGGCTTTCAAAATTTGATAACAATGTCTTGAGATTTCTATGTATGGCAATTTTAGAGACAAATGACAACAGCGACAAATATTTTAGATTAACCCTGAAACAGGTGAGAGTTTGATTATAGAAATATTCATGAAAGAACAGCAATGGTGTCAACAAAAATTGAGCACCCAAGGGATCCTCAACTTCCTCATCTGAAGAGTCAACTTATTTCTTTCAGGATCCAATATGGAATTGATCTGCACAATATAAGTGGCCTGAACTTGAGGCTGGGAGCAACAGTACAGCAGGTAGGGTGCTTGCCTTGGACGCGGCCAACCCGGGTTCAATCGCAGGCATCTCATATGGTCCCTGAGCACCGCCAGGAGTAATTCCTGAGTGCAGAGCCAGGAGTAATCCCTGAGCACTGTCCAAAACCAAAAACAAACAAAAAAAGGTCTGAACTAAAGCACTTTGTGCCAAATTATCAAGCGCAGTGCTCCATCTGATTTCAATGACCATTATCTCTATTCCCCACCCTTTCGGCACTTATAAAGGTGGCATCAGGTGTAACAGAGTTCAATTTTATAAATGCTTTCCCAGCATAATGCTCAATGAAAGGATAATCGCCTTATCTCTGATGGTATTCTGGGACACAGGCCAGTACTAAATAGATTCTGTACCAAATAGATTAAAGGAAAAAGACCTTCACAGGGTGTTTGTTCATTGCAATAACCATAAAAAACTATGCTGCTTCCTGCTCATAGGGCTTATGGACAAAGAAGCCTCAATGAAGCATATTCAAACAATCCTGTAATAGCAAACAGTTCATAGCTATTTTTCCAAGGTATTTTCAGTGAACATTGTTAAGCGACTGCATCTTTTGCTTCTTTACAAGTAAAAACAATACTCAGTATAAAAGACTTGGACATAAACAAAGACAAAACAAAGGAAAACTATACTAAAGTGATAAAAAGACTGAAGAGTAAAATAACCCAAACCTTATCTAAACCACACCAGAGGAAATTCAGCCACTGTTACTCAGAGGCTGAATTAACATGAGTGACTTAAGGAAGTGAATTTGAGTATATAGACATTGATCTTGGTCAACAGTTGCAGGGGCAACTGTTTAACATATCCAAGAATTTAACCGCAGAATGTTTAACATATCCAAGTATTTATTCTGTTCCTTAATATCATATATAACTCCTTCATCACCTTACTCAAAACAAAACAGATGAAAACTGAAGTAAAACTTCAAGAGGCTGGAGGGAGGGCAGGGAGCTTATCTTGCATGTGGCCAACCCAGGTTCAATCCCCAGTATCCCACACAGCTCCCTGAGTACTGCTAGGTGTAATAATTCCTGAGTGCAGAGCCAGGAGTGACCACAGAGCATCACAGGGTGTGCCCTACCACTCCCCCACTGCCCGTTGCCACCAAAACAAGGGAAAAAAAAACTTCAAAAGACTTTGTAAGCAGTCACTGGTAAAACAGCAATACAATTCTCGAGTCCTCAGACACAGGCTTCTGTACCTCCTTCATCATTTCCAATCATCTTAACCAGACAAAGATCCAGCAAGCTCCTGAGCTAAAATGCGTTCTGCAGAAATCTAAAAAACCTGTTGGGAATAAAAGTCAATCACCCATCACTCACTCTCCAAATACGCTTGGTCTTTCTTGGGTATTATTCTCTCTCCTCTTTCTCTTCCCCTCTCCCTTTCTCCCTCTCTCTCTCTCTGTCTCTTTGTCTCAACCACAGTGGGGGTCACCACAGTCACACCCAGCAGTGCTCAGAGGTACAAAGGACTCCAGCCAGCAATGCCTAGGAGGACATGTGATGTAAGATTTAGAATCCAGGGCCTCAACAGGTAAGACACACACTCCAGCCCTTGATCTGCTAATTTCCCAGCCCTCTAGCATATTTCCAATCCTAGGTAACAGCTCCATCATCTACAGCATCGCCAGTAGAAGATGTGGATGTCATCCTCTTTATCTTCTCTCTTTCCATGTTATCCTAACAATCAGATCGTCCTAGGTTAACTTATCTCAAACCTTCATGACCTCTTAAGCCCCAGCTTCTTAAACTATGAGCTGCAAACCTGCTGGGGTCAAGTAACTTTTAAAAGACGTGTCTGATACTTCCATATGATTATCAGTAAATGGATTTTTTTGTATTTTTTTTTTCATTTTTGGGTCACACCTAAGGATACACAGGGGTCACTCCTGGCTCTGCACTCAGGAGCCACTCCTGGTGGTGCTCAGGGGACCATATGGGATGCTGGGAATCGAACCCGGGTCAGCCGCGTGCAAGGCAAATGCCCTACCTGCTGAGCTATCACTCCAGCCCCTATGAGTAAATGTTTTATTTGTATAACTATTGTATAACCAATATACCTGGGCAGTGCAAACATTTTTCTTTCTTTCTTTTTTTTTTTTTGCACTGTGTAAAGGTATCACAAGAGTATAGAGTTTAAGACCTACTTTAAGCTACTCTCCCAATGAGTTTCTCATCTGAATCCTGCAGAAAACTGATGGAATGATTTTGGTAAAATGGGGATCATTCATGTCACCTTCAGGATAAATTCTAAACTTTTTTTTTCCCTTATAGGTCACACCTGGTGATGCACAGGGGTCACTCCTGGCTCTACACTCAGGAATTAGCCCTGGTGGTGCTAAGGGAACCATATGGGATGCTGGGAATCAAACCCAGGTCGGCTGCATGCAAGGCAAGCACCCTACCCGCTGTGCTATCACTCCAGCCCCTAAACTCTTTGGTTTTCTAAACAACCTTGTAGTTAATAAACAAAGCTGAACAAAAAACCAAAATTACTATTACATTGTATTTTCATACAGCAGCAATTCTTGAACTCAATCAAATGCTGTTTACTTAGTTTACTGAAATGCCTGCTCATAAATGTCTTTCAATCACATAGGTGTTTCCTACTCAAACCTTCCTCTACTGATGTCACTGGGGCCTTACCAAGCACATCCTTTCTGCTTTATCATTGTAAGAGAATAAACTTATCATTGTAAGTGAATAAACCACCTACCATGACTGTTCACTCACAGGTGCCTTATGGGTTTTCTTTATGCTATGTCCTCTTTTGAGGCTGTTCTTTCCTAAATAGCATTGGACTGAGAGGTCAAGCTTGAGCTGAATTTCTACGTATTACTCCTGACCAAACCTTCTCTGATGTACCTAAACAAAAGTGTTTGCTCTTTAGTTCTATTATAAAAAGCATATTCACTTGAACTTGCAGAAGTCTATGTATATTCTCTAGATTTATAATGAGGGATTTCTGAAATCCAAGGCTTTATGCTTTCAAAATACTGGAACTCTTACCTTCACACCAAAATAAATAAATAAATAAATAAAGACTACATTCAAAGGACATCTGTTGGGCCAGGGTTGAGCAGGCAGAGCACAGGCCTTGCATGTGTGAGGCCCTGGATGAAGAACCCTGGATCAGATCTCTGGCTTCAATGTGCCTTCAGTGCCCACTGGCACTACCAGGTACTCTCTTAGTAAGTGAAAAAAACAAAACAAAACAAAACAATCTGGGCCAGAGAGATACTATAGAAGTTGAAGTGCACGCCTTATATGCAACCAACCAAGCATCACGGGGGATCCCTGAACACTACACAGAAAAACCCTTCCCCAACAACAAAAGATAAAAAAAAATAATAAATCCATTTTATGAATAAAATACATAATTAAAAAAAAAACCCACAACTATGTCCCCCCTTCCATGACCGGAGTTCGTCCATGGTTGGTGTCAGTGCTCTAGCACTGAGTCTCAGTGCTCACCAGGGGGCAATATACTTTAGGGGTGGTGCTGCACACACTCCGGTCTGGGTGCATCGGAGACTGCAGACTTTGTGGTGCAGCTGGGATCACATTCGGCTTGATGGGTAGTGCCAGGAATCAGAATGGCAGCCCGGTGCCTGCAAGGTAGGTTCTCTACCCCTGAGCTCTCCCTGGAAGTACCTATTTTATTTTGTTTTGCTTGGGGGCTACTTTGGGTGTGCTGCCTAGGGGGTCACCGGCCAGTAGCGCTCAGAAGCAGCGGGAATCAAAGTGGGGCCATCTGCATGCGAAGCATGCGGACTAGCCCTTGGAGCTATCTCCCGGCCTGCAGCACCATCTTTAATCTCTCGTATCTTGTTACCTATAGCGCAGAAAGTTCATCTGCTTTTCACCTTTAATTATATGGCTGATTATCTAAAACAGGGTCTCTAACCCTTTGTCTTAGGGCAGGGCTAGGGAATCTGTGGTGATAGGGACCCTGTGTGATGCACGGCAGGGTGTTTAGCATTCACTGCGGGACATGGAGACCATTCTCCATCTCTCTCCACTTCTTACACTTCTCCATGGAGTCACGTAACTTTTTCAAGGAGCTGGAAAGACACTACGTGTCTGCATGTGGCTGACCCCTGTCGGATCTCCTGTACTACACAGGGTCCCCCAAGCATCACCAGATGCAGCTGTGGAGGCCCTGAGCACAGCCAGATGTGGTCCCCAGCACTGCGAAGTGTGGACCCCAAGCACCACTGCAGGGCCTGGAGGCTGGCATCCTTGGGCCTGTTGGCCTGTAATCAAAGGGGGAAAGAGCCCTCAGGCTAAAAAAGAGTAAAGTTTTGTTTCATCATTTTGACAATGATGTTCGCAGAATGTACTAAAATTGGGAATATTCTTAAAAACAATTTAGGAAACTGTAGTTAATAAAAGAGAAAACCAGTGAAGAACAATTTTCATTATGAAAACAAACTACACGGCTGTGGGAAGTCCAGTGAATCGAACCTCTTTTCCTCTAATCACGAAAGCACTGTATGTCAGAAGTATGCAAGACAGTTTCCAATGTCAATTTCTAATGATCAATACAAAGTACAGACATAATTGTGATTTCCCAAGAAGCTCCCATTAACCAACTAGGGGGCAAGGTATCATCCGGCAACTACTACTGGTTCCAAGTCAGCTCACAACACATATTTGCTGCGTGAGTTTATCTTGAACATCTCAATGTAGGATTTTCAGTATGGAGGATAAGCAAGAAGTCTGACTGCCTGTCATGTAAGCTCCTCAAATATCGGGGCATCCCTTAATTTTGTCCCTCGGACAGCAACTTAACCTGCACTACTTATTTGTTGAAAAAGGAATTAGTTTAGAAGGCATTATCAAATGTAAGTATATTTTCCTCGTTAGTCAGTTAGTTTTTGTACCACACCCAGCAGTGCTCAGGAGCTACCCCAGGCTCTGTGTCCACACCACTTCCGGTGGTGCTCAGGAGGCCAGCAGGGGTTGGGATCAAACCCTGATCTCCCACAAATGCATGTGCTCGGCACATCGGAACGCTCTCTGGCAGGAATTTTTCCTTTTTAAGAATCAGCTTCTCTTGCTAGTCTCCAATTCGGAGGCAATTAAACTAGTTGCTAATGTTAATCTTTTTTGTTCATTTATGAATGGCAACAAGTCCAATCTCTGGATTCCCTTTGCCCAAATAATCCATACTAACTCTACATAGTTCCATTAGTTTATTGTTGCTGATTGATAAGGGAGCAATATGCTGACCATTTACCGATACTGACTTCAGGCTTTCACAATTAAATAATGGCCACCCTCAGGCTCATTAGTACTCACAAGTTCTATCTGATGGGGCACATAATCTTTCAAGATGTTCAATGGTAACAAACTAGGAAAGCACCAAGCTGCTTGGCTCTAGTGAGAATGTGAATGTGGTCCAAATGGAAATTCGTAAAGCTTTTAGAATGTGAAGCACTCCGAGAGCTGGGGAAACGCCTTACAGGGCTGCAGTGCATGCTTTGCAGGCGGGAGCGCCTGGGTGCCACGGTGTGAGGGAAAACAAATACACATCAGAAAACAGTTCGCTAAGAGTCCTGCAAAAGGTAGTATGACATTCCATGTAAAATATTAGTACCACCTGAGAACATACAGTAAGCCCCTCACTTCTTTTACAGGTCACTTCTAAAGTGTTATTTGGAAATTAGGTGGAAAGTAGGAAAGAACAAACTGGCATGGAAAGCAGCATCGAGCACAGTTCACAGCCCAACACAGGTACCAATAAACAGTGGGTTGTATTTTTAACCTAATTTTTTTTTTTTTTAGCTATCCCCACACCTGACATGTTCAGGAGCTGCTGCTGGCCTGGTACCCAAAGGGTCATGGGTTGAGCTGTCTGGCCCCAAGGGGTGGCTCAAATGAAGCACAGGACTTAGGTAGGACTCATCTCTCAGATTCAGATGCCCATGCTGAACAATGGGGGCTGAGGGCTGAAGGACAGGATCAGGGCTGAGAAGGGGAGAGGGAAGGGGAGCTGCCCAGAGACATCGGCTTCCCCTCCCTGTACCAACCTATCCTGGTTGGTTGAGAAGACTGAACTCTCACGTGAAGCTGAAAGTAACTTCACATACACGTCCACATCAAGCACACATGATCTGAGCGCTCAGAAATAATGAGAGTACAGGAAGGAAGAAAACTTCTTCAACAGAAACTAGAGGGAAGGAGTTCATGTTCTGCTGAAAACAACAGTTCGGAGGCCAGAGAGACCATATCAAGGCACATGCCTTGCATGCAGCCAACCCCTGCTTAGTCCCTGGCACCACATAGTTCCCCCCCCCCACCCCGCAAGCACTTAGCTGCAGACCTGGAGGCCCCAGAGCACTGCCAGGAAGGCACAGGTAAGCACAGAACCAAACAGAATGCCATCCCTCAGGGTCTCACACTGAACCACTGACCGGACTGGTCAAGAATCCCTGGAGAGGACCTGGGTCTCCTGAGCACCGCTTGGAACCTCCCCCCCCCCCCCCCCCCGCCAAAAAAAAAAAAAAGAACAAAACCAAAAAAACCCAGAAACAAAAACAAAAAAACCTCAGACGGAGCTCTCACCAGATGGTCTCAGTTTTCTCTGTAAGGAATAAGCTTAGGAAAGAGGAAGAAAAAGAGCTTAAGAAAAAAGGTTAAGTGTTTTCCTTGGAGAGCAGGTATACAAGAGACAAAGAGAATACAATGAATTATTTAGAGTCAAGTAAAACAGGAACTGATTTCACAACAATTCTGATTAGACTGAAGTTAAACCATTTACCTGCTGTGGCAACTCACAAGAATACAGGATTGAGTAAAGGAAAACGAGAAATTATTAAGAGGCAATCGAGACTGGGAAATTCAGTTCATTACTCTTTCAAACACCAATTAAGGTTAGTTACGACAGAGGCCCTGTATCAGGGCTTGGATATTCAGAGATGAACAGAACACGATCCTGACCCTAGAAAACTCATGCAGGAAGATGAAAAACAAAAAAAGTTGAACTGTGAGTCCTTTTGGTATTTGGCAACTTAGATTTTCTAAGACAATTAAAAAAAAAAACTGTTCTATTCTCGGGACCAGGGTTGTCTTACATGCATGGAACCCTGGGATCAATCCCTGGCGTCATTAAAAATAAAATGGTTTTATTTTCTAGCATCATATGTTTATGATGTTTGTGTCAAATGATAGGATTTATATTTATATATCTCGCAGCCTCGAAATCGATGAACAACAGGATGACAGTGATACAATGTCAAATATAAACTACGATCTATAGCAGCAAACACACACCTGTACATTTACCACTCCACTCATGTGTCAGAACTTACACTTTTATATTCATTGGACTCCCCTCTCAAAGCTTTGCAACTTCACCTAAGCCAATCTGATTTCCTCCTCTCCAAGTCAGACACCTAACAGGAGTTCTACAAACTTAAGTGTCCATGAAAACAATTCCTCTTTCTTATCTAAAAGTGGAAAGAGCTGAAGCAATATTTTACTTGCCTACTAAGCACATCTTTTATAAACATTGCTATACTAATCAGGAGCTTCCTTTTATTTTTAATATTTTATAAAATGGAAGTTTACAGGAATGGGTAGATGGCTGTAAGGACTAAAATGTACTTCCAAATGTTGTCATGTAAATATAAAAGTCTTTGAAAAGGAATTATATCTTCTGATTCTGGTATGGAAATCAACCTCTTTTAATGAGAAAAAATATATGTAACAAACCACTCTGCCCCCCAAAAAAACAATCAACCATCATAACCCTATGTAAATAGTTCAGGAGCATTGATATATTAAATACATTTGCACTGTGGTATATCCATGAACAACATCCCTCCAAAATTCTCAGTCCTGCAAAAGGCAAAAGTGAAACAAAAACCATTAGACTTTGCCTCTATGAACCTGATGACTCCACACGCCTTACCCAAGTAGTATCAAACAGTACGTGTCCTCATGTGACTACGTATCACTTAACCTTCTGCAAAGATTATGTGTCTTGAGTTAAAATTTCATTCCTTTTTAAAACAGACACGTGGGAAAACTCGCATCACTTAAAATGTACCATCTTAGCTATTTTAAGTATATAGTGTCTGAGTGTTAATTAGAGGCACAACAGAGCTCTAGAAAATTTTCAACTTGCAGGAACAAAACTCGGAAGCCACTGAACATCACCTATTTCCCCCTTTTCCCAGGAACCATCCATTCTACCCTGTACTGAATTTGACCACTTACAAGACTTCATTTAAGTGCAATCACATAGTGTTTGCTTTTTCCTTTCACATAGTGTTTGCTTTTTCCTTTCACATAGTGTTTGCTTTTTCCTTTCACATAGTGTTTGCTTTTTCCTTTCACATAGTGTTTGCTTTTTCCTTTCACATAGTGTTTGCTTTTTCCTTTGTGGCTTATTTCACCTAGCATGATGTCCTTAAGGGCCATCTACTTTCAGCAATTCTTACAGCTGATGAACCTACACAGCCGCTTCATGATCACCCGAAGTGATTATGATATTTTAATTCTACTTTGTGTTTCAAAATAAGGTTTAAATTTATCATTTAAATGTTTACATTTGAGTTTGCCTCTTGGCATTCCATACAACATAGGTAAGATGGGCTGATGAAGTGATCTCATAATCGATCTCATAATCATGCTATTATATATAATATTTCCACTACCTTGCAAGTCTTCTGTGGACAGTCTACTTTTAATTTTCTAAGGAGCCTTCTCATTGCTTACAAAAAAAAAAAACCAAAAACCAAAAACAGACATTCTGACCAACTGTGCATAAGCATTCCAACTTCTCCATATTCTCAACATTTATTATTTTTGGTATCATGCAAGTGCATGTGTCTTTGCAGTTTTAACAGAAGGCATCCCAATGGGTGTCAAGTGGTGGTAATCTCATATTTTGATTTATGTTTGCCTTACAATTAGTGATGTCGAGCATCTTTCCATGGCCTTATTAAATTAGCTGCTCTTCCCAAATTAATTTACACGTGAAATGATGAAAAGCTTCAAGGAGAAAAAAGATAATGCAATGAGTCAGAAAGAATTGTCTCAATAGCAAGAACAATATTGGAATTAAATGTTACAAAGGCCCATCCAAAGAATGATACAGGTTCTCTTGAGAAATTTAGAAATTTCAATTTAGGGTTTCTATAAACTAAGGTGGTAAGGCCTCTTCATCAACCCCTCCCCCTTTTATAATGTATAGTTCTTCTATTTGCTTTTCAGAATTATCTTCTCTATCTTCTTTCTACTACTGTGCCATTATTATTATTTTTCCTTTGTGATGCCTTATCTGTTGATTAACTTTGCCAAGAATTGGCTCAAAAGCTTAACGGTATCTTTGCAGTTAGAAATGAGCTTAAGAAATATGTTGAACACCTACTTGTGGAAAGACCTGTGGGAATAACAAAAATTGTAAAACTCATCCAAAGGGTATTTAACTAGATATAAATCAGTCACACTAAGTGCCATATTCAATTATATGAAGACTGGTCTATAAAAAAAGCAGAGCACACCAACTAGCAAGTATGAGGTATTTCTCCGCAGTAAATCATCACAGCAGGCAACACGATCAGCAAGGAACTGGCTCACTTCTGGCTCTCCAGATGAGATGTCAGGTTCAATAGACCAAGATTCACATCCAATATACGTTCACAAAAAACATGTTAGAAAATAATTCAATTCTATAGCACAGCTTTGAATGCCAAAGCAATCTTATAGATTTCTGTTTCGTTAATGTAAAAAACATTATTCCTATAATCATATATGAGAAAAACTGAGGAATGGAGAGATGAAGGAAATTACCTTGGGTCTTGTGGCCAATATCTGAACCCAGATCATCTGGCTCTAAAACTGATGCTTCAGAGCTTGTATTTTTTGGTGGTAGGGTTTTGGGGCCACATACCTAGTGATGCTCTGGTGCTCTCGGCTCTGTGCTCAGGAGAGACTCTGGGCAGTATTTGGGAGACTATATGTGATGCCAGGGATGGAACCAGAGACAACTACATTCAATACAAGCATTCTACCCGCTGTACTATCTCTCCGGCCCCAAGAACACTCAACATGACCCCATCCGAATACACTGTCTATGCTCAAATTATCTCGGACTCTAGAGACACCTTTTAGGACTAACACATCTTTCCTTAGAAAACATATTAATGAAAGGACTGATCTAAATTCCAATATCAGACTCAGAAAATCCCGTGGGTGATCTAGTGGGTAGTTAGCCCATTATTTCACACTCACCAAGTGGTCAGTCTTTTTTTTTTCATCATCTCAGTCCACATGATGAGATGAATGGCTTATTCTTTTTAAATATACATTTTATTCTGATGAGGATATCTAAACTCAAAGAACTCACAGCTTCTGTCCCTCATCATGTTAACTAGCCAGTGACAAATCAAAATCTCTAGGCATGAATCATCAGGACAAGAACAGTGCCTGTCTTTCAGTGTGCAGCAGAA
This sequence comes from Sorex araneus, assembly GCF_027595985.1. Classification (NCBI taxonomy): domain Eukaryota; kingdom Metazoa; phylum Chordata; class Mammalia; order Eulipotyphla; family Soricidae; genus Sorex; species Sorex araneus. The sequence continues at coordinate 29,279,411 of NC_073302.1, forward strand.
AGCCCCCCTCATCCCAGAGACTCTGCAGTCACAATGGTATGTGCAGAGCTAAGTTGTCAGTTGCACCCAGAGAGAAGTTAGACCAGGAGAATGGACGCCCAAGTCAGTCTTTGTCCCACAGTGCTAGAACTAGCCTGTGACCGTGGGTAAGACTGCTGCAGTTAGGAGAATTCCTACAGACAAGGTACAAACATTAAGATCAAAGGCACACGCTTGAGGGGTTAGCTATATTTGGCCCTGAGGAAACACAGGTCAAAAATAAATAAATAAATAAATAAATAAATAAATAAATAAATGTAAGGAAATAAAAAAAAAAAAACAAAAATTCCCTGAGAACTGAGGCAAGTCACATGGAGCTTAGGAGAGCACCTGGAAATTATAAAGCCAGGAAATGAGCCTGAATTTCAGAAATTGCTTTTTTCCCCCCTCTCGGCTAATCTTTCTAAATTTCACTTCAAAATTTCTCAAAGGGTTTATGCTCAGAAAAATAATTATGACATCAAATTAAATTAAAAAGCAAACCACAAAATTATGTATGCACCAATAACTCATGAAAAAATTGTGAAATTTTGGTTTTACTTCCCCTTATTTTTGGAAAATTTCAAATTTTTCATACTAGACACACATTACATTGCTACCCAGTGGAAACATGAAGCATAATAATGAAAACACCTGTGCTTAATACTAAAGAAGAGGAAAAAGACGCCCAAATTTGACTTTAAATCATCTAAATATTTCTAAATGCTCTAGTAGCTATGTCAAAATCAATGGGAATCTGTGTAACAAATGCAAACTTTGAGAGTTCAAAGGTCAAACTCAGAATTTTCCTGGGTGGGGCCAACGATTTTCCTGGGTGGGGTTTCAGCAAGCTTCTTACGTCACTGCATTTTTTTAACAGGGAAAAAATTTTCAATCAATTCTATTCTTCCTTTTGAATGATCTCTTCTGATTTATTTAACACAAGGACGAATCTATGCTAGAATGCGTGCATTTCACAGTGGCGAGAGTACAGGCTCAGAGGGCTTAATATCTCACCATTCATCTCTGCAAACTTCTGAACATCGCTCAGGGTTTTTAATTCTTGCCTTGGACATGCTGACACGCACAATGCTACAGACTTGATCTTCCGGTTTATCAAGTCCAGATTGCATGGATCCAAAAAGAATACGTACCTAAAACAGGGAGGAAAAATAGTTAAGATATTATTTCGCCAAACGCATTCTGCTTCACTGGTATTTGACGAATAAGCCCCAAAGCAAAGGTGTCAATTGCAAACACTTTCAACAAAATGAATCATGGATAAACAAATATTTCACAACAAATATGAACAAATCTAATCACAGGTAAGTTTTTATCTTTTATTTATTTATAAATTTATTGGTTTTTGGGTCACACCCGGTGGTACAAAGGGGTACTCCTGGCCCTACACTCAGGAATTTCTCCGGATGATGCTCAGGGGACCATATGGGATGCTGGGAACCGAACCAGGGTTAGTCGTGTACAAGGCAAACGCCCTATCCCTATCCGCTGTGCTATTGCTCCAGCCCCACAGGTAAGTTTTTTAAGTAATTGCATTCAGGGCTGGAGAGATAATTCAATAGGCTAAAGAGCATGTTTTACATACAGGAGATCCAGGTCCAATCCCTAGCACCCCATGGTCTCCCACCAGTAGCCACAGAAGACCTCAAAGCATAGATGACCACTAGCATTACTAAGAGGGACCCCAAAATAAAAACTTAAAATATAAAAAAAATATTCTTATAAGTATATTCTAACAGCACTTCGGGGGTGGCTATATTTTTGTATCTTATATTCAGAAAAGGGTATTTTAGTCTCTAACAATTTTAGTCTTTTTGACTCAAATCTGTACCAAAAAGTTACTGTAATATTTCAAAATCATTATATTGCATGAATTCTAGTTTAAAACCCTTTTTAGTGAGTATATAGTTACATATTAAATTATAAACATTAATATATATATATAAGCTTTGGTTAATATATAACTGTAGCAATGCACTGTTGTAGCACTGTTATCCCATTGTTCATTGATTTGCTCAAGCAGGCACCAGTAACATCTCCATTGTGAGACTTGTTGTTACTGTTTTTGGCATATTAAATATCCCACAGGTAGCTTGCCAAGCGTGCAGGCGGGATACTCTCGGTAGCTTGTTGGGCTCTCCGAGAGGGACGGAGAAATCTAATCCGGGTCGGCCACGTGCAAGGCAAATGCCCTACCCGCTGTGCTAGTGAACAGAGATGAGAGAGAACTACGCAAAGAATCACTAAGTCAATGATGGTTGGAGGGATTGCTCGGGATGAGAGAAGTGTGCTGAAAGCAGATAAAGGACCAAACATGATAGTCTCTCAGTAACTGTGTTGCAAATCATAATACCCAAAAGTAGAGAGAGAGAGTAAGAAGGAAACCGTTTGCCATAGAGGCAGGGGATGGGGTTGCAGGATGGATACGGGGACATTGGTGGTGGAAAATGTACACTGGTAGAGGGATGGGTGTTCGATCATTTTATGACTGAAATGTAATCATGAAAGCTTTGTAACTGTACCTCATGGTGATTCAAATAAAAAAAAGAACTAGACCAACACTAATTACAGTTATCTCGATATTAAACTGATTTTTTATTTTCTTCATCTTACTTTTAGAATCTTCATTTTCTAGTAACAATGCAATTTATTTTTGAGTTGCGATAACTACAATATTTAACAGTTTGGTTTTGTAGCAAATAAACAGAATACTCACTAATTATGTTTTGTAGCCTATGCATATTTTTACTTCAGAGAAAGAAAAAACTAATTAGATATTAAAATAAAAAAATACTTAAGAACTATCACCTAAATATTTAAAGTACATCCAGCTAGTGTTGAAGTCTACCGGGTCACATAAAGTCACACAGCTGACAACTGCGTTTCCCACACTGCTAAACTCCTCTGCAACGCAAACTATGGGTCAAATGAGAAACCACAACCAAGCAGAAGAATTAGGTGTGAAACTGAAAAGAAAAATTATTAGGTTAACATGCGTGCTGGCTGGAAGGAACAATCTTAAAGGGCACCAGAAAGAAAATTAAATAGAAAAAAAAACCAAATAAGAGGGGCAGGAAGAGTATCTGCACATTTCAGAAACCCAGCATCAAGGTCAGCTATTAACTACAAACTACCAGACTGTTAAAAAAAGATGAACTTTTTGTAACCCTGTTAAGTCACTCCAATCCCATTAATGCTCTTCATCAGTAAAAGGAAAGTAGTGAGGTCACACGATGGTGTTTGCAGTGGGTTCCCAAGAGTGCTCTCTAGCTCCGGATGAAGCCGGAAGGCACAGAACCCCACCTGGGACCCTCCATGTGGGAACAACCCCGTCTGTCATCTTAGTAATAAGCAAGCACATTCCCGGGACCCTGGGCAATCAACTACACCAGGCAGCCCCTGGCTCCCCAGTGCGCAGGCGTCATCAAGTCCTGAATCCCTTATCACCACCTTCACCGCAGTCCTACCCAACACTGATTCAGTGCTGACTGAGTACGTGCGTGATACGGTGCCAAAGTTTAAAAAGAAAATGTTAAGGCACCACAGTTTACAATACTATTAATGATAAGGTTTCGTGCGGTACATCTTCCTACCACACCCTCCAGGTCACACGAATGAACTCATTTCCCTTCACAGCAACCCTGCCGTGTATTTGTGGGCGCAGTGAGGGGTGGAGGCAGGTGAGCAGTGGAATTAAGTGCAGAGTTCTAAGTGATAAGCCGGGCCCTGATAAACTATCTGGAGAAATCTCAGAACAACAGAAAAACAGACTTGGGAGGAAAGAGAAAAAGAGAGGCTTTTGGTCCCTCAAAGCAGTGCCCAGTGGCCCAGCCTATTTCAATACTGCCCGTTATGCTTATTTAGGGGTGGGGGTGGGGTGTTCCGACACGTGCTCCAGGAAGTCCTCCTGGTGATACAGGAACAGTCAGGCCAGATGAGTTGCCCCCAGACCCAGCAGCGCTGCTTAAGCCCTGTGGTGCTCAGGGTTCACCAGGGCTACATTCAGCAGTGCTGAGGAGGTGGGGGCATGCTGGGGTCAAATCTGGATCTTTGCACATCATGCCCCCTTTCCACTGAGCTATCAACTCTGGCCCTGACAGTGCTTTGTTATAACCTTCCACGAACAGGAGTCTTGTCTATGGTTCCACAGACTTCTGCTCCCTAACCCCACTCCCAAATCTCAAAATTCCCTCCCTCTCTACATTTCCAAGTTCCTTCGGAGCTTAAAGCACACCCTGCCGACTTCTCCTAGGGAATAAGCAGGAGCCTTTTCCAACCACACTTGTGTCAGAACAATGTGAGCTTTTTTTCTGGCTTTCTTAGCAGTACTCTGATCTTGGATCAAATCTTTATTGTTTGTGCCTCTGCTTCTTCACTTGCAATGCTGTAAAATGCTGATGTTATAGCATTCATCTAAAGAAACTGATAATGTACCGAAGTACATAATAGGCAATACAGACTCATCACGAAGAACACTACTTGCCTTTTACAAATTTCACGTTTGAACGCCTAAAGCTCAGTGGCAGAGTACTTGCCTTGCACGTATGAGGTTCTGAGTTGGATCCCTGCGTGACTGCCATTATGACATAGTCACAGCAAAATTTCACACTTTCTAGTAAGACACTAAATACTTTATGATATGGACATAGAATGGGACTATATGGTGAATACTTAACTTTTCCTCATAAGAAAAACCTACATAGCAATGATCTTGATAGTACATTAACCTTGATGAAGCAACCCTCCTAGGGCAAGGCATGTAAGAACCAGAAAGTAAGAAGAATCCTAAAATGACTCACTAAAATTAACTCACATGGTTAGCCTAAGTATATAGATTTAAAAGAGGAAAGAGAACAAAATCATTTAGAATAAAGAATTCACTCAAATAAAAGTAATCTTAAATGTTGTTCTCAGGATCTATACTTATTCATAAATAATCATACATATAAGTATACATAACACTGTACTTAAGAACATAGTAACCATAATGTCTTACATATTCACACAATCAAATGAACATTATGTTTTGTGTGTATATACAATTTTTAGAAGATGAAATTTTTTTTTTTTTTTTTTGCTTTTTGGGTCACACCTGGCGATGCACAAGGGTTACTCCTGGCTCATGCACTCAGGAATCACTCCTAGCGGTACTCAGGGACCATATAGGATGCTGGAAATCGAACCCAGGTCAGCTGCATGCAAGGAAAATGCGCTCTCTGCTGTTCTACCACTCCAGTCCCCAAAGATGAAACCTTTACGTCTTAGATTCAGATCCTATCCATACTTCCTAAAGATTCTGGTGCTGAGAATGCTCACATCCCTATCTTCAATCTCACAACTACGAAGCAACTACACAATCCCATTAAGACAAAATCTAGGCCTGAAAGGACCAAGCACAGGCCCAAGAGAGTTAGTGTGTGCCAGAGCTTACATTAAACCTGTCCTGATTCTTCGTTTCAGTTTCCAATCTGATCTTCTTAAAAATATTCCCTACAAATAGATAATTCTGTTTCGGTTTTAAACTTTTTTCCTTTGGTGGTCCTCAGGGACTATTTCTGGCTTGAAGCTGAGGTGATCAATCCTGGTGATGCCCAGGGGATCAGTGCCAGGGGTCCAATCCAGACCTTCGGCATGCAAACCTCCAGTCCACTGAGGTCTCTCTTTAACCCTAAAATCAATCTTTTTTTGGTAGGGAAGGAGGAAAGTTGGGCTATACCTAGCAGGGCTTCAGGCTCACTCCTGGCTCTGTGCTCAGGGACCACTCCTAGCAGTGCTTGGAGGGCCTAAAGGAGTGCTGGGAATTGAACTTGGGTCAGCCACATTCGAGGCAAGTACCCTACATTATATATTATCTCTCCAACACAAATTAATAATTTTTGAGCTGTTTCATATTTGATATTCTGTTTGCTATCATTCCTGAAGTTCATTCACTTCGTGGCAACATTTTGATAACTATATTTTAATTGGTATTTAACTGAATATTTACAGAGTACGAAAACCTCTTGTATCAAGCAGACAAATTTATGATTCATTAAATTGCACTTTCTTGTCTTTGGATTTGAAATTGCCCCTAGGTAGGTAAATAAATCATTACATTACATTCGTTTCAGTTCACTACAAACAAAATGAGCTATGTGACAATTCCATTTTTTTGACAATGAAACAAATAACCACCTAAGTCTGGTCTCATTATTAGAACTAACAAATCAGCAGAGAAAATGAGAGGTACCAGGCAAGAAAGAGTCTGTAAAACATTCTAGGAAAAGTTTCTTGGAACCTTCCGTCTGCTTTCATTCCACCACCAGGTCAGTGAATGGGCGAGAGTGGCCCTGGACTCTGAGCAAACTGCTCACCTGATGGGGAGAAGAACACTTTTATAAAGGGAATTGCTAAAGGGCCTACACAAGCTTCAAATTTAAAAGTCAGATGGGGAAAAGAAGGAAACGCTCAGACCAAATTATAAAACCTTACAGGGGATAGCAGCAAGGATGCAAATATCTGTTATAGCGGAAATGGTTTCTAGGAATTACTGGAAGTTAGGAAAATAAGTTATTTTATTTCATTTTAGCTAATAATTGTCATAACAACAAGTTAACCCTCCAAAGACAGGAAAGGAGGTTTATCTAAATAAAGTATCCCTTTACGCAGTGAACTTAAGGCGGGCAGATACTGAGGATGAAAACAAATTAGCAAGCCTGTGGCAGGGCATTAAAACTAGGAAAAGGGGGTTGGGCAGAAGAGACACAACTTCTCTATTGGGGGAGAGCTCCCCATTAGTGATGAAGACAGAGGTGAGGGGCTGGAGGGAAGGTCCTAGGGGCTGAGAGGCATGCTTTGAATTCAGAAGATTAAGGATTTTTGTTGATCTGTTTGTTTGGGTTTGGGCAGCTATACCCGGCAGTGCTCAGACCTTACTTCTGGCCGTGTTTGGGGGAATCATATGTGATGATGCCAGGGAGAGAACCAGGGTCAGTTCAAGGCAAGCACGCTAATCTCTGTCCCCTAGCCAAAGGCCATACAAAGTTGAAAACCCTGAACAGACGGACTCCCAAGTGTTTCTTTCACCAATGCCATAGTAACTTACAGTGGAAAGTGGAGTACAGGTGACCGAGAATAAGTTACAGACTAATCACATCAGCTGATAAAGTTGGGTCAATCCTCTGGGACCCCAAAGCAGATATGGTCCTCCCTGGCCATGACAGCACTGTCTTCTATGTGGCATGCAAATCTTCAATCAGGCAGATTAAACAAGATGATATGGAAACACTTTATTCAACAAACATTACTAAGTGTTCACTTATGTTCCTACTCCTGAGCCTTGCAGACAAAAAATTCACTTAAAAGAAAGTTCTTCGCCCAAGAATAGTAGAAATAAGTACCAGGAGGTTGTCTCCATGGCTTGGAGGCTGGTCTCTCATTCTGGGTAACTCAGGGAAGGGACCACCAAGTAAAATGTGGTCGGAGGTCATGTGGGGGAAGGGTGATGCGGGCCGAATGTAGACTAGAGACTGAACACAATGGCCACTCAACACCTTTATAGCAAACCACAACACCTAATCAGAGAGAGAGAACAAAAGGGAATACCCTGCCATAGTGGCAGGGTGGGGTGGGGGGAGACGGGACTGGGGAGGTGGGGAGGGATGTTGGGTTTACTGGTGGTGGAGAATGGGCACTGGTGAAGGGATGGGTTATCGAACTTTGTATGGGGGAAACATGAGCACAAGATGTATGGATCTGTAACTGTACCCTCACGATGACTCTAATTAAAAATAAACTAATAAAAAAAAGTTCTTGAGGGGGCTGGAGCGATAGCACAGTGGGTAGGGCTTTTGCCTTGCACATGGCTGACCCGGGTTCAAATCCCAGCATCCCATATGGTCCCCTGAGCACCGCTAGGAGTAATTCCTGAGTGCAGAGCCAGGAGTAACCCCTGTGCATGGCTGGGTGTGACCTAAAGAGCAAAAAAAAAAAAAAGTTCTTGAATGCATGAGACCTAAAATGTAGAAGAAACAAAAATACAAACACATTCATTTAAAAAAAAAACATGGGCGGGCTGGAGTGATAGCACAGCGGGTAGGGCGTTTGCCTTGCACGCGGCCGACCCGGGTTCGAATCCCAGCATCCCATATGGTCCCCTGAGTACCGCCAGGAGTAATTCCTGAGTGTAGAACCAGGAGTAACCCCTGTGCATCGCCGGGTGTGACTCAAAAAGCAAAAAAATAAAAAAATAAAAAATAAATTAAAAAAACATGGGCTAGGGGCTGGAGTGATAGTATAGCGGATAGAGTGTTTGCCAACTTAGGTTCGATCCTAGACATCCCAAATGGTCCCCCACGCACTACCAGGAGCAATTCCTGAATGCAGAGCCAGGAGTTACTCCTGTGCATCATCAGGTATGACTCAAAAAGCCAAAACAAAAAAAAATGAAAATTTGAAAAGCATAGAATATGCAGCAAAATGCATATTAGCAAACAGTGTAATTCTGCATTGAGAATCGGGGTTAGAAGTCACAGCAAGAGGTGTTATCTGGGACACATTTTGAAAACTGGCAGGATTTTTTTCCAGACAGATGGAGAAGGGAGAATCCTAGGCAGAGGAAACTGCATGTATGAAGGCACAGAAGCACAAGAGAGTGTATTGAAGGCACTATAAATAATCTGACATGGAGACTCAGGATAGGACACCAAGGGCGACATCAATGGTGACTCAAGGTGGGACACGGATACACCATTTTCAGTGTAGATGGGAAATCAGGGGATACTAGAAGCCACCACCCTTACACTCTGGCGGTATCTAGTTCTGTTCCACTAATCAGAGTGCTTTCGAATGGCCACAGCATGGCGATACCCAGGTATCAGCGGCCCCTTAGGTTGAAGAACAGTGCAGGGAAGGTCAGGGCATGGGCAATAACTGCTTCAGAGGAATCTCTGCCGTTAAATTGCTTCCGGCTGCCATGGCAACTCTCTGCAGCAAGGTTTTTATGGAGCAAAAAAGGTGGGCAGCAGATACCCGGCCTGCTGGCTGCCTCCTGCCACGTTTGGCTTTTCTCCACTCCGTTCAGGGAAGCAGTACTGCAGCATGAACACTGGGAAAGAGGCTCCCCAAATCCCTCAGTCCCCTTCTGCTTCAGTGATCCCAGACACATGTTCCTCCCCAGAGAGGAATGACAATGAAGCCTGATCATCTTCCCAACAATCACTAACTTGTGATTTATAGCTTTCTCTGCCACCAACTATGGTGCCGTGAATGAATCACACCAAAAGAGAAAAAAAAAAACAACACGGTGGCCTAGCAGAAGCTGCTGCTCTCACCAAGCAACGGTCTCTGGAAAACCCATAGGGGTACTCTGCTCAAAGGCGGCCTTTACAGCTCAGATAGAGAAGGGAACACTAAGTAAAGGGTGTCTGGAGGACCACTTGGGATGGGAGATGCGCGCTGAAAGTAGACTAGAGACTGACCATGAAGGCCACTCAGTACCTCTATTGCAAAACATAACACCCAAAAGGAGAGAGAGCAAAAGGGAATGCCCTGCCATAGAGACGGGGTGGGGTCGGAGGGAATGGGGTGGAGGTGGTAGGAGGGATACTGGGATCATTGGTGGTGGAGAATGGGCACTGGTGGAGGGATGGGTACTTGATCATTGTATAACTGAAACTCAAGCATGAAAAATTTAAGTCTACAACTGTACCTCATGGTGATTCACTAGTTACAATTTTTTTTAAAAAAGGCGGCCTATAATTTCTCTTTTTATTTTTTTGCTTTTCGGGACACACCCAGCGATACACAGGGGTCACTCCTGTCTCTACACTCCTGGCGGTGCTGGGGGACCATATGGGATGCCGGGAATCGAACTCGGGTCGGCCACGTGCAAGGCAAATGCCCTACCCACTGTGCTATCACTCCAGCCCCACAGCCTCTAATTTCTGTATGAGATGTCAGCAAGGCGAGACCAGGTATCCCAGCTGAGGCGGGACCCAGTCCCCTCCGGAAGGGCTGCACTAGGTAAGGACAGAGCTAGGGGGCAAGCACAGAAAGTGGGTAAGACCCAAACCAACTCAACCACTAACGACGATGATTAACAAAATAACTATATTTAACTAATTGGCTAATTACTATAATTAACTATAACTTAGCTGGTCATCAACTTTCAGGAACAAAGCTAAGGGGAAAGAGAGAGAGAGAGAGAAACAAGTTGATAGCAGTGATTTATCTTAAAATTATAAGTCTGGGGGTTGGAGAGATAGCACAGTGGGTCTTGCACACAGCTGATCTGAGAGTTGTGTGAAGTCTGCGATGCCCCTAAGACTGCATGGATCCAGATGAAAGATCAGAAGAACTGACGTGAGGTGTGGGAAACTGGGCATGCGGTTGATGACAGGGATGTATCGCATACATGTCTGTCAACGAGTAAGTGATAGTCTCGATCTTAAGAATGCAACTGTCAGCACGCACAGAAAGTAGACTAGAGACTGAACATGATGGCCACTCAATACCCCTACTGCAAACCACAACACCCAAAAGGAGAGGGAGAGAGAGACAACAAACTGGAATGCCCTGCCTCAGAGGCGGGGGCGGGGGGGGGGGAGGGATTAGGGGGTGGGAGGGATACTGGGTTCATTGGTGGCAGAGAATGGACACTGGTGGAGGGATGGGCTCTCGAACATTGCATGAGGGAAAAACAAGCACGAAAATGTGTGAATCTGTAACTGTACCCTCACGGTGACTCACTAATTAAAAAATAAATAAATTTTTTAAAAATGCAATGGTTCCTCCTTTTCAGGAGGACAGAGGCAACGTCACCAAGCAGGGGGATCATTCTCTCACACGCTTTCCCAGTTCCGTGTCTTTGTGCTGTGACGCTAACACCTCTCGGGGGCCTTTGCTCATCTTACCTGACGCTCAGATTTAATCTCTTTACAGGCCTTTGGCGATCTGTTTGTACTTAGTAATGTTTGATGTCTGTCTTCAGCAAACCACATGTAAAGTTGCATACCAAATTCTGTGTGCAATTTTAGGGAAGACAAAGATTTTCCCTGGGGGACAGACTCTCAGCACTCCGTATTCACTCCAGTAATCTCAAACATGCTTAGCTTAGCTGACAGCCAGTTTTACTTTTCTTTTGAGTTTAGCAGTTTTATTGAGATATACTTGACAAATCATCAAGTTCATCTGTGGACTTTCTAATTTACTTTTTGTATAATTAAATTCAGTATTTTAAAGTATACTGATCAACCATCACCATAATCTAACGTTAGACCATTTTACCACCCCAAAAGAGAAACTTCTTTTCCCCAGGTCTAAACAAATATTAAATTATTTTCTGTGTCTTTTAAAATTTGCCTATTCTAGATAATTATATAAATAAATTAGTGGGTCATAAACTAGTGGGTGTTATGTGAAAAGACTTCTTTTGCCTAGTATAACTTGGCATGTTTTCAAGTTTCATTCATGGGATAGCATCTACTTCACTCATTTTCATGGACAAAGGATAGATATTCCATTGCATGATACAATATATGAAAAAACACTGTTAATTCACTCAGCAGATGTGCATATTTGCATTATTTTTTCTTTTGACTATCATAAATAATGCTACTGTGAACAGTTGTGTACAAGTCTTTGAATGAACACATTTATATGTCTCTTGGGTAAACACCAAAGAATGAAATGGCTCATAATAACCTCTGTTTCTGTCATTTTCTCCTTTATTTTTTGGGTTTCGGGCAATACCCAGCAATACTTAGGGCTTATTACTGGCTCTGCTCTCAGGAATCGCTCCTGGTCATCTTTGGGGGACCATACGGGATGCTGCATGCTGGATCAGCTGCAAGCAAGGCAAACTCCCTATCTCTGTCTGCTGGACTTACTGCTCTGGCCCTGCTCTATTGCTTTAAAGAAATGGCTTGTGTGTGTGTGTGTGTGTGTGTGTGTGTGTGTGTGTGTGTGTGTGTGTAGGCAGCACCATTTATGTTCCCACCAGCAATATATGAGAAATCTGATTTCTCCTCATCCTGTCAACACCTGCAAGAGTATGTGTTTATGTATTTTTCATTACAACTAACAGATGTGAGGTGCTAGTCGTTGACTGGCATCTTCCTGATGACTGGTGATGTTGAGTTTCTTTTTAGGTGCTTACTGTCCACTAATCTCTCTTCTTTGGAGATAGTCCATTCAAATCCTCTACCTTTCATAGATCTCTTTTTAATCTTGGAGACAGATGCTTTATACTACCACAACCGTATATCCACTATCTGATGAATCCACGAATGGTGCTTTTCATGAAAATAAGGGAAAAACAGGATAAGAGTAGTAAAATAACAGGTAGGAGAAGCATAGGAAGAGAAGTTACGGAACAGCAGTAGGCAAAGAAAAAGAGCCAAGCTGGAGGAAGAGAAGGCTTGGTCAAAACAAAAATTTTGTTTATTTTGAATTATCTCTCTCTTCTCTCTCCCTCTCCCCTCTCCTTCTTCCCCCCCCTCTCCCCATGACTGGATTCCATGGGACGTCAAAAGACTGCATGGCCACCCACCTATGAGATAGTCAGACTTCTTCGTCAAGACCCTAAATGAATGGTTTGAGGCTCTTCGTGTTCCTGGAGCGAGCAGATGCCATTGGGCTACACTAGCATGATGAACAACGGGATGACAAGTGACAAGTGATACAAGTGATTTTTTTTTTTTTTACAAATGCATTTCACTTTTATTAATGGCTAACATTTTTTTCTTTTCTGGGGGGAAGGAGGTCACACCCGGCAATGTACAGGGGTTACTGGTTATTCCTGGCTCATGCACTCAGAAATTACTCCTGGCGGTGCTCAGGGGACCATATGGGATGCTGCGAATAGAACCCGGGTTGGCCGCATGCAACGCAAACGCCCTACCCGTTGTGCTATTGCTCCAGTTACGATACAAGTGATTTTGGACCACACCCAGAGGTGCTCAGGACTTGTTTCTGGCAGGACTCAAGGGACCATTTGGGGTGTTGGTAAATGAACCCAGCTCAGCTACATGCAAGACAAGCACCCAATCTGCTATACTATCTCTTCAGCACAGAATTCTTAAATTACTTTGAGTTGAATTTAGGTGTTGAAGATGGTATCAAAGGTTAAGAAAGACTGTCACTAGGGAAGAATGAATTCTGAAAGCCTCATTAGGAAGAAAGTCAAGAACTTAGTGTTAATACAAGTTCCTCCCTAGCTGAGGAGTTTCTTTTTCTTCTATTTTTCAATAAACTTTTATATTTTAAAAAAGAAAAAGGAGAATAAATTCAAATAATTCCCAAGGCAAGAGTAAAAAGTACTTTCTAAAGTACACAAATGTAAACTAGGTTAAAATAGCTTTTTTTCCCACCCACTTGGGTTACAGGGAGAAGAAGCTTTGATAGGTAATTTTAAAACTAGTTTCAGAAAATGATAATAATGAAGATGATTACAATAGCAATTCACATTTATGGCAATTCCTGGCAATGTGCTAAGGAGTATGCATCATTTATCAGATTTATTTCTCCAAAACACCCTAGAAATTAGGTACAACTATTATCTTCATTTTACAAATGAGGATCTTTAGATACATATCAAAGTTATTTTCTCCAGTGTAAACCATCCCTGGCTACAATGTAAATCATCACTGGTCACCTATTAGATATGTCCTTAGAGATATATCCCCAAGTACATTAAAAAATCTCACCCAAATACTGATAAAGCTTCTACCTTTATTATTGGAGAATTAAACTTTTTGATAATCAAATACACCCACCTTGGCACAACTTTATTTTTTTGTTGCTTCAACTTTATGAATAATATCCTTTCCACAACAAAGCTAAAAATACTTGTTTACAAATATTCAGGTCTTCTGGAATTTATGGTCCCCAAGCCCTATCTGAAATAATTCCTGGGTATAAAGTCTGGACTATGCCACACACAGCCGGGTGTGGTCCCCAAACCAAAAACACCCGAACAAATAAAAAACACCAAATGCTTTCCATTTCTACTCTACCTCGTTTTTCATCTATTCAACTACTACCTGGCTATTTCTGATACTTCATTTCCACCACTATCATTAGCCTATACTTAGGTAGTTCTATTGATAGACTTTGAAATAGATTTTGACCTAAAATGCCAAAACTTAGAACCAGAGGAATAATGCTGTGGCTTAGAGAGCCTGCCTTCCAAGTACATATATGGTCATGTGTTCAAATGCCTGGTGTAAACATGTGCTATGTACAATTCTGGCAACTCTGCTGCCTGCAGTTTCCTGCTGCTGCAAGTGATTTCTGGCTGCACCAGAGCCAGATGTGTGGAAACACCACAAAAAAGGATGTGGACGCCCCCCCCCTTTGCCGCCAGTGAACACCATGACTAAAAGAACATGTGTGCGTGTTACTTCCAGGAAGTACAATCCCTGGCAAGTCCAAGTCTGAGTACCAAAACTATAACTTGCATGCCTCAACCAAGAGTGTGACTCTCCACAAACACTTGTATAAGTATCTCAATTAAAGGAATACGAAATTTAGTGAACACTATAGTCAAGTGCGCAAGGAGAGTGAACTGATATTGATATGTGACTGTAGTGAGTACAACTCCAATATGTATGAACACCTAAATCAGCGGTGTATGCAGCCACTGGTCACTGCAACGACAACAACAAAGGGAAGGGAGGAAGAGAATGAAAAAAAAAATAGAATGGCAAAACTCCATTTGTCCCCCCTTTTAACCATGTAACTATTGGACTGTGACAACCACAGTCCTGTAAGTCATCCTTAGTGAGTTAACCCTCCCTTCCCCAAGCAAATTTTGTTAGATGAGTATACTGCCAATATTTAAAACCCACACGATGAACAGATACTTTGGTTTGAATGTATTTCCCCACCAAAAAAAAAAAATCCCTATGTTGAATTCTGCCTTGATAGATGATGGTACTAAGAAGTATTAAGGGTCATTGGAAGATGACAAGCTCAGTACCATAAAAGAGATTGCAGGAAGATCCCCACCACCATTCATTACTTTAGGATACAACAAGTAGGTACCACCTCTGATTCAGAGAGAGAATATGACTGCAATGGAACTTCATCTTGCTCTCCCAGCCTTCACAACCCAGAAAAGTGTGTTGTTTGTAAGACAGTCAATCTGTGTCTCTGGTTAGAACACCCAAATAGACACATTCCATAGACTACATGGGATCCCCAATTCTCCCCTGACCAACAGACTTCTGTGAAGTTCCTCTTGTAAAAGACGCATCACTGGGCCTTATCTTCCCAGTGTCAAAAATCAGCTAAACCAGACGAGAGGCAATTTCCTTTGATGTGGCACATACATAAAGTTCAAAGTGTTCAACATTCCTAGTGTCTTATTACCAACCTATTGAAGTGAGTATGTACTTAGAGGCCTTTGTGTATTTCCAACCTTTGGTGAAATCCACATGTTTTCCTTTCTGCCTTTACAGTCAGAGTTCACTGTTAATTTGATTCTCAATTTCACTAACCACACTTGGCTGAGATTGCTGGTCTCTTCTTCCATGCTGTAGCTCCTGATCTTTACCCCCACTTAACTGTTTTACAATATATTCACATAATTATAATCTCAAATAATTTTGTGAACAAGAATAATTTTTTAAAAATGTTTCTTCCCTGAAGCCCTTGCCTGCTCCTTTACTTGGTGATTTATGCTATCACTCAAGTTCAGTTCAAATCCAACTGGGATCTTAACTGGAACTGTATTAAATCTATAAATTAAATTGTTGGGTCTGTCATCTTTATTCTACTAAGACTATCAAACAGAAGTTGACACATTTTTTTCTTCTGCAAGAAGAAATTATGTTTCTCTTGCTATTTATTTTATTTTCTATTAAAGTATTATAATTCTCTGTATTTGGCCTTATATCATGTTAGAATTTACTTTTTTAATAAAACAAATACTATCTTTTTTTCATTAAATTGTGTCTAGTGATAAATGACTTAATTCAGTTTTATAACCCCAGATTTAAGCTTCTTATTTCAAGATAAGTTTTTCTAAGATCTCCCAAATTCAGGATATAGTGCTTCATCATTGGCAAACAGTATTAATTTTTTCTACTGACCTAAACACAATTCATTTATCTCTTTTATATATTTTTTTTGCTACTAGTTATTTAAAACAGTGCTATAAAAAGGTGATAACCTTGTTTGCTTAATTTTAGATTATTTCTCCCTATTATTTGTACCTACTATAACTATAACCCCATCAGTTTCCTTTCATGCCCTCAGTTAAATAAAAATCTATTTTTATCAAAAAGTGCCAACATAATTCAACGGGGTATAGGCTTTTCAATAAATGCTGCTCGAATAACTGGATTTATGTATGGATATATACCATGACCTATTCACACTGTACACAAACATTAAATCAAAATGGATTATAGACATAAGCATAAAAGCTAAATAAAAACTTTCAGGAGAAAAATAGAAAAAAAAGATCTCTGTGACTTTGAGGTACTCATAAAGCACAAAGTATTTAAAAGCACATTTTTGGTTGCATGGTTTTAAATATATTTAATGAATAAATTAAAGCACTGTAGCACTGTCATCCCGTTGTTCATCAATTTGCTCGAGCAGGCACCAGTAACATCTCCATTGTGAGCCCTGTAACTGTTTTTGGCATATCGAATATGCCACGGGTGGCTTGCCAGGCTCTGCTGTGTGGACAGGATACTCTCAGTAGCTTGCCAGGCTCTCCAAGAGGGATGGAGGAATCGAACCCGGGTCAGCCACATGCAAGGCAAATGCCCTACCTGCTGTGGAGCAACAGCACAGTGGGTAGGGAATAAATTAAAATGTAAAGAAAACTGGGGCTGGAGCAATAGCACAGCGGGTAGGGCATTTGCCTTGCACGCGGCCGACCCAGGTTCGATTCCCAGCATCCCATATGGTCCCCTGAGCACTGCCAGGGGTAATTCCTGAGTGCAGAGCCAGGAGTAACCCCTGTGCATCGCCAGGTATGATCCAAAAAGCAAATAAATAAATAAATAAAATGTAAAGAAAATTAAGACCTTTACTTGTTGAAAGATACCAAGATAAAAAAAGGAAAGCACATACTAGAAAAAAAAATATTTGTATAACATTTATCTGACAAAGCTCTTTCTTAGGCTAATCGGGGGTCAGGGTGGGAGGGTGCTTGCCTTGCATGCAGCTGATCCCAGAAAACCGCATGGTCCCCAGAACCCCTCCAGGAGTGATCCCTGAGCACAGAGCCAAGCTAAGTCCTAAGCATAGCTGGGTGTGGCCCCCAAACCAAAACCCACCAAACAAACAAAAAACCTTTTTGGTTGCATGGTTTTAAATATATTTAATGAATAAATTAAAGCACTGTAGCACTGTCATCTGTTGTTCATCGATTTGCTCGAGCAGGCACCAGTAACGTCTCCATTGTGAGACCTATAACTGTTTTTGGCATATCAAATATGCCATGGGTTATAAATAAATAACAAAATAAAATAAAATAAATAAAGTTAGTGAGGAGATATGGCATTCCTGTCACTACTACTACTACTACTACTACTTCTGTAGCAAGAATGCAAAAAAAACCTTGGAAATCCATTTGGAAGTTATTTTGAAAGTTAAACATATCCTTAATCATATGATTGGCTATGCTAATCCTAGGTATCTACATCTAAAAACATGTCTACAAATATCACGCATATAAATGTCCAAATCAATACTATTTGCAATAGAAAAAAACCTAAATGTGGAAATAACCAAAAAGTGGTGAACCAGTAAACAAAAGTGGGTATTATACACCTGCTACTGTCACTGTCACTATCATCCCATTGCTCATCTACATTTAATGATATAGATGAATTTAACCAACATCATTATGGTATATTTTAAATCTAGGCACAAAATACTTAATACTATATGATATCATATATAATTAGAACTCGAGTAGAGGGGAAACTATACTCACAGAAGATTCACGGCTGCTTAGGAACAAGGCTGGGGAAGAGAGTTGACTACACAGGGGCAAAGGCAATATTCTGGGGGTGAAATCAGTGAGAAATACAGCAGAAGGTGCAAGACAATTTCCCAAACTATACATTAAAATTGAGTAAATTATTATGTGTAAATTACACCTTGATAAAACTGTAAAAGTACAATATTTTAAATTCACCTGGAAAATACACTTTGTAAATCCAACTTAATCTGAAGTATGCAGCAGAGAATTTACCCTATTCAGAAAGAGAACTGAACTTTGCCCTGGCCTTCTGGAGGCTGATCCCTAAGCCTGGTAGGAGTATCTTGGCCCTTAGGTACTAAGAATCTAAGAATGTGAATTGTTAGGATGGGAGATCATTAAGATAGAGTTTAGAGCTGGAGGTTAACACTCTAGGAAAGACCATCAATGTCTTGTAGACTGGGAGTTTGCATGGTATTAGCTTGATCAAGAGACTGAGTCAGTCACCTGGGCAAAGGACCACACCTACAGAATAAGGCTTCAATAAATGTTCTGAGCACTAAGGCCTGAAGAGCTAACTTCACTGGCTGGCAATTCTAAATGTGGGTCCTCACATACAAATACCAAAAAAGTAACATGCCCTGATTGTTGGGGAAGAAAACTCCAAAATTTCTGCGTCATGTGCTTCTTTTGTTGGCTGAGTTTAATCTGTAGACTTTTCTTGCAGTCTACAACAGCCCATAACTGTGAATATAACTGAGCTCAAATCGTTCTGGGAAACTCTGGGACAAATTACTGAAAATAAGTTTGTTACTGGAGACCCTTGAACTTGATCTCACAAGGTGTTTTTAGGGCCTCATAACTTGTAATTACTATCAGAAGGGAGGGTGGTTGTGTATGAATTGTGTACAGTCTAACTTGCCTGTAACGTTCAACTCACACATTCAGAAAAAAACAAGTAAATGATAATTTGAGGATCATAAAATTCAGAGTTGAAATGGTTGATGGTTACTGAAAATGTATCATCAAGGTCATGACAAAGCTTTTTAGAATATTTATAGCTGCTAGGCTAAACTGAAACTAACCCAAGTAATGAGATTTAAAAGAGAACATTTGTAAACATAAATATGGCATGTTTACATGCCAAAGTAGGTGACAGCAAGAAAAAAAAAATCTTTGCCTGGGAGCATGAAGGTCATCTAATTCTGCTATGAATTTTTACTTCTTAATTAAGAATCTTTAAAACATTTCAACTCTCAAATCCAACATTTTCTAAGGTATTAGTTAGCACTCTTCTTTCAAATTGTAGCAGTTTCAGCCATAGTTAAATATTATCTTGGAGGCAGAAGTACATAGGCTGTATAGTTGTTAGCTGGATGGTGTGGTGAGATGTGGTAACTGTGTATATCAAGATCAACATCATCATCATTATCATCATCATCATCATCATCATCATCCCATTGATCGTCGATTTTCTCGAGCAGTCTCAGTAATATCTCCATTTGTCCTAGCCCTAAGATTTGATTTGTTTATTTATTTATTTAATTATTATTATTATTATTATTATTTTTTACTTTTGGGGGCCACACCCGGAGATGCTCAGGGGTTCCTCCTGACTCTGCACTCAGGAATCACTCCTGGAAGTGCTCAGGGAACCATATGGGATGCTGGGAATCGAACCCAGGCCAGCTGCGTGCAAGGCAAACGCCCTACCTGCTGTACTATCGTTCCAGTCCCAAGCCCTGAGATTTTAGAAGCCTCTCTTTCCTTGTCCTTCCCAGTGGTGCCGCACTGGAGGCTCTTCCTAATACTACTGTCAACATTTTCTTTAAACTATGATAACAAAAAGAAAAAATAACTGTCCTGGCAAATCACCTTGCACAACACCACACAAGAGACCAAAACATTGTAATCTACCACAAAATTACAATAGTGAAGATGGGGGTAGGTCACAATACAAAATCTCACTGATGGAACTGACTCTAGAAATCAACCCACTGTCCCCTGACTCATGACAAAGAAGACACTGACACTCACTGGGAAGAACAGAATGGTTTTACAATGAAATATTGAAAAGACCTATATAAAGATTAGATCATTTTAGCTTCCACTTCACACCACACTCAAATCATCTTCCTGGGAGCTCTCAAACAGTGCCCAGGAGATCTGGAGGCCCACCTGTGGTTCTTAGGCAATGAGGCCTTTGGTTCAGCAAAAGGCTCTGTGGCTGCAACGTCGCTTGGTCCCTGCTGTGCCAGG
This sequence comes from Sorex araneus, assembly GCF_027595985.1. Classification (NCBI taxonomy): domain Eukaryota; kingdom Metazoa; phylum Chordata; class Mammalia; order Eulipotyphla; family Soricidae; genus Sorex; species Sorex araneus. The sequence continues at coordinate 29,299,632 of NC_073302.1, forward strand.
GATTCGAGTGACTGTAGTGATGCTGGTTATCTCCAGGACCACATACAATGACACTGGTGAGCCATGTGGGGCAGGGAATCAAACCCTTCATACATGAGCCCTATTAACTGTACTAGATCCCAAAATAAGTTCCTCAAAACAAGGTTGTTGTTTTTTGTTTTTTTTTTTTTGTTTGCTTGCCTTTTGGGGTCACACCCGGAGATGCACAGGGGTTACTCCTGGATCATGCAGTTAGGAATTACTTCTGACGGTGCTGGGAGGACCATATGGGATGCTGGGAATCAAACCTGGGTCAGCCACATGCAAGGCAAATGCCCTAACTGTTGTGCTATTGCTCCAACCCCTCAAAATAAGTTTTGAAAGTGGATTTCATACTTAATTGTGAATTAAATACAATCAAGTATTAGGAAAAAAATAATTTAGGTTAAAGAATAGCATGATGGTGACATGATAAAAATAACTTCCAAAGATGCCCAAAGCTTGTCTTCCAAAAATTTAATAATCATTATTCAATGTCTAATATTTTCCATATGAGAAAAATAATAAACTAATTTTCCATTAGAAATATCATAAATATTATTGTCCACAAAGACAAGCAATGTATCAACCTAGACTGCTCATTTTTGTGTGTGTCATACTACGAAAACAGGAAAATTATTATTGGCATCAGAGTATCTGACAGTAGGGAGTGAGGAGATTGCTTTCATTAAAAACAGAGTCAAAATTGTCGAAGACTATGAATATGTGTATTTATTCAAGCCAATCTCCCGAGAGTTGATATGAGCAAGCGAACTACTAGATTACCTTGAAGGACATCACAGTCTATAACACTTAAGCATTAGCACAACAGATAAATGTACTCTCTCTCCCCTCTCCTATACCTCTGTAAGTCTAAAGACAGCTGGGAGCTCTTTCCTGCATTTGTCCGTCTTCACCAGGATATGTTTCACCAACAGAACTCCAATCATAAACTCAACATACACTGATCTCCATTTGAAAAATGCACTGTAGCACTGTCTCATTGTTCTCCTGTTGTTCATCGATTTGCTTAAGTGGGCACCAGTAACGTCTCCATTGTGAGCCTTGTTACTGTTTTTGGCAGATCGAATATGCCACGGGGAGCATGTCACGCTCTGTCGTGTGGGCGCGATACTCTCCGTAGTTTGCTGAGCTCTCCAAGAGGGACAGAGCAATCAAACACGGGTCAGAGGTGTGCAAGGCAAACGCCTACTGGCTGTGTTATCACTCCAGTCCCATTTAAAAAATTAAAATAAAAATAAATCAACCTTGACAATCTAAATAGAATCCCCTCTTCATTAGAGCTAAGCTCATTGATTGGCCACTGGGATCAAGAACGTACATGAACATCCCCCCCATTCACCAGTCCCTCATCTCTCCTCCCCCCCCCACCACATCACCACAGAGCACCCTTTCCTCTTCTCATGCCCCTCCTCAGAAATTCTCTTGCTTGTCAGAATGTAACATCTGTCCTCAATTCCGAATTTGCCTTTCCAGGGCTCTTCTAATTAAAATCACTCTATGCCTAAACATCTCATCATTGACTGAGAGTCTTTCATCCCCCAGGTAATCTGGTACAAGTGTGTTTGTTACCTTAAAGAAAGAGAGGCCATCTCAGTATCTGTATTGCAAACCATAATGCCCCAAAGTAGGCAGTAAGAAGGAAAGTGTCTGCCATAGAGGGAGGGGGTGGGGTAAGGTGGGGGTGGCAGGAGGAGTACTGGTGGTAAGACAGGTACATTGGTGGAGAAATGGATGTGCCATCATGGTATGACTGAGAGTCAGTCATGAAAGCTTTGCAACAGGAGGGGGAGAAGGAGAAGGAGAAAGAGAGGAGGACGAGGAGGAGGAGGAGAAGGAAGAAGAGGGAGGAGGAGGAGAAGGAAGAAGAGAGAGGAGGAGGAGGAGGAAGAGGGGGTGGAGGGGGGTAGGAGGAGGAGGAGGAGGAGGAGAAGGAGGAGGAGGAGGAGGAGAAGGAAGAAGAGGGAGGAGGAGGAGGAGAAAGAGGGGGTGGAGGGGGAGGAGGAGGAGGAGGAGGAGGGGGAGGAGGAGGAGGAGGAGGAGGAGGAGGAGGAGGAGGAGCGGCCAGAGCAAAGGGTTCAATTCACTTTTGTTGACTCAAAAGAACTACAGAATATAAGTGGCAGAATTTAGGTTGCCACTGAAAGCTGAGAATGAGTTCTGGTTGAGAATAAGCTGAGAATGAGCCAGCAAGGAAGTGGGATGTTAGTTCTACAGCCACATGGAACAAATTCTGCCAGCAGCCTGAATGAGCATGAAGAAGACTCGTTCCCTGAAGTCTCCAGAAAGAAACACAGCTCAGCCAAGACTTCCATTCCAGTCTGGTGAAACCGGGCAGAAAGAACCAACTGAGATCTGCTCTACAGATGTCTGCCTTACAGATCTCCGTTGTCTGAAGCCACCTAATTTCAGGGAATTTGCTACAGCCACAGTAGAAATACAATCGGGGCCCCCAGAGCTACTGCTACTACTGTCATATTTCCCTCTCTCCTAAAGAAACCAGCAAACTGAAGAACTGACTTTTAATCTAAACTTTATAGAAAGCCCAACACTGCATTGTTGGAATGTAACTACCTGTGCATTTGTCTTCCTCAAGAGAATGCATGCTCTTCACGGACAAGAGCTAGGAATGTCTCTCTCTCTTTTCTTTTTTTATTAATGAAGTAATATATAAAGATTGTAGAATACAGGGGGAGAGTTATAAATGAAAATTAAAAGCATCCATTATTCAACAGCAACCACAATGCTGACATTTTCATGTCATTCTATGCTTTTCTATACTGCACTGTAGTCTTGTCATCCCGTCGTTCATCGATTTGCTCGAGCAGGCACCAGTAATATCTCCATTGTGAGACTTGTTGTTACTGTTTTTGGCATATCAAATATGCCACGGGCAGTTGCCAGGCTCTGCCGTGCAGGCGGAATACTCTCAGTAGCTTGCCAGGCTCTCCGAGAGGGACAGAGGAATCAAACCCGGGTTGGCCACGTGCAAGGCAAACGCCCTACCTGCTATGCTCCAGTCTATTGCTTTTCTATACATACATACATAAACATATATACACATTTATATGTACACACAGGTGTCTATATAAGCATACACATTTGTATATCATAATTTATTTCACCACCATAATGTGTATGACATGGATAGCCCATGTAAAAAAACATGTCTACAGCATCATTTTAATTTTTATTCATTCATTTCTTCAATTGTTTTATTTATTTATTTCTTCCCCTCCTCCTGTCCCCAGAAGTCCCTACAGCATCATATGAAATAGCTTCACAATACCTCTGACTGGCCCAAATTCCCCTGCTAACATTCATCATGCCCTTATAACTTCACCTTTGTACTACTTTTGACAGTTAACATTAAGATTTGTGATTGCATAATGATTTTATTAAGCTGTGCTTTCTCCACTGTGGTCCCAAAACAAAAAAAAAAATAAATAAAAACAATATGCTGGTTGAAACAAGTCAATATATTCCTCCTTTTCCTTTTTCTCTCCTTCAGTTGCATTTATCTAAAAGAACATAGCAGAGGTGATGGGATATCACTTCTATGATTACATTCAATAAAACATCCCCCGTGCCAACGGAATTTTCTGTACAGATGCTCTCCTGCTGGTTTCTGGAGTTTTTTTCTCTCTTCTTTTATTTTGCTTTTGGGCCACACTCAGTGGTGCTCAGTCCTTCCTCCCAGCTATATACTCAGGGATTACTCCTGGCAGGCTCTAGGGACCATATAGGGTGCTAGGGATCAAATATGAGTAAGCTACGTGCAATGCAAGCTTCTCAGGCTGGCTCTGAAGCAGTTGAGCCAACAGAAGGAGAGACCAGTCCAGCGGGCACTAAGGGTCACCTCCGGCTGGTAGCCTAGAAGGAGCAGAGGCTTCCAGTGCAGCCCTCACAGATTGTGTGCTGTCAACAACCACGGAAACCCGAAGCCTTCCCCAGTCGGGCTTCAGATGAGCTCCCAGGCCTGACCAAAGCCTGAATTATGGCCTTGCGAGAGCTTCTGAAGCAGGAAACACAGACAGGCCATTCTCAGATTCCTGCCCCAGAGAAACTGAGATAATAAGTCTGTCTTGCCACTAAGTTCACAGTAATACTGTTGCCTAGCAACTGATGATGAATATAGGCAGATGCGAAACACACAATATAATTAGAGAACCATTTACAGGCACTAGAAAAGCCAGGATGAGATCAGAAAAGTTCGGGTAATAAAGGAGGCCCCACTATATGATCCGGTTAGTTTTAAAACGTTCTATAAGAAGGCTGGCGATGATAAACACCTTAAAAGAACTCAAATCGGCAGAGAGGAAGAAAATAACACAGAGGTAGAATCAACTGGTGAAGACCAGACCACACTCCCAGTGAGAGAAGATGGCATTCGTGCAGTGGGTTCAGAGAGCACGGGCTATGGGACAGCACGGGCCAAGTGGCATCCTTGTGTATCCGAAAGGCAACACTGCAGAAAGAAAGGCCCTTGCTGGAATATGTCAAAATGAAACTTACGTTTTACGGAACTTAATCATAGTATAAAGGGTGGGGTAGGTCAGTGCAAACACAACCAAGAACAGAGAGACATGCTTAGCACAAGAGTCTTTCTGGGATGCTAACAACTGACACAGGGAGACCAGGTGGCTTCACCGTCATGAAAGATCCAAGACACGCCAATTAAAACTCTAAAACACAATTTTCAGCTGACTGAATTAGTGAAAAATTAAAAATGGATGATACCGACAAAGATAAAGTGATCTTAGACATGGCTAGTGGGAAAGTAAGCAGAAGGGCTGAATGGAAAGCTGCCCAACAGTATGCATTAGTAACTTCAAAACATCCCTATTTCAGTCCCAGTGATCCTCTTCTTAGAACCTTTTTATTGCGTATCTCCTGCTTCCTAGGCATTGAGCAAATTGGAATCCAACGTTGCCTTTTCTCTCACAGAACAACTATGAGAGAGAAACTTAAATAATCAGGGTCTGGAGTGATAGCACAGCGGGTAGGGCGTTTGCTTTGCACGCGGCCAACCTGGGTTCAATTCCCAGCATCCCATATGGTCCCCCCCGAACATTGTCAGGGTAATTCCTGAATGCAGAGCCAGGAGTGACCCCTGAGCATTGCTGGGTGTGACCCAAAAAGAAAAAAAAGTTATAGAACAAATACTTAGAAGGAATATTGCACTAAATGTCCTTATATAGACAAGAAAAAATATAGACCGAAAAGAGACTTTAAACATGTATATAAATGTACATATATATGCCTACACACATATGAATGAGTTGGGGGAAACTATGCTTTAGAAACTATTTATCCTACTACTATCCATGAATGGCTTCTGACTGTGTTAAGTATTCAAGAAAAAGTAATAAATAACAAAATGAATAAGAAGGCTTTTCCAAAATGAGTAAGAAGGATCTCTTTAAAAGTGGCAAATAACTTGTATGTTCATTGCTGCACTGTTTATAATAGCCAAAATCTGGAAAAAAAAAACAATTGTCCAAGAACAGATGATTGGTTAAAGAAACTTTGGTACATCTACACAATGGAATACTATGCAGCTGTTAGAAAAGATGAAGTCATGAAATTTGCATATAAGCAGATCAACATGGAGAGTATCATGTTAAGTGAAATGAGTCAGAAAGAGAGGGACAAAAAAAAAAAAAGAGAGGGACAGACAGAAAGACTGCACTCATCTGTGGAATATAAAGTAACAGAATGGGAGACTAACACCCAAGAATAGCAGAGGTAAGTATCAGGAGGTTTTCTCCACGGCTTAGAAGCCAATCTCACATGCTGGGGGAAAAGGCAGCTCAGATAGAGAAGGGATCACCAAGTAAAGGGTGCTTGGAGGGCCCGCTCGGGATGGGAGATGCGTGTCGAAAGTAGACTAAAGATCGAACACAATGGCTACTCAATACCTCTATTGCAAAACCACAACACCCCAAAGGAGAGAGAGAACAAAAGGGAATGCCTGCCACAGAAGAGGGGTGGGGTGGGGAGAATGGACACTGGTGGAGGGATGGGTACATCATTCTATGACTGAAACACAAACACGAAAGTCTGTAAGTCTGTAACTGTACCTCATGGTGATTCACTAATTCAAAAAATTTTTTAAGTCAGAAAAATTAAAAAATAAATAAAAAATAAATAAAAGTGCTAAATGTACAAACAGGAATCCAACGATTTAAAAAAAGCTTGATTGCAATTAAAAATTGACTATATGAAACGTGCTAGGGTTACATATGGAGAGTAACATTTATATGAATCTCTTGAAAATAATATGCTTGGGATCACTGGCAAGTTATGAAAAGAAATATAAAAAATGGCTATAGGGGCTGAAGAGAATAGGAGGGTTGAGGTGCTTACTTTGTGTACAACCACCACAATTTGATCCCCGGCACTGCATGTGGCTCCCCAAACGCACCAGCAGGTGTGGTCACTGAGCACAGACCTAGGAGTAGCCCCACAGCATTGCTGGGTATGACCCCAAACCACCATTATTCCAAAAAAAGATACATATATATATAAAACCTCAGGTGAGCCGCACACACAAAGCAACCTTTTCCTCCTACCTCCTTCTTGGCCTAAATATTAATATTCAAATGCTGATACATGTCAACAACAGAAAGGAGTTAAAAGGTACTTGAGGGCTGGAGAAGGCACAGGAGTTAGGGCTTATGCCTTACACACACACACACACACACACACACACACACACACACACACACACACACACTTGATCCCTGATGCCACACTGTAGCCAGATCATGACATCCTAGAGCGCTAGCATTGTGTTTTTGTTTTGTTTCAGTTGGGGGGCTCCATATAGCAATGCTCAGGGCTTACTCCTGGCTCTGAGCTCGCCACCTGCTCTGGTAGGGTTCAGGGAACCAAGTGGATTGCCAGGGATTGAACCTGGGTTGGCTGTGTGGCAAGGCGGGTACCTTTCCTGCTGTCCTCCCTCTGGCTCAAGCTCTTGCACTGAACTGGCAGTCTGGAGGGCTGAAAATCACGGAGATAAATCTTCAGACCTGAGGGCTCCCTTCTCAGTTGCATACACCCAAAAATATTGATGACATAGACTCACCTCTAAAATATATGGCCTCACATGCTGGGGGAAAAGGCAGCAGAGATAGAGAAAGGAACACCTAGTAGAGAATGTTGGGAGGACTCAGTCAGGTTGAAAGCTGCGTACCAAAAGTAGACTATAGACGGATGGCCACTCAATAACTCTGTTGCAAACTACAACACCCAACAGGAGAGAGAACAAAAGGGAACGCCCTGCTGCAGAGGCAGGGCGGGGTGGTGGGGGTTGGGGTGGGGGTGGTGGGAGGGATACTGGGAACATTGGTGGGGGAGAATGGGCACTGGTGGAGGGATGTAAACCAAATGCAAACATGAAAGGTCGTAAGTTTGTAACTGTGCCTCACGGTGATTTACTAATAAAAATTTAAAAGTATATATATATGGAACTCTTACTATTTTAACAATTTCAAAAAGGCTGAAAGAATTTCAAAATAGAACATAAAAAAAATACACGTATCCTTATGGCTAGCCTTCCTACAAGAAGTAACACAATGCCTAAATTTTGTTTTAGTTTCATGAGCCACTGGAAAAAATACAAAAAGAATCCTCCAAATTACTAAGAGTCTGTCACTTTTCTAAAGAAACCTAAGTGCAATCATTCTGAGTGAAGTCAGTCAAAAGGAGAAAGAGAGATACAGAATAATATCTTTCATATGTGGGATTTAAAGATACACAGGAAGGGAGCAACAAATGGCCAAAGGAAACAGAACTGAGAGTTGGGTCACAGAATTGTGTGTGTTTGTGTGTGTGTGTGTGTGTGTGTGTGTGTGTATGTGCGCGCTCGAGTATGGGGGTGGGTAGAGGGGTGAGTGGGTGGGGATACAAAGTTGCCCTTCACAAAACTGAATTTGTATGTGTGTGTGTGTGTGTGTGTGTGTGTGTGTGTGTGTGTGTGTGTACGGGGGTGGGTAGAGGGAGTAGAGGGGTGAGTGGGTGGGGATACAACGTTGCCCTTGGTGGGGGGGAGTGGGTACTCTGTGGTGATGGGTGAGGTGCTGGAATGACATAGGGATAAAACCATTATTAACAGTATTGTCAATAACAGTACCTCAATAAAGATCTAAAAAAAAGAAAGAAAGCAAAACATGCACAGATTAAGACACACACTCCAAGGCTGCACTGGCTATCCAATGTATTATCAGACTTTCAGGAAAGTTCTTGCAATCGCTCCCAGTCTCTGTTATATCTACTTTATAGGACAGTATCCTATGCTAGTTGACGCCATGGCATGCAAATACTCATGATTGTCATTTAAATTTGTATTTACTCGAGCTGTACTATTCCTTCAATAAATGGAGAAATATCTCAGATATTATTAAATATCTGAATTTTAGTATGTGATTGAATTTTCTACTTTCAATGAAGCCCAGATTTAATCATTAGACTTATGCAGCTAACACATCAGGAAATGTTTCATGACAGATCTCTAGTTTAAGAAAAAAAAAAAATTACTGTTGGGGCCAGAGGGATTGTTCAAAGGATTTATAGTGCATGCTTTTTTTTTTTTTTTTTAATTTTTGGGTCACACCCGGTGCTCAGGGGTTATTCCTGGCTCTGCACTCAGGAAATCACTCCTGGAGGTGCTCGGGGGACCATATGGGGTGCCGGGGACTGAACCGAACCTGGGTTGGCCACGTGCAAGGCAACTCCCACCCCCAACCCCGCTGTGCTATCGCTCCGGCCCCAAAGTGCATGCTTTGCAATCAGGAAGCCCAGGATTGATCCTTGGCACCACACAGAGCCTGTGTACACCAGGAGTAACCCCAAGGAAGAGCCATGAATACCCCCTAGAGACATATTGGTGTTGTCCCCAAAACAAAATGAAATACTGAGAAATGCTTCTATCTACTTCATTTACTCCTAAACAGTGCCCTAATTGAATTGGTTGACATATTACCTTAAAATTTGTTGGGTTAATTCTGAAGACTTAGATATTTAAAGCATTTAATTAAAAGATCTGACAAAGGTCAAATATATAGTTTGAATATACTGACGTTACACATAAAATGATGAGATAAGTTTTTATAAACAGACATTGGAAAGAAAAAAACCAGCTCTTCTAGAGGAAAAAATTAAACTTTATGAACTCTAATAGATAAACATTGGGAACAGCCTAAGGTATTAAAAGTCTGACTCAGAATATTTTTTTAAAAAAAATAAAGCTAGAGATGAATATGCATTTATAGCAATGTATCTTTATAATTTTAATCTTTCAAAATCCATGATCGTGGTGAGGGTGTGGTTCAGCGGTAGAGCACGCCTCACATGTGGGAGTCCCACGGTACAGGCCCCGTGTGTGCAAAAGGGAAAAAAAACCCCAACAATCCATTATCAAATCTCTTCCCTTTGCCTCCCATCAACTACAGACAGGAAAATGTTGTTATATTCTGGGTTGAGGCTTACTAAACCCCTTAATGGGGACACAGCATAAGAGTAATGCTCTTGGATCAAGCCATTACCCATGAAAACCGGAAGGCTGCACATTTTAAACGGCAGCTAATTTTGTTTCCTGGAAAATGTTTTGCTAGACCCAAAAGTGGGATGATTCAAGTGGACAGTTTTTTAAAAAAAATTCAAGCACCAACAGCGGGATTTTTCTCCACCAGCACCCCCACCCTCTTCCAATCTGAGTTTCCATAGCGTTCATTATTCAGTAACAGTCTACTCACTTCCGGTGGGTGTGGTCCATGCCACTGTTTGGTATTGCTTCCAACTTTGCATTTTTCTGCCCACAGATATTTCCATAGCTGTCGTATCCTGACACTAGTCTCGCTGCTGCACCTGTTGCTACTGAAAAGCCACAAATAAATCCCTAGGGGGGAAAAACAGAAAAAAAACATACAAATAAACCATTTCAATAGCAACAGTCACTACTTGATACCATAATGAGCATCTTTTGTCTGCTGAAGGGAACAAAAGGCTATCTTTCCTTATGGCAAACACTGTTCCACTGTTTCCCTTGGATTTCACTTGAGCAGCACGAAAAAAAAAAAATCCACAGGCAAACACTATTTACTACAGTAAAAAAACAAGTCTCTAGCTTTTAAATAATAAGATCGTCTTTGCATTTTATAACAATTACAGAAGTTTCTCTGTAACAGAACATCTGCTCTGGGCCAGGCTCTGTCCTAGGTGCTTACCATACATTAGCTCTAATCCTCATGATGAGGAAACTGAGGCCCAGAAATAGTAAATATGTCGCCCAAAGCCTCAGAAGCTAAAAAAAAAAAAAAAAAATCAAAACATGGAATCAAACCCAGCTTTCTTTATTCTTTAGTTAAAAAGGGGTTCTGTTAAAGGAACAGCAGCAATGGATACAAGGGGGAAAAAAATAAAAAGAACAATAGGTATGTGGGGTTTGAATTATCACTTGTGTGCATGCAATACTGTTTCCTTCTAGCTATAAAGCTGTACATAAGCCAAAAATGACACTAGGAGCACCACCAAGCTCTCCTAATTGGTGAGCCAAGGAGAGGGAGGCACTAGCTGTGAGCCACAAAGGTCTCTTTATTTCCTGGGACTCACTTTCATGACAATGCCGATGACAAATGAAAGCTGCCTCCAAACCTCACCACGCTTGCTAAGTCAAGTGCGCTTGGTCAAAACAAAGCAATAAAAATCTCAACTGCAGTCTGCTGGGCTCAAGCGCTGGACGTAAGGTGAATCAACACTGATGAGCTCATTAGAAAGGAGGCGTACACAGGGTTCATGAAACATTCTCACCACTTGGTGACTACAAGGTTGAGACTTTCTGGGCCCTTGGAGACAGGTCAGAGTGCTGAAGCCCATCCTGTGCATGCTAACGCCCATAGTCAATCTCTCAACTAGCATATAGTTTCTCTGAACACCACCAGGAACAATTCCTGAGCACTGAGCTGGGAGGAGTCCCTAAGCACTCCCCAAACAAACAGGTGTGGCCTCAAAAGAAACCAAAAACGAACCAAAGAAAAAGGTCCAGGGCCTGAGGGACGATACAATACAATCTTGCTTTCCTTGCAAGATGCTGGCCTGGGTTTGAGCTCCATCACCCCATATAGTCCTCCAAGCCCTGAAAACAGGACTAAGAATAGACCCTGAGCACTGCCAGATCTGGCTCAAAAACAAACAGAATTTTTGAGTTTTTGTTATCTTTACGGAAATGGCTAGTAAAGATGGACATTGTCACTAAATAACTGAATACAGGCAAGTATACTTAAGACTTAAACAGCCCTGCTAGATCTCAGGTCTACTGTACTAACTATGTACTTGAATGCAGTTGCTCAGAGAAAACTATTTTCTCCTGCAATATGCTTCCTAAAATAATAATAATAACAACAACAACAACAACAATTCTACTTCTCTTGCCATGCAAGTAAGAAAAGAGAAGGCAGGGAAAGAGAGGAGGTGGAGTCCAGTCCTAGCTAGTGGGAACTTCTCTAAAGTGCACCTGGAACTCTACAGTACAAAGTCCACAAGGAAAGACTCAGGGTCGGCCCTCCCAGACGTGCTACTCTCTAGCTTTCTGATTCGGGCTAAGCCATTCAACTTACTTGCTTCAATTTACTCTGAAAAATGGAGATACATGAGTATGTGGTTCATAAGTCTGCTAAAAGCAGTCCATGAATCAACTTAATTAAGACAAAAAAATGGTAAGAATGCCACCTGGCCTACAGGATGAACCCAGTAAACATCAGCTATTTTTGTTATTAGAAGAACATGGTCTAAGGGCAGCCCCTGGGTTCTGGGTCTCACACTGATCAACGGAACACTGGGGGTTACATGTGTCAGGTTTCTCTGTACTTCAGTTTACGTGTCCAGAAAATGATGCTAAACCCTCGTACCACAAAGACTGTCTGGGAATGACATGAGATCATACTTGAGAATTGTCACAGTTTCTATCAGTGTGACTATCCTTCAGCCTCAAAACTGCTAGTATCACGTGATCTCCGCCCAGAGGAGACCCCGAGTGGCCACACATGAACGGCTCCTCCGCTCCTAAAAGACCATGATCCCGGAGGCCAACTAACTACTTTCGGCATTCATCGGCTTCTTGCAGAAATGCCTCTAGACTGTGAACTAAGCTACGGCCCCATGCCGTCCTGGGAGGGGAAAGGTTTTTCTCTCTCGGCCTTTCCTTGACCACCATCTTATGGAGCCCACTAACCGGAGGTACAAGCTTACAGAGATGCAACTTCTGGCAGAAATTTCTCTGGACTTAATTACTAAAATACCAGAAATCCAATGAAGAGCGACCTCATATGCTCTTCATTCTCAGCAACAGAAAACAAATTATTAACTGATGCCTTTCCGGCAGGTCTGATTGTTTGGGGGAAATTCCAAATAATAATAGTGAGTTTTCTGTTGAAATATTGAATGTAATCAAAGTAAAGAGAGTAAACTGAAAATCATCTGCCACACAGGCAGGGGTGGGGGGTGAAATGGGAGGTACACTGGGGTTCTTGGTGGTGGAACATGTGAACTGGTGAAGGGATGGGTGTTCGATCATTATATGACTGAGACTTAAACCTGAAAGCTTTGTAATTTCTCATGGTGATTCAATTGGGGGGGGGGGGACCTGCTAGCATAAGGGGACTGAACACATACTCATTCTATGCCCCCACACCATCCCGGTACCACTCACCTTCTCTCCTCATTCCTTCCAGCAGAGCAGAAGGTAACCAGACCCACCCCAAAACTTCATGTGAATACAAAGATACAAAGGAAAAACACACGATGCTTTCCACAGACATATGGGCAAATCAGCATATGTTTTTCTTCTGGAGAGTGGAGACATGAGCGGGCGAGCAGCCTCTCTAGCAGGGCTTCTGAGCAAAGAGGATATTTTGGGTACCACCTGACAGGGCAGTTATATACTTGATCCTGGCAATGTAGTTGATGCAGTGCTGCTCAGGTCCACTGGTGCTGAGGGCCACTAGGGTCACCCCAGCAGTGCTTGGTGGCCACCAGAAATACACCCTTGGGACTGAGGGGGCCATGAAATGTCAGGGTTCAAATTCTGGGCCTGGGCATGCATGCGTGTGCACCAATCCCTTGAGCTGTTTTCCCACCCCCAGGATGCCATTTTAAGCATCTACTCCTACTTGAAACCTTGAACTTAACATTAGAAGCCTCCCGACTACACAAAAACTGGGAGTGGAGGGACACGTTCAGAGGTTTAATGGTTAACCTGTCAATATAATTCTCTTTTTTTATTGCAGGAGTTCAGCTAGCATGTTTATAACAAAGTTAGTATTTATCGTCTTGGTGTAGAGGTACTGCAAGTCCAACATCACCAAAGCACCCGATCCACTCCCAATGTCCTGTTACTCCTTTTCCTCATCTTCATCCCCCCACCCCCTTTCTATTTTTTTTCTTTCTCTCTAACACAGAGCAATTATGATCTGATTTCTGAGTCTAATGATGAGAATTGTATTCGCTAAAACACATCTAAACTCTAGTTGGCTCATATGGTAAATTTCAATATGGTCAAACTGTAAATATGAATGGGAAATGCCTGACAATAGTCAGCAGGGATTAACCAAACACATCTTTAATACTCTAGTTTAGAACAAAACTTTCTAGTAGACACTGAGGAATATTGCCAGTCATGCCTTTACTACACAGAAACCACATTTATGATCTTTCTCTACTAGTCTAAAATAACAAAGTTCTTGCCTAGTTAAAAGGCTATCTTCCTCTTTCACTTTTACAAGAATGCTCTTATTGTGTGTGATAAGTACTTGGTGTTACCAATTCCAATTCCATTAAATGGTTTCTTCTGATTATTTTTAACAGTATTTTTGGACATGCAGATTTGAAAAAAATCATAAGCCACCTCACATTCCTCTGGGATGTAGGTAAAGTATAATATGATAAAAGAGGACATCACCATATTTTCACTTAGGCCACTTAAACTTATTAGTATCTTCTACATGCATTATAGTAAAGCATGTGAGAAGCTACAAGGGAAAAGGAAGGAGAACTGCAGGCTAATGAGATTGGAAGAAACCATTACTATTACCCCAGAAATTTCCATATCGTATAAGCATGACAATGGAAAACTAGGTCAAAGATAATTAAAAATACAATCTCTTTAAAACAAATTCTGAAATTCAAATGCAAGGAGCAATATAGTACTAAAAGAGAAAAAAATATGCTGCATGGAAATGAAGGAGGATGAGAGAAACTTTGTAGAATACATACACTAATTTAATGGCTCCTCAGAGGAGGCAAAGGCATTCAGCAAAAGGAAATCACATGAATGAAACAAATGATAAGGTGGATGAGGGAGACTTTTAAAATCACTAGAAAGTAAGTCTATTAGTAAGGAAGAGAACCACAGCTGAAAACCTTAAAGAGATGAGCTATGGAAATGCTTTCAGACCTGCTATTTTAATGAAGGGGAGGAGGAAACAAATGTAATTGCAGTGACTCAAATCAGATAAAGGCATTTACAGAGAGTGGATCATGGGCAAGATTAGGCAACTAATAAGTACCTACGACCTAAGTGGGAGAAAGATGGGTCTGCTTATTCATGAACAGTGTTCTTTTCCTTTCAGATCACAGCAGTTATTTCAGCTGAAGTATGAGTTTATATTTTGTTTCATTAGCCATTGTCAAAAGAAGGGACTTATTTTACCAGTGTGTCAGAATTCTATACTTAAGAGTCTATACTATACAACTGAGCAAGGCAGAGGGTCTTAGCTTACGGGCAGGAGGGGGGGAAAGAAGGTATAAGTAAAACCATGTTGAGAATATGGATGGGAAATGAGTATGTAGGGAGGTGCGAGGCTTTGTACAGTTAGCTCTCTCTCAAAGACGATGAAAACACACCCCAACTCTTTCTTCCAATACTGCCTCCTTTAGCTCTAAATGCCTGTGCCTTTATTTGTTTAATTTTATGCTTAGAGTCAGTCTCCTAAAAACTAATTTGTTAAACTTCAGAGTAACATTTGACTTCTATCTACCTTTTTTTGAGACCCCTGAGACAAGGAAGATAAAATAAAGGGACAGAGCAAGGGCTGGAGAGATAGCACAGCGGAGAAGGTGCATGTGCTTGACCAGGTTTGATCCCCAACATCCTATATGATCCCCCAAGCACTGCCAGAGGAATTCCTGAGTGCAAACCCCTGAGCACTAAGCATCACGGGATATGGTCCCCACACAAAAAAAGGACAAAGAAAACACTGTTTGTTAAATTAGAAAATCTGATGCAGTTGAAATTTATGCAAAACATTTTTTAAAAAAAAAAAAAACCTCTTTCTGCCAATCTACTGCAATTCTGGGTTTCGTAAAATGATGCATTACTCGAAGTTTAAACAATGCATTACTCTAAGGAAGAGAAAAGAAGGAAAAAGCAAGAATGATGGGAGGTTCTGGAAATATCATACTGTAACTGTTTTCCTGAAAGAACTGAAATGCTCTCAAAAGAGAAAAAAAATAATATGGCTAAGGTGAGCAAAATCAGACATTCAGTTGGAGGGCAGCGTGAGCAATGCAAAGAAAAAACAGAGACAAGATACACTGACAACTGAACCAAGTATGGCCAAAATTTTTCTATGGCTCTGAACCTCCATTTCTTCCCATGAGGACTGGACTAGATTAATTGCTAAAGTCTTTATCTCTTCTGAACGCTTCTAATTCTAAAGAGAGATAGCTCAAAAGTATAATTTTTTTCAGGGTATGCTTGCACGAAGAAGTGTATTTGGACAAATATAGTGATCAAGAATTCCAAAACCAAGAGCAGACTAAAAAATAATAGTTCTCAAGTGATTTGTTCTGGTTTTGGACCATACCTGATGATGCTTCAGTGATCATTCCTGGTGGTGCTTAAGGGGCCACGAGGGCCACTTAAGGGGTGCTAGGATGGAACTAGGGTCAGCAGCATGCAAGGAAAGCAAGCACCTTGCTCTGCACTCTCTCTCCAGCTCCTTAACTGATTTTTATCCTTAAAAATAGTTTAAGAAAAAAAAATTGTTATATATGGTTTGCCCCAATTTTTAGAAAGGGTGAGAAGAATCCAAAAGATTGAACAGAAAGCAGAGCCTTTTGGCTCTGAGAACCTTCGAGTCATTTTCCCATGCTGTTCTTCCTAGTCTATAATTCTGGCAAAGCACAGATCATCACACAGGTGACTAAACACTGCGGTGAGTCTTTCACTTCGTGCTGCCTGCTCCACAATAGCTAATGAGGTAGAAACACTGTGCTCTGAGAGCTAGACTAATGCTACAAAACTGTAGAAAGTCCTTGAAAGCAGTCTGAAAGGAAACGCGATAGGATCACGTCTCCTAGGCAGGCTCAGTCCCCAAAATACCAACCCTGCATCCCTAGCTTCTTACCCTCACCCCCCGCCCCTTCTACATCTTCTCATTACACATTTTCCCAAGCCATTCCTCTTCCTGCACACACGTGCTATCTCCACCGCAGGATCACTGTGTGCTGGGCTGCTCAGAGAAGATACCATGTTTGAGCACGCTTCCGTATCCTCTCCCTGAGCTTCTGCTCATCTAGAAACTTCCCAGCGGCATTAGAGCACACGCAACATGGAACTATTTGCTCAGAGCATAAACTTTTGGTCACCTTTCTTTTTTTTTAATTGGCAGGTAGGATTATGTGTTCTGAACAAAAGCTTCTTTTGCAAGGTCTGGAAGGAGGGGGCTAAGGAGGGCCAGGGGGAAAGAGCTAGGATAGCGGGTAGGGTGTTTGCTTTATACGTGGTTAACCCAGCTCTGATTCCCCAGCACCCTATATAATCCTACGAGCCAGGACTAAGCCCTGAGCACTGCCGCTGGGTGTGGCCCAAGAACCAAAAACAAACACTCCCTTCCCCCCAAAAAAAAAACAAAAAACAACCTTTTTCTGTGGGTCCTAATTCCAGGCAATAAACAGGAGAAAACCTGTTGAAGCCTCACCATCTCTCCTGGGTTCGCTGCTGCCCTACATCATCTGAACAAGCTATTTCAGATCTCTCAGCGTTTTTCTGTCCCTCTCTACAAAATGAGAATGATGAGCACCACAGTCTCTACTTCACTGAGCAGCTGTGAAAATAGAAATGAGTTTCTGTGTCAAGCCCAGGGAATGGGACCGAGTCTGTGGGAAGCGACGACGATGCTCAGGGCTGAGCTGCAGGTCTCTGTTTTCCATGGTAACGATCCCTGTGAGGGTCAGCTCCCACAGGAGTGCTGACCTGCTGGGGAGTCTGTCTTGTCTTTGTTTTTTTATTCCCCCAGTTTCTGCATAGATTTGGCGCAGGTGGATCGGTCTCTTCCCTCCTTCTTCCCTCTGCTTCTCCTCCATTCCTCGCTCTTTCCCCTTCTCACATGTCCCTCTTCCTGAAGCAGAATTCAGCCAGACCATCCACAACAGGAAGGACCCTCAGCGTACATGGCCCCAAATTCCACAAGTCACGTTTACCAAGGGCGCTATACTGGGCATAGCCAGGGGACTGCTCAGCTACTAAGGAAGTAGCACTTTGCTTATTCATCCCATTCTTGAACCTCAAAAGTGGTCTGCCGGAAATCTCTCAGTACACTGCCTTAATAAGCCATAGCTAACATTACCTACCAGGACCATCTTTCTAAACCAGGTTATTTCTTGCTTAAAAATTTATCAGTGGTTTATAAGTGTTTACAGCAGTAGGAATCAACCCGGGTTGAACATTAGAATCACAATGATTAAATTAGACTGTGAGTGGGACCATGGAACAAGTTCTTTTTAAAAGATGCCAGCTGGTTTTAATTTGCCAAGAGGTCAGAGAACTACGCGTTGACTCTGAATAAAAATCAGAGATTTAGAAGTACAAGTCTATATGTATAGACTTTTCAGTGCAGGGTAGATACAGTTTCCCGAATCTCAAAATACTGATCAAAGTTTACATGTAGAAAAAAGATGGTGACTTTGAGAAGGCTGATAGCCATTTACTTCATAAAAGACCCTATGTATTAGAGAATTCAAGCAGGGGAAACCTTCAAGCTAAGGGAGGAACTGAAAGAGGAGTGCAAATATTCATCAAAAGATGAACATACATAAATTCTCTAAGGAGATTTAGATCTGGGGAGATGGCTCAAAGGGCTGAGAGCACATTTTGTGTTCAGAAGGCCAGCTTTAATGACTGTTACTGCATGGTACCCTGAGTACCACACGGAGCAACCCGCCAGCAATACACTGAGTAGTCCCTGAACCCTGCCAGGTGAGGCCCCAAAGCAAAACAACAAGATGTAATGGTAAATGTGAATTAGTATGACGAGATCTTCTATAGTTATCAGGGTGCACAAAGAACTGCAAACAAGCAAAGTAAATCAAGATATGGTTTGAACATATACGAGGTTGCAAAAAGCCTGAGAAAGAAAAAAACTGTAACAGAAGCAGATGGGGCTGTTGAGATTGCTAGAGAGGCTAAGTGAATACTTTACATGTGGGAGGTCTGGGTTTGACCTCCAACACCACAAGGTCCCCTGAGCACTGCGGGGAGCAACCCCCAAGCACCACTGGGTATAGTCCCCAAAATGCAATAAAATAAACAAAAAGGAAGTGGGCAATGAACCAACAATTGGAAGAATATAAGCAGAGAGTTTAGATTCTCTTTTAACTTTGCCAGCAGTCGTCTCTGTAATACCCGTGGTAGTCTTAGAAAAACTTGGCATTTTATACACCTAGTCTACAAGCTGAAGATGAAACCTCTCTCCTCAGGTAACTGGAAAAATTTAACGAGATAAACACATAGATGAAAGCCCAGAGTAAAGGACGGTGCTCAAAAAAAAAAAAAATACCTGTTATCTTTTAAAAGCTTTATAGAAAAAAAAATCCCAATGGAAGGGGAAGAATTTTTCAAACAAAAACACAAAACCAATATTCAGAAGACAAAACAAATCTTTGATCTACCTTGATGCCCCAAGGTGGGCAACAGAACTGAAAATTTCTGTAGTTTCCGTCAGAATTTAATGTTAACTCAGCACCATGAAGGCAATCCACTAAAAGAATCATTCCAAAATAACACCATGTCTGCATTTAAAAGTACACACTGTAGCGATGTAGCACTATCCTCTTGTTGTTCATCAATTTGCTTCAGTGGGCACCAGTAATGTCTCCATTTTGAGACTTGTTACTGGTTTTGGCATATCGAATACACCACAGGGAGCTTGCCAGGCCCTGACGTGTGGGTGGGATACTCTCGGTAGCTTGACGGGCTCTCTGAGAGGGGCGAGGAATCAAACCCGGGTCGGCCGCATGCAAGGCAAATGCCCTACCCACTGTGCTATCGCTCCAGTCAAAAGTACACACACAGAGGGGGCAGGGTGGAGCTATACTGGGATTCTTGGTGGTGGAATATGAGCACTGGTGAAGGGATGGGTATTCGAGCATTGTATAACTGAGATTTAAACCTGAAAACTTTGTAACTTTCCACATGGTGACTCAATAAAAAAATTTAAAAAAAAAAAGTACACACACAGTGGAACTTAACTATCATCACTCTGAAATCAACATTAATTACCACTGCATTGAGACATTTCAATAAACAAATAGCACCTTACTCCTCTTCCCATTCCCAACTCAACCTGTGAACATTAAAGACAGTGAGTTCCTGCGCGATTTTAGCACAGAAAGTCAATGCACCTCAGGTAGCAGGTACATCTTTTAATAAACACAATTTTAAAAGGTTAAATTCACCACGTGGAGAAGGTTACGGACTAGTTCTTCCAACAAAGAATTTTTTGCGCATGCCTTGGGCACATTTAAAATGCAGTTCCAGGGGGCTGGAGCAATAGCATAGCGGGTAGGGTGTTTGCCTTGTACGCGGCCGACCCGGGTTTGATTCCCAGCATCCCATATGGTCCCCTGAGCACCGCCAGGGGTAATTCCTGAGTGCAGAGCCAGGAGTAACCCCTGTGCATTGCCGGGGTGTGATCCAAAAAAAAAAAAAAAGAGAAAGTAAGGTAAAATGCAGTTCCAGGCTTGGTCTTCAAGCATGTGTTCTGCCTTGAACACATATCTCGCTTGCTTGTGTCTATGTATCTTTGCTTATCATTTTCCACTCTGGAGAAGCCCGTGTTCTTCCTTGAACACATACCCCTCTTTTTCCCTCCCCTCACCTCTTTCTAAATAATTTTCAATAAAAACTATCTTGCTTCACAAAAAAAAAGGTGATTCCATAAATATACGTAGGCTCCTAACAGTAACTTAGAACTATTAAGTTATAAACTTGCTTATCTTGACATTTTCTAACTATCCCAGGTCTGTGGAAACTAAGATGCCTATTATCTGTCTTTTCTTTTGTATTCAAGGCCAGCCACCACGGCTCAGGCCTCACCCCAGCAAAGCATGGGTTCTAAGGCTGAGTCACGGGGCAGCCTATCAGAGGCCTCCCAGGACCTTTAATAGCTTCAAAACTAACTTTTAGTTCCTTAACATTTTACTGGGTTTATTATCTCATTAACATTTACTGCTTCCTCTTCCTTAGTTCTGGACAGACTTTGTACTCAAAATTACACCAATAAACCACGAGTAGGGAAGGTTGTTCTGTGATTCTCAACAGGCATGAGCGACGTACTCAGTTGAAGGCAAACCCTGGAGTAAGATTTTCTAAGGCGTCCCTCTTTGAGAGGGCCGGGGCAAAGGGGATTCATGAAGTGACACTGCTGGGGGCTTTGAGCTGCAATAACTAAGGGAGAGGGAGAGAGGGAGGCTGAGAGAGAGGAGAGAGAGAGAGAGAGAGAGAGAGAGAGAGAGAGAGAGAGAGAGAGAGAGAGAGAGAGAGAGAGAGAGAGAATGTGGCCGGCACAGTCCCTGGGAAGAGCAGCAAGGGCAGCACGAGACAAGCACTCAGGTCCAGAGTCAGGGACCAACTTGGTTCCCAGCCCCGTCCCACACATCAGCAGTGTAGCCTTGGGATGGTCACTGGCACTGATTCTAAAATGAGGCTGATGAGCCGGAAGAAGACCGCTCTGTGAGTTCCTGCGCGATTTTAAGTCTTTCCTAATTCCAAACATGAATTCTCACACAGTTTTCCATCGGTTCCCCCAGCCCCGCACGCTGCCAGTGGCTCTCCCAAGTTCAGGCTGGAACCTGAGAGGGAAAGGGGTGTGAAGCGGCAGCACACCCGTTCCCAGCACTGCACCCGGGAACTCCCCTCCCCTCCCGCCGCTTTGCCTACTGGAAGATCCCTGTGCCCTTGGCTCCCCAACCGAGCCGAGTCACTCATCCCAGCAGACACAGCAAGCAGCCCCGAATCTGGTGAGGCAGAGGAAGCAGCAGCGGTGAGCAACCACAAGTGAGCAAGCCTCTCCACGAGAGAACTTAAAAAAATAAAAAATAAAAAAGGGCAGGACTGGAGGCATTATACAGAGCATCTAGCTAACCTCTAATTTTAGACAAAAGAACACCACCACCCTGAGGAAAACCGACTTCCACAAAGGTCACCAGCAGACTGGCATCACTGGCTCAAAAGCTTTTTCCCTCGTTTAATTTCTTCGCTTTTTTGTAGACCACATTTCATGGTGCTCTGGGGTTACTCCAGTCCAGTGCTCAGGAGTCACTCCTGGTAGTACTTAGGGGACCATATGGTACCTAGGATTAAAGCTGGGCATCCTGTACATAAAACATGCACCCCAATCTATTGTGCCATCTCTCCAGCCCCTCTACTTAGGACTCTCAATTCCACAACCAGTGCTCAAATCACCACCCCTTCAAGATCACAGTTCACAGAAATTTCTGTCAGTGATCTGAAGTCCTAAATTATTCTAGTCAAAGTGATAGAGTTTGACTGTTCCTTTACTTTGACCTCAGTTTGTTAATGAAGACCAAAAAACCCAACAAAAAATAAAATGAGTTATGTTACCAATACCACCACACTGTAAGGTGAGAAAAAAATAATAACTGCTTCAATATATCTTGCAGTTATCCTCTGTTGAGGAAGGTTAAAAATAAAGAACAAGCTCCCCACCCTCCCCTCCTTTTAAACCAACTGCCCATGGGTCCCTTGGATCCTGACTTCAGGTTCTGATCATGTAAAAGAGTTTTCTTACCATCCCAATGCAGAAAAGTATAAAAAGCAGCAACCATGGTATGTCTGTGCAGCTGCGGTCTTCCAGAGGCTTCCATTCTCGCTTGGAACTCTAAGTGAAAACACAAAATAAGAAAAAGGTAAACATTTGGGCTGGAGAGGGAGTACGGTGCGTAGGGTGCTTGCCTTGCAAGCAGAAGACCCACGTTTGATTCCCGGTATTCCATAGAGTACCCCAAGTACCATCAGGAATGATCCCTGAGCACAGAACCAGGAGTAAGCCCCAAGCACAACCAGATGAGGTCCAAAAAACAAAAAGAGAAAGAAAACAGTGAACATTACAATTATGAATGCCCAAGCATATCATTTACATGGCCCCGATGTTATAGGACAAGTTTCTATCAAGCCTTCAAGATGCAACCCAAATGTCGCCTCTGTAAAGTTTACTCTTCTACCCTAATCCTGGCTAGACAAGAGTTCCTGTTTTGATGCTTGTTTGATATCCCTTATTATGTAGCAGGCTTAACTGTTATTTGTTGAACTATACCCCAAGAAGATTGTGAGCTTTGCAGAAAAGAAACAGTGCCCACCCCCCACCCCCTCCCATTACAAACAGGATGCTCAAGGGGTGATGATATGAACTCAGTAAGGTTGTTGTAAATTAATGAAAGATTTCGTCCAACTTCAGTTGTAGTGGTAGCATTTTGTGTATCCAGATGCTAGAATTTAAAATTGTAGAATGTGTTTTATAGATTTTTGTTGGTGGTGGTGGTGGTGGCTTTTTTTTTTTTCTGGTTGTTGGTTTTTGGTTTGGGGGGTTACATCCAATATTTCTCAGGGCTTACCACTAGCTCTGCACTCAGGGATCTCTCCTGGCATGGCTCAGGGGAACAGATGGCGTGCCGAGGATCGAACCCAGGTCAGCCACAAGGTAAATACCTTACCCACTGCACTATTGCTCAGGGCCCCTCTATGTTCTTTTCGATATTCATTAAGCTGAATTCCTATTCTGGAATAGATTTTTCTAAGTCTACCGAATCCAGGGCACAGGGAAGAAATTAAAACGTTTTTACAACCAGCTGTGGGCAACACCTAAACCAGCACTCTTGAATTTTTCATTCTGTTTCTACAAAATGGAAAGCATTCTGGATCCAATTCCGAGATTCCTTTGAGAAATCGGGGCACCTCTGAAAGTTCATGTGTACCTTTGGGAGCCAGCAGCGGGGCAATGGTAGGGGGTGAGGGCAACCTTGGCCTAGAAGGAGCTTGCAGATGCTTTGGGGACATGGTGTGTGCGATACCCGTGTTCTTCTTGCTTCTTCATCTCGGCACTGCCCACTATGAGCTGCTCATCCCAAAGTTCCTCAGCCTCTAGGGCGATCAGATGGACATGCATGGCAAATTTGTGTTCCAACTCTTTGCCAAGGAGTGAGTCCAGCAGTGGACCTGCCCAAGGGCATTGCAGTGAGCAAGCAAAATCTTAACACCTTCCAGCACAGTGGGTTGTTTTTGTTTTGCTGTGATATGCAGAAAGGTTTCAACCAGCCATTACTCTGGAGATATTAGCGTGGGACAGAGATTGTTACAAGGGGCCCAGATTTTAGGAATTCCAGTTACTGTCACACAACAGTACCCTAATGGTCTTGGAAGCACTGTTCAAGAAATTGATTTACTGGCTGGACCGATAGCACAGCGGGTAGGGCGTTTGCCTTGCACTCGGCTGACCCAGGTTCAATTCCCAGCATCCCATATGGTCCTCCGAGCATCGCCAGGAGTAATTCCTGAGTGCATGAGCCAGGAGTAACTCTTGTGCAACACTGGGTGTGACCCAAAAAGCCAAAAAAAAAAATTGATTTAACAGGTAAAGTTAGTACTTCCCAAGACCAAATTTTGCAACAGCATTGCCACAAGCAGAAGCAGAAATTCCTGGAGTCCAAAGTGTTATTTGGAGTAGACACTCATGTGCGCATCCAACAAACAGCCCTGGGGCTTGGGGCCGGGGACTGAGGCTCACTCTGTTGCTGATGCCACCTCTTCGAGAAGCAGGACGGATTGGCTGCTTGCTCTGGAGCATCTTGCTCGAACTAGGATCATCCACAATAAGCGAGGCTGTCCTGCTGCAGCTGGTGGCCGATAAAGATCACCCGAAATTAAGGAAATTTAGAACCTCACTAAGGCCGAGTGCTCCAGAGTTAGATCTGCTGTCCAAAGTCCAGACCTGCTGAGGTCTATTGCCTGCCCATAGGGCAGGGGACTGGGAGCCCAGACAAGCTCTCATCTGGACCAGAATTAAAAAGTTAAGTCTGGGGCTGGAATGATAGCACAGCGGGTAGGGCGTTTGCCTTGCACGCGGCCAACCCGGGTTTTAATCCCAGCATACCATATGGTCCCCTGAGCACCACCAGGGGAGATTCCTGAGTGCATGAGCCAGGAGTGACCCCTGTGCATCGCCGGGTGTGACCCAAAAAGCAAAAAAAAAAAAAAAAAAAAGTTAAGTCAACTTTTTATCAGCTACTTCTTTTGCGTCTATTCATAACCAATTAGGTCATTTGGGTACCAGCAGATAGAGACCATGACCAAGGCTTCCAGTGCTGCCTCCCCCCACCCTTTCTTAAAATCTTTCTTATCGAATCATTGTGAGTTGGACCATTGCAAAGCCTTTCAGGATTGGATTCCAGTCATACAATGCTCCAACACCCATCCCTCTACCAGTGTACATTTCCCAGCACCCGTGTCCCCTCTTTGTTACTGTGCTTTTATTTACTGGAATAACAGAAAGATAACGGAGGTGCCCTTCTTCTGTACTGTCCTCACCAATGAGAACTTCCAGAAGTGCACACTATTGTTTCATTGACCTATGCATGTGTGAGAGAGAGAGAGAGAGAGAGAGAGAGAGAGAGAGAGAGAGAGAGAGAGAGAGAGTACTGACCACTGTAAAGTGTATCTGCAGGTTGTGGGTTCAGTGCTTTTGCACTTTCCAAGTTGAGCAAAACAGAGAATCTGAAAACAAGGACTGTGGATCGTGTCACCCGCCCGGGCCCCTGCAGTCAGTCAGTTTGCAGACACTAAGTTGCACCAATCTAATCAAACAAAATTATGTCAAATAATCACATATCTCCCTTGGATTATGCTGATTTCCTTGTACTGGTCACTACAAATTCTGATTTTTTTTAGGTGAATTTTTTTTTTAATTTCAAGATGCATAGGGTCATTGTTAATTTTAGTTTTGTAAAGAAACATGGCAGAGGCCTGTTTTAAAATCAGTGAAGAGGGGCTGGAGCAATAGCACAGCGGGTAGGCATTTGCCTTGCACACAGCTGACCTGGATTCAATCCCAGCATCCCATATGGTCCCCAAGCACTGCCAGGAGTAATTCCTGAGTCCAAAGCCAGGAGTAACCCCTGAGCATCACTGGGTGTGACCGAAAAAAGCAATAAATAAATAAATAAATAAGATTAGTGAAGGATTCTACTTAAAAATAAATATAGCCATCTTGAATAAACTTTCTGGTATGCACAAGATTTAGCAAAAAGTTAAAGACTGGAAAAAATGTATATTTTTAAATGTATTTTTTTAAAATGTTTGATATTTTCTCCACCTACTCAGTAAACGTTACTGTTAATGCAAAAGTCATCAGTAATAGTTTGGGATATTAATTTTGTAGTCACTGCTATCCTTCAATAAATTTATTTTCATTAAATGCTATTAGTTTTCAAACCCTTTTTAATTACGTGAAATATGGAACATTGCTGTCTTTTACATTAAAATAATTAAAACATTAAAAAAAGCAAGTTAATTTGCAAACTATTGATTGGAATTCTGATTACCTTTTCTTCTTATAGACATAATTTTAGGCTCCCAAGTCAGTTCACAGATTTCTCTTAACGAGAACGTAATTGAAACACCACTCCTGAGCTTTCTAATGAACAAAAGTGCCTGAGACTCGGGGCCTGTCTCAGAAGGAGAAAGCACGGAAGGGAAAGTGAAGGTAGCCCGGGGAAGTCTGTGGGGAAGGGGCTGAAAAAATAAAGTTGGAGTCTCCGGGGGCTCCCAACACTAGATCCAGGAAGCTATCTGGAGAAGTCTTGTCAGGAGGAAACGGTTCACGCAGAAGGAAACTGGCGATATGGGAGCCCTCAGTCTAATCAGTATTTGAAGCAAAAGAGTGGGAAATGAGTTCTCAGTCAGATGTGCTTCATTTTCCTTTAAAATGGCGGGTTTGTAGTTGTGTTGTTTTTATGGAACCCAGGGCTTACACAAGTGAGGCTCATTCTAGCCTCAGACAATAGTTTTAACCTTGTTCCCTCTGTGACAATCTGGTGAAAGCTAGACTCCTTTCTGGGGAAGTAACTACTTATTTTGCAGAATTTTCACATAAGTTTAGGCATTCAGATCCCAGATTTTAAAATTAAAATGAAAATATTTTCCTCCTCCCTGCCACCCACAGAGAGACAGAGACAGAGACAGAGACAAGAGAGAGAGAGAGAGAAAATAAAATAAAATATCTTCCTATTAACCCCCTTAGGACACAGTCTGAGCAACAATCACTTCTTCCTGACCCTTAATAAACTAGATTAAAGCCGTTCCTTGTTTAAAACCTTCATGTGTCCAACTGTTCAACAATGAAAGCCCATCACCCTTCAAGCTTTGCTCACAGACACCCACGGAAGAAAACAAAAGAGCATGAGTTAGTCATGGAAAAAAAAAAAAAAAACCATTCCCTTAAAACCCAGCAGTGAGTAGGCAGTTTTCTTCCAGAGGAATGTAACACTCCAGCATAATGGAGAAAGGGCTCCTATCTCCCTGACCGTCAGTAGCTGTATGACTCTGGATAAACTGTTCCTCTCGAGAAGCACAGGAAGGGGTTATGGTGTATCTGTTAGATTCCTTCCAGCCCTAAAAACCTATAATCAGTTACAGCTCTGTGGAAAATGTTGTAAAGACAAAAAAAAAAGTAAAAAATAACTTGATCTGATTCTCTGTGTTATTCCAATAAGAAAGCTATATTGTGGACTGTGTTTCGGATGATAGTTGCTCTCAGTCTAAATAATGTTTCTTTGTATTAAATAATTTCAATCTTGAACATTCATGAAAGTAAAGTTTCTTACAAATTTAGAATATGGATACCCCTATGAAGTTCATTAAATTTACTTTAAGTGAATTCCTAGCACAATACTACTTTTTATTTTTTAAGCACGAAAGTTAGAAACTTTTTTTTCTTTTTTTGGCTTTTTGGTCACACGGATCTGGAGATGCTCAGATTACTCCTGGCTCTGCACTCAGGAATTACTCCTGGCAGTCCTCAGGGGATTATAAGGAATGCCAGGGATCAAACCTAGGTCAGCCGCATGCAAGGCAAATGCTCTACCCACTATACTACTGCTGAGGCCCCCTTTATCTTTTTTCTTAACAAATAGTATGCATGGTAACAGAGGGACTCACACTGGGCAATTCATTTATCTAAACTACTATGTTCTTAGTTGTTTGGAATTTTACTTCTTTTGTATTCTTTTTTTTTTCTTTTTTTTTTTTTTTTTTTGCTTTTTGGGTCATATCTGGCAATGCTCAGGGGTTACTCCTGACTCTGCACTCAGGAATTACTCCTGGTGGTGCTCAGGGGACCATGTGGGATGCTGGGAATCGAATCCAGGTAGGCTTCAAACAATACAAACGCCCCACCTGTTGTACTAGCACTCCAGCCCCTGGAATTTTACTTTTTAACCTCAAACCGATACTCAGTTTGTTAATGACTACATTTTCACCTGCAAATTTAAATTAAAAACAAAAACAAAAACAAGAGTTTCACTCTCAGAGAAACATCAAGATTCCGTGTATCAACAATGAGTTCAGGAAAGAGACAGCACAGGAATTAGGGTGCTTGCTTTGCATCCCGCTGACCCAGTTTAACATGAATTCAAGTCCTGAGCACTGCTGGGTGTGGCCCCCAAATCAAAACCAAAAACAAACCAACTTCCTGTGGGCTTCTGCTCACATACAGAGAAAACCTTTCACTAGGGATGAGGGATGGAGAGACAAAGGATGTGGGTTATACACCAAAAACAGGAACAGAGAGTTTGGTAGAGAGGTCAAAGTGTTGGGGTGCACATCTTACATGTATAAAGCCCAAAGTTTGTTCCCTAGTACCACATCTACTGCCAAACAACACTTTTCTACACCAAAGCCACACAACACGACAGGATGAAACACAGGAATGTCGGACTGTACTTGTGGGGGGTGAACCAAGGCCCTCACAACCCCTAGAGACACTCTCCCCTCAAAATGATGGAGTAGAAAAAAACAAAGGCAGAAATGGTGACCCTCACTCCCATAAAGAATTCTCAGGGAGGAGCAGCTTGCTTCCAAGGGGGATTCTACGGAGCCTTTGATCCTTAAGAGTAAGAAGTCTTTATTGGCAGGGCAGGCAGGAGGCTTACAAGCAGTGCTCAGGATGTCAGGGGGCCCAAGGGTGATTCTCAGTTCCATGGTCATCAGTTCAGCACAAAGGCCTGATATTGTGAGGCTGCTCGTATCCTGCAAGGCCAGGGATATTCAGGTATCCAGGACTGCACCCAGAGGTGCCCAAAATGGAACCTGGGTCAGGAGCATTCCAGGTATCTACCCTCACCACTATGCCATGTCCCAGTTGGAGAACTCAATTCTTGGTTATGATTATTATTTATCAAGCTCACTTTGCAGTTAGCCTTCTCACTGATACAATAGTTTCTTTTTTGTGGTAGACCTTTCTACTAAAAGGTATCACTGTATCACTATCATCCCATTGCTCATTGATTTGATTTGCTTAAGCGGGCACCAGTAACGTCTCCATTGTGAGACTTGTTACTGGTTTTGGCATACTGAATACACCATGGGTAGCTTGCCAGGCTCTGCTGTGCGGGTGAGATACTCTCAGTAGCTTCACAGGCTCTCCAAGAGGGGCAGAGGAATCGAACCTGGGTCGGCCGCATGCAAGACAAACGCCCTACCTGCTGTGCTATCTATCGCTCCAGCTCCTGAAATATAATCTCATCTTTTCCCTTCCATTGACTAAAATTTGGACTTACGAGCAGCATATTTCGTTTTGGTTGTTAATTAATGTTAGTTACTGATTACTATGAGCAAGACATCACATTCAAAACTCTATACATGATATCCTCTATCTTTCAAAGAGCTCTTAATATATCTATTTCACAAATGAGAAATTTCAAGGCCAGAGAGTAAATAATCTGGCCAGGGTTTCATGGATGTGTGACCAGGATTTGAATCCAGGCCTATGACCACAACATCAAATCTAATGAAAATATATTATTTACTGGAACTCGTTGGTAAAGAACAAAAGCTTCCATTAGCTTCTTCTCACATTACAAAATTCAGAACCCAACCCGCTAACTTAAAAACCTACAGGCACAGTGAAAGAGGCTGAGAAGCTTTATGAGCCATGAAATTTCTCAAGTGACTCGCGAAGCTCAACAGTTGAAAACTTTAAATGATCCTTTAACAGATTTAACCAAGTGGCAACTGAATTTAACCCTCTCTCCTTCTTTCCATTAAAATATACGAAGGACCAGCATGAGTAAAATGTTTGCAAAATCATTTTTAAATGTGACTCTTATTACTTCCTGAGAGTCTACACGAGATTAATACAGGCTGTCAATAAACATTAGGTCCTTTGCCTTCACATAATCTCATGATTTAGGAACAAAAAGAACCCAGGAGCTCAATGGGTGGAAGGAAGCACATGCTTTGCCTATACGAGGCCGGGGTTATATGCCCTGCACCTAGTGGTCCCAAACACTGACCAGAGCACTCCCACACCAAGCCAGGCATAGGGGGAAACAACTGAGTGCCCCTACCCAAAGAAATAAAACAAGAACAACATGAAAACAGTATGGGGGTGGGGGAGTCTTAGGATTTTCTATGTATATTATGTTTTCTGCAAATAATGATAATTTGAGTTTCATCGCTTTGTTTGTTTTTTTCTTGCCTAACTGCCATGGCTAGGGCTTCCTACTTTTAAAAGTTTAAAAAATTATTTTTATTACATGGTGTGTGTATGTGTGTGTGTGGTGCTGAGTACTAAACCCAAAGCCCCACATAAAAGTCCTTCCACTGAGCTAAATTCTGCTATGGAAATTTATGGATTTCTTTTATATATCTAATTTTATCATGATTGGCAACAAATCTTACATTTATTATTGCCTCCTGTTATTAAGTTTTGTTTATTTTGTTTACCTGAAATGCCTTTATTACTGGGAAATATATTTTCTGGGTATAAAATTCTGAATTATTTAGTGCTTTTTTCCCAGTAATTTAAAAAATGTCATTCCACTGTTGTTTTCTTCCCTTGGCATGGTTTCTGAGAAGTCTGCTTAATCATTGTTACTCTGTGATGTCCATCCCATTCCTGAGGCTGGTATCAAGACGATTAATCCTTGGTTTTCAACAGTTTGAGTATATTACATATCAGGTGTGCACACACATGATTGTATTGTGTTTATCTTTTGCTGAGATTCTAAGAGTTGTGCTTTGACTTCACTGACTCTTTTTTTGTAAATTCTCCCATCACTACTTTTTCAAATGTTTCCTTTACTCCTCCATTTATTGTCCCATTCTGGGATTCCAATTTACGTCAGACAATTTTGTGTTGTCTACATATTTGGGATGCTACGTTCTGGATTTTTTATTTTCACACCTTTTTTTGTGTGTTCGATTTGAATAATTTTACTTATCTCTGAGTTGACTGATTTTATCCTTGTCTGTGTTTAGTCTACTGATGAGCCCGTGAAGAACAATCTTCATTTCTGTTCCTATGCTCTTAACATTCCTTTGGTTCCTTGATGCTTTGATGCTCAATATCTGCTCTGCTAGATATTGAGTACCCATGTTTAAGAGATTTTCTGCTTATTTTCTGTGAAACTTGGCTTTCACTTTCACAAAGTAAAAAATTAAAATATATTATGCAACCAGAATTATTTTGAAAATCATATGATGTGAATAAAACTGCATTTCCCCTTTACTGAGTCTTAATCCATAAGCGGGCTTGAACTTCATGTTTTTGGACCCCAAAAACTTTTAGAAACAATAAACCAATAAAGAATCAGGCTACAAAACCAGCACACAAACATCTGATTATTTACTATATGCAAGCAATGCAAGAAAAGAAGTTTTAGAACAAAACAAAAACATTTATAATTATATTCCAGAAACATGCAACCGAGGATCAACTTAACAAAAGAGGTGAAAGAATTACATGAAGGACTTTAAGGTTACTAAAGAAATAAGAATAGGAAAATAAGAATGGAAATGGAAAATAAGAAAAATAAGAATAGGAGGTAAGAATGGAAAAATAATCAATGTTCATGATTTGGAAGAATTAACATTGTTAAAAATTACCGTCTATGTAAAGCATCAAACAGATTTAATGCAATAACTATTAAAACTCCAATGACATTCTTTTAGGGCATAGAACAAATCCTACTAAAAAAGTGTGGAACTCTACATCTTCTGAAATAGACAAAGCAAGTCTATGGCTATCAAGCAGGGGTGGGGAATGGGAGGAACAGAGGGAAGGGCAGACAACATTAAGATCAATAGAAAATTGTTTTCATTAAAATAAATATAGCAAAAAATCAAAAACATGCAAATATATATAACTATATTAACTTAATAAAAATACAGTATTATACATTTACATAAAGTTAGCCATCTAAAAGGGAAAATTATGATTTTTCTATTATTACTGTGCCATAAAATTGTTTTAATTTTTTCACTTGTCTTTAGTACTACAATTTACAGTACAATGATGGTTTCAAGCATATATCATTCCTACAACACACCTACAACTAGGGACCCCACTTCCCTCCTTCCCTCTCTGCTGTACTATCAGTTCTGTGGACCAAACAGCTTGTTCCATTGCCTTTGACCCTGGCACTCTCTTACTGTATATCTCCGAATCCCATACATACAGAAATCATTCTTTGCCTATTCCTCCCGTTCTGACTGACTTTACTCAGCAGGATATCCTCTATCTTCATCCATGGAGAGCTAAAATCACCAGGAAGCTGTCCTCATTTTCAACAAGATGACCACAGAGACAAAGACAATAAAAAGAAAAATAACTGAATGGAACTACACTGACTTTTAAAAAAAAAAAAGCCTCTATACAGAAAAAAAAACTCAAGCTAAAATAAAAGATTAGAACATTAAATAAGAATATCCAAGATGTATAAGGCACTCACAAAGATCAACAACAACAAAAATCCAACAACACCATCCAAAACTGGGAAGAGATGAACAGATACTTCCTCAAAAAGATGTAAGGATAGCCTAAACTAGACATATAAAAAAAAAAGTGCTCATCATCACTTATGATTAGGGAAATTCAAATCAGAACAACAATGAGATATCATCTCATACCAGTGAGAAAGCCAAAATAAAAGTGTAACAACTAGAAAGAAGATCAGGGGCTGGAGCGATAGTACAGTGGGTAAGCATCTTTGCCTTGAACGTGGCTGACCGGATTTGATCCCTGGCATCCCATATGGTCCCCTGATCATCACCAGGAGTAATTCCTGAGGGAAGATACAGGAGTAACCCCTGAACATCACCGGGTGCAAACCAAAAAGCAGAAAAAGAAAAAGTTTCCCTCAACTTTACAGAAGTCAAAGTGTAGGCAGGTATCATTTTTATAACATACTATTAACACCATATAATCATAGCATCCAGTTTTTCCAGTCCTAGCTTTTATAAACCTTCACATAATGGTCACAACACAATTTTGCAAAGCAAGAAAGTATCATGAAATCTGCAGGCATTCTGCAGTGAAATATAATATATCACAGATGACACATTATGAGTCCTGAGAGCTAAATAAGGCCTTGTGGAGAACTGGATCTGCTCTAGAAAGGATGTTGATTTTTTTTTATTTTTAAAATTTTAGCTGTCCGTGTTATTTCTAAAGGGTATAGAGTTGAGCTGATGTATTTGCAGATAATATAACATAGAAAAGACATGGCATGCATTTGGTTATAGCCAATTAGGTCACATAAGATATTCTGGATGGCATTAGCACAAAATGGGAAAGCAAGGTAGGCCAAGACAGGGGAACCATCCGGTGGGAAAAGGCAAGGATGACGTTGCTCTCATTCACAGAAGCAGGGAAAGTCAGAAGAATTAGGGAGATAGAAAAAGAGAGGTATCCGTAGTCACTAGAGATAAAACCAAGAGGTCAAGTAGGTCGCAATGTAGAAACAGATGGGGTTGAGAATTCAGAAACAATGAAAGACAGCCAGTAATGTCTAATGAGAAACAGCCTTCTTTTTATACTTTGCTTCCTGTCTGTATGACTGCCTCCTAAATAAGGTTGAGGTACATAGCTTTCCAAAAGGTTCTATTGTAATACTGTAACTTAACGCTGTGGATCTTTCACATGGCCTCCATGGGTATAATTGGCTCTTTACTAGACTCTGGGAAAGATGGCAATCATAAGATCTGGGCGCATATGAAGGCTGGTATTTGAATGCTTGTCATTAGGGATAAGCTTCAGCTTACTGGGATTCCTGGCTTACCAGCTTAGCACTCCTTATTGCTGGCCGATAGCAATGACCTTCTAAAAATAATCTCTGTGTGTGTGTGTGTGTGTGTGTGTGTCTGTCTGTCTGTCTGTCTGTGTGTGCGTGGCACACCTGCCATGCTCAGAGGTCACTCCTGCCAGTTCTGGTGGACCACTGGTGCCAGAGGTTGAACACAGGTTTGCATACAAAGCAAGTGCTTCAGTCCTTTTCACTACCTCCTTGTCCCTAAAGGTAATTTTGATTCTGCATAAACTTCTTACCTTCAGTACTAATTTTAGTGTAAATGTTAATGATATACAGATTTTTAAACAAAGATTGCCTTCTCCCTCTCCCCAAATAAGTATGGGCAGCACCATCATTGTGAACTGTTGGCCCTGTTAGAATTAATGTTGGTTGTCCTTTTTTTGCAGGGTTAACACTGCCTGTACACTATTTCTCTTTCTTTGGACCAGGTATCCAAGCTGTAATTTATTGCTACTTTGAATGGAGAAGACTATTCTCTGGCTTACTCTGAGAAAACGAATATGGGAGCTTACTGTCAAAAACTCATTAGAAATTCAAAAGTGCAGCTAATCTAGATTTCTGTGAGCAGGCAGCACTTAATTCAGTATTAGCTGGAATCTCATCAATGAATAACATAAAAATACTATTCTAGTATCTTAATAAACACAACCTCACACTATATCAGAAAACAATGGAAGATATTTCCTTTCTAATTTTCTCAGACCAAAGCCCTCTTTCTTACTGGAAGAGTCACAAAATCTTAGGATATATATATATATTGAAAAAAAAACAACCTTACTGGATACAAAGTTAGAAATGGCTCTTTGTTTAAAACCAGTTCACTGTGCTGTTTACTACTAACCATTTCAAAGTGGAATAATTCTTATTTGGCAGTCAATATTTTCCCATCATAGTGAGTAAGAATTTTTAGTATGTTTTGGGCACAAAACACATTCTATTTTAGACACTGAAGGATCATTTTTCACTGTTTGCTTCAGTGTTTTTCAGTGTTTATGAGGTAATTTCAACAGAACTCACAAATGTTTGCTTTTAGTTCCCCATCTCTATTTCTGCAGTACTTTTTACACTTCTGCAATTTGGCATCACTTACAATATCAAAGTACTTAAGATTGCATTTCTTCCACTGAAATAGATATCCATAAGGGCAGGGGGTTATTCTGGCACTGATCTTAGGAATTCTGGTGTGGTGCTCAGTATTTGAAGACAAATGGAATGCTAAAAGGTATGGTCTGGAAATCAAGTAACTTCTACAGAAAATCAATTATCTGTAACCTCTCTGTACCACATTTTCCATTACTTTAGGTTATGTCTACAGAAAAAAAAAAAAACAAAAAAAACCAGTATCAAGCAGAAACATGACTTCCTGCCCAGCACAGATTTCCAGCACATACCCTTTAGATATACTGGTTAGTTTACTGAAAATCTATCCCTCCCCTTCCCCAAGTTTTTATTGCACATCACAATATGCATTTTCTGGGTAGAGAGACCAAACCAGTCTCATGACGTCTGTCAGCAGTTCCTCTCATTGGTGTCACTGTCCTAACTACTCCGTGGCGTACTCAGGCTTTTATGCAGAGGATCAAGTTACAATTTTGACTTTACAAAGTTGTAAAAGTGATGTACATTCAGTAGGAAATAGCACTCAGATGTTGGGTTTTTTAAAATCTTCTATCTTTGAGCCACTACAGGATGATGGCCGGGGGCTACCCCTCTGGCGCTCCATGCAGTGCTTATGGTTGCTCCACAGGCAGTGCTCAGGAACCATAAGGAAAGAGGGGTCAAATTCAGGGCTTCCATATACAATGTGCTCCAGCCCTGACTTTCGATCGTATGTCCTGACAGTGAGTTGCGGTTCCCAGTCAGTCAGGTGTTGTCCCGGAACCAGTCCGTCCCAGGCAGGTGAGGTCTGAGTCAGCCAGGTGCCGTGCCAGTGAGTTGCAGATCCCAGACAGCTCCCAGATCCTGAGGGTAAACCACCACAGGCCTTATAAAGTACAGTACTTAATAAATTATGTCACTGTCACTGCCATCCCGTTGCTCATCGATTTGCTCGAGCGGGCACCAGTAACATCTCCATTGTGAGACTTGTTACTGTTTTTGGCATACTGAATACGCCACAGGTAGTTTGCCAGGCTCTGCCATGAGGGCAAAATACTCTAGGTAGCTTGCCGGGCTCTCAGAGAGGGCTGGAGGAATCGAACCTGGGTCGGCCACGTGCAAGGCAAATGCCCTACCCGCTGTGCTATAGCTCCAGCCCACAATAAATTATATGAATATTTAATGCGTTATTATAAAACACGCCTTTCATTAGATGATTTTGCCCAATCTAGGATATTTTAAGTGTTCCGATCACATTTAAAGAGACCTAGGCAGTTGTGTGGTTTTATTAAATGCATTTTTCAACTCATGATATTTTTCACTCACACTGGCTTCAGCCAGAAGTAATCCCAACTTAAGTAGAGGAAGATCCGTAATAGTCACTGAATGCATATCCAAGGCCACTGTTACTGCCACAGACACATCTGTATGACATTAAGTAGTTATGTGACAAAGGATGGTGTAACTGTGAGGACTTTATTTTGCTCATGCCAATCTGTTTTACACAAAAACCTTCAATATCAAAGACAAATAGTCCTACACTCCAAATCGTCAAAGCTCTCTCCAAGGACATCCTGCTTCATTAAATTCCCCAATATGCTTTTGTTTGCACAGAGCAGTAACAAAAGAATAAAAGAGCTGATGTGTATCATTTTTGCCACACTTTTCAATAGACTGAGCAGACCTGATGAAGTTGGGTAGCAATAAAACATGGAGGTTTTCAGCCTTCTCTTCAGAGCACCTGCAAATAAAACTTTGTAATAGGCTTTTGAAAGACACCGACTGTCCTTTGGGAAAGCTCTGTCGAGGATTTGGAGTGCGTAACTACTTACAGTTACCATAAGTAATCCGTTTCATTGGCTAACCTTGGTGATGGCAATTCATATTTGAAAGGTAAAAATAAAAGCATGATTTTAACAGGCAGTTAAAGGTAATAAGACACATTGGGTGGAAAGATACAGGCATCTGTGTCCAACTGCTTTTCTTAGTTCATGAACTTTATGCTAAACCACATTCTTCTGTTGAGGAGGGGGAAACGGCAACTAGCACTGCTTTATAAATTATGTCTCGGCATGGTGACAGGAAAACTCATGGTGAGATGTGCTGCCCTGTCCTAAAAAATAAAAGGAAGCGTGGGTCAGTTACAAAGATGTCCTTACTAGAGAGTTCTCAGGGATTCTTATACACAAGTGCATTATCATTACTGGACAGAAGCCAAGTTCGTCCAACACTGCAACATAACTAATAGCAGCATCCATCTCTATCACCAGTGAAACACAATCAATCTTCAAACAATGTCTCTAACCTGTCGTTCCTCTGAATTAGCAATGAGTGATGTTTTTAATTTAAAATTACTATCTAATTTTTAATCATGCAATTTTTATGAGTTTTGTTTTGTTCCATCACATAATACAAGCATCAGAAATTTTCTTCAGTCCTCCACAAACAGAACCAAAGTTCTACCATGGAACTCTCAGTACAGAGCCAGTTTCCAGACTGCTAACGCTTTTACTGACTTTTCTGTAACCCTCTTGTCTCTGCCTCCCTTCAAGCCACCCTTCCTTCCTACCAATTTAAGAAGGGACATTTCCCGTGACACTTGGTCCACAGATTAGGGTTGATTCACGAGGGGCCATACCCCACTGGTATAGAGGGTAGGGGGAGGTGCATGTGACGACAGGGATTGAACTAAATGCGTCACACATGCCAGGCACGTGGCTCCATCTGTTTGAGCCATATTTCCGGCCACATTTGCGTAAACATTTCTTTAAAGCAGTCATAAGTACTCATCCGGGATTCTTAACTCCAATCTTGCTTCCTTCCTCTGATGAAATATAAGAAGTGAATTTTAAAGACCATGACGGCATGGATAGGGGCATCAAGGTTATATTACTTGTAACTACTTGTAAGTGAACGGAATAAGTTTATGTTTTTAAATGAAAAATAGATTCTTTGAGGATAAAGATGATTTTAGTTCACAGGTTATCATACACAAATAAATATGTTCAGTTCTGTGGCAGTGCCTGAGAGTTAAGTGACAAATATCTATTATAATTGTAATACTTTAAAAAAACTTTAATGTCAAAATTAAAGTATATATACAGATATAATGTGTTTCCTGCAAATAGCTGGCATTTCTAGTAAAACATTAGCTTACTGAAAATGAAACTAAAATATGCCAAAATAAGAATTAGATCATTTCTCCTTTCATGTCTAGGCTGGCTTTTATTCTTCAGATATTACGTAATACAACATTTCACAAAGATGTTTCCAAATAGGGTCTATGAGAAAAATTCAGGCTTAAAAACTATGAGAACTTGAAAACGAGACTTTCAAGCAAGATGCTACCTGAAATTCTATAGTGAGAGTCTCTAAAACTTTTCTGGTCACATGCCCCTTTGGAGATATGAATACAGGCAATGTTAACCTCTCTCACAATACATTTCTGGAAACCAGAGCACAAGGGTTTGTAGTTAAGGATATTGCTTTCACTGAAAAATACTATCATAAGTAAAGGCTAGTAGCACCGGTTGAGAATATGCTAGGAGACTAAAGAAAGAGTACAGAGGGTAAAGTTACTTGCTTTGCAAGCGGCTACTCTGGTTTGATGCCCATCACCCCATATGGTTCTCCCAGTACTGCCAGCCGGGAGAGATCCCTGAGCATAGTGCCAGGAGAAAGTCCCTGAGCAGAGCCAGGTGCAGCTCCCAAACCAAACAAAGATTATGCTAACATTGAAAGCAATAAAAATTAACTAGAGAGTATAAAAAAAATAATTACACATATCTCAAAACCTCAAGGAAATAATCTAAGATACAACATTATCGAAATACAATATTTTCTAACATAAAGCCAATATTCCCATTTTATGATGAAACACTTTCTACATTTGGAAGGCCTAGTCATATTTTGCCCTTGAAATTTTCTTAATTCTCCTCTCCTTGCTCTTACTAAATTATGTGCTTATAGGATTTACCTATAGCACAGCGGGTAGGGCATTTGCCTTACACATGGCTAACCCAGGTTCGATTCCTCTGTCCCTCTCGGAGAGCCTGGCAAGCTACCAAGAGTATCCGGCCACACAGCAGAGCCTGGCAAGCTCCCTGTGGTGTATTAGATATGCCAAAAACAGTAACAACAAGTCTCACAATGGAGATGTGACTGGTGCCCACTTGAGAAAATCAATGGGACGACAGTGCTATAGTGCTATTAGTAAAGAGTAATCACACTACTACTTTTTTTTAAAGAATATATTTATATATACATATATAAACTAAAACAATTTTTGAAATTTATCAACTTGTCATTTATTTATAATTTTGTGGAGTATCTGAAATTTAGCTTTATTCACCTGTATGTAGGTATCGTCAAGTTCACAATAATAAAAAAATCTCTCAAATGTGGGATATTAAGAAACATAGTAAGGAAACAACAAATGGCCAAAGTCATTGGAAAGGGAGATTTTGTCTACAGAACTGAACTTACATTAGAGAGCAGTAGCTGGGAGGGGCCCTTGGGACACTGGTGACGCAAGGAGACACTCTGGTGATGGGTGTCGTGTTAGAATGGTGTATGCATAAAAAGTATAATAGGACTGTACCTCAATAAAAATACAATCTATGACATTAAAATAGCTCCATGAGAGATGCTCAGTACAATGCTCCAATGAAAAAAATACTAACAATTTACTGTCGAGTAATAACAATTGGCTACATAAGGACAGAATTGGGGGTAGAAGGGGCTGAATCATGCCCAGTGATGCACACATGAGGATTAAACATTAAGCGACCATGATTATAAAGACTTTCAACAATAATATATAAAATGATGGCAAAAACTTGTATAAAATGGCGTGAAACTATACATTCTGATTATACAACAATGCCAAATACTGTGTGTATGTAATGTGTAAGCATTAGAATGTACCCAAAAATGAAAACTTATAACTATCTCATGGTGATTCAATAAAATTTTAAAAAATTTAAAAAAATAGAATGAGAGTTCAATTTTTTTTTTCCTTCTTTGGATCACACCTGGCGATGCTCAGGGGTTACTCCTGGCTCTTCACTCAGGAATCACTCCTAGCGGTGCTCAGGGACCATATGGGATGCTGGGAATCGAACCCAGGTCGGCCGCGTGCAAGGCAGCACCCTACCCTCTGTGCTATTGCTCCAGCCCCAAGTTCAATTTTAAATAGCTTGGCTTGTTACTTTTTTTAAATTTTGATTCCATGAGTATTTATTATGGAAGAAATAAAAAACAGAAATACTGGCTCCATATCGAGGTTATTTATTTAGCTCTTCAATGACATTTTAGAAAGATGCAGAAACTATCAGAAATGTTTAAGTCACCTATGACACATTGACAAGAACTCAAAATACTTCAACTTTGCTACGTAACTGATAAAACACTTAAGCACAAGAAGATTTCTTCTGAGGAATTCAGGAGAACTGGGATAACAGCATGGCAATACATTCTGTCACACCTGAGAGGTAACACCCAGCCGCTGAGAGGGACGAAGCACAATCCAAGGCTTGCAGAGAAGAAAGAACACACATCAGCACTGGAATCCCGCTCATCTTCCAAACTGCACAATGAGCTCTCTAGAGCTTCCATTTATAAGGTGAAGATGGCTATATTATGTACTGTTGTTTTCAGAATTAAATCATCTTAAGTAAAGTTCCTAGCTAGGACTAAGCTATAAATCATTGTTCATGCCCTTTCCCGTGGGTTATGGGGAAATCTTCCCTTTAAAGCATCGTTAAAAAGTGAATTCCCACAAACATTTCATTTGAACACTTGTAAGTTGTTCCCATATTGTATTATTCTAGAAAGGATGCCTAAGAAGTAAAAATGAGGGCAGGAGCAATCGCTCAATGGATTAAAGCATAAGCTCTGTGTGCAGGAGGTTTGGGTTCAATCACGGTCACCACAGAGTCCACCAGCCAACCCCCAGCAGGAGTGTCCCAAGCTGGGTTTAGCCCCGGAGCACCCAACTGCCCAAAAATCAAAATTAAGGACCAAAATGCATTGCAAAAGAAAGACATAACCAGGACAAAAATATCAGGGTATATGTGAGAACAATCAGGGTATATGTGACAAATAAATTAGTAATAACTTAGTAATAACTTTTGAGTGCAACTAAAGTAATTTCCAATAAAAATAAGAAAAATAAAAATAACTTACAGTATCTGAAATTAGGAAGCCGGAGGTAGATTAAATTCAGAAAATATAGCCAATCAAATTACTAAAAATATGTGCTCATGCAGTTAATATAACCACATATAAGGAACTCAGCTGGAACTCAAGGATTTGGTTACTTTATTTTCACTTTATACTGTCTTGCTCTTGTTACTACCCTCCCCACCTCTGGATTTTACCTTTTCTAGCCTTCCTTTCCCAAATACTTAATTCTATTTCATGTGTGAGGGTGGCAAAACGAAGGACAAAATACAGATATTTATTGAAGCTGGAAAAAGGTCATGAAACAACCTTCATTAGGAAGATTACCAAAATCATCTGTTCTAAGAACTTACTGACTACGTAACAATATATACAGGGCTAGGACTCATTTTGCAGAGAGTACTTTAGGCGCCAGAGAGCGTCTTTATTAACGAATGTGTTCCACCTTTACAAGTCTATGAGGTGGATACCAGCAAAGTTCTCATTTTACCTATAAAACAGACAAGCACCCAGGGGTTAAGTAACCTGCTCAAATGACACAACCGTGAGTATTAAAATGGAGATGGGCAGCAGGTTTCATGGCAAAGGACTCTTGACCATTCTACTCTCATTTTAAGTAAAGTTCCTAGCTAGGACTAAACTATAAATCATTGTTCATGCCCTTTCCCGTGGGTTATGGGGAAATCTTCCCTGTGTACTGTGGTACACATCCTCTGAGAACTCTGGACTGACATATGCGAATGAGATGAGGAAAAGATATGAACAAAAGAGGCATATGAATGATAGGCAAGGTACTCTGGGTGGCTTAATTTATCACAATTGTTTTTTGATGTGGGTAGTATTTTTTTCTTGCAAGCAAATTAAAGCCCATGGCTAAGAATAAAATTAACATATTTTGTATACTGACTTCAAAGGAGACTTCCAAATTCCAAACTCACTCTTGATATGTGAAGAAAACATCTGCAATGATGTTTTAACAGAAAAGAATCGTGACTGCCATCCAGCCCTCTGCAACTTCTACCTAAATTGTGTAGATTACTTATTTGGATTTCAAAAAGAAAAATACTTACTATGCTAATTTTGTCACACACAAATGTCTATCAACTGATAAATAGATAAATGTGTTTTTGTACATACACAGAATGCAAATTTTAGAAGAGAAAGGAATGAAGTATTCATGCATACGATAATATGGATGAACCCTGAAAACACTATAATAAAGAGAAGGCAGACACCAAAGGACACATACGAATATAATTCCACTTGTATGAAATGTCCAGAATAGGCAAATCTCTAAGGACAGAAAACAGAGTAATGGTTGTGTGAGGTGGGATGGAGTGGAGGAGATGTGGGAAATGACTGCTAATGCAAACAGGATTTCCTTTGGGAGGATGATGGCAATGTTCTAAAATTGGTTGTGCTGGTGGTGACACTGTGAAATAAACTAAAAACCACTGAAGTGTACACTCAGCGGTAGTGAACTATATGGTCTATGAACTCTATCTCAAGAAAACGTCATTACATATACAAAAGAAATCACACACACACAAAAAACACCTCAGAGGGGCCACACTGGTCACTTCACATGTGGGGTTCTACTCACTGCAAGGGAGTCCTAAAAGTACACTCTTAAATATAATTACACTGGGTATAAAACATAAAAGCAGAATTGTTTTTAAAGGGTAAAGAGCCAGGTAATGCTGAAATCTAATGAAAGGCATTTTTTTCTGAGATCAGAAGTTACAGGAATTACTAAAGTACTGACTTTCACAGCAAGTTCAATCCTTCGGCAGGCAGCACAAGAGGAAAAAAGAAATAAGGTGGCTGATCACTGAAGTAAGATGAAACAGATCAAAGCAGAGAGAGAAAAATCATCGTAAAGAGACTAAAGGACACACATGCCAAGGCAAATCTAGACTGCGGAATGAACAGAGTCCAGAAGGAACAGAGCTGTCAGTAACCCAGGGCTGGACAGGGCAGGGACGCATAGAGCTACGATTTACTTAGCTAAAATCTGTATTTGGGTGGTTATACGTAAAAATAACACTTGGGGAGATAAACTTTGACACTGTCTGTCCAAATTGTCTTTGGGAGCAAGAGACTGAGTGCTGAATAGACGGTCCAGGCTACTGGGCTTCTTCTGTCCCGTGAGTCATCCAGCCTATTCCCCTGCATCGGATTCCACACCATTAGACAATCAGACGGTTCTGAGGCTGCCCACCGGCTGACAAGCAGTATGCACAAGGCAAGAGAAAGCTGGAGAAAAGCAAAGCAACAGAAGCCGGGCAGTAGGCATTGCACGTGCAAAGAGGCTGGAGGAATATATACAGACTAAGCCGTGAAAGATCGTCTTGTGAGGTGGAATCGGAACGGGGCTTTCCATTTCCAGATTTAGACAGGATTATTCTAGTAAGTAGCCTCATGAATAATAATTGGGCTTTGCCTTAATATTAGCCAAACTAACAAAAAGGATACCAATCAACATGCCAGTTTAACAAATCACAGCCCCTTCCTAAAGTACCACATTCAATAAAGGTTTTCAAGAAAATATTTGCTCACATCAGAAGCTAATTACTGAAAAACAGCTGAGGTGTTTAAAAGATCTCGGGTGATTATAGAAACTCCCTGTCCCCCTCCACACACATACACACAACGAGAGACACCCAAATACATAAGGAAGAACACTGAACCATTAAATGATAGTTCTAGAAATGACAGGTGCTAGATATGATCTTTAAAAAATGAATGTTAACTGACCAAACTTGAATTTAACAATGTTCTAAAAAACATGAACATCTGTAAATCTCTGTGTTCGAAGTCAGTGAAACATCGCACTTAACAAAAAAAAAAAAAAAAAATTTTCGTCCATCTCCAAAGCCAAGTCTCATGCTTAGGCATTCCTTTTGTGTATCTTGACAGTCTATCCAATCTGGCAAACATCTCTCTTACCAGCCCGTCCTTCAGTGTCTAACAAAGTGACTTTCCATATCCTGTGTTTAATCTTCATTGACTTCTTAGAAGAAACTTGTATTTGTCTCTCCCCACCTTTATCGCATCCAGTTCATGCCACACAATTCTTTCATATCCCTCAAAGTCACAGTTCCCGGTCCGAGGCTTCAGACAACTAAACGACTTCTAACGGTGTTGTCCCCACATTCAGAAAGCCATTACTTCTCTGAAATTCCATAAAAAAATCTGCTTCTTGGTGCGAGAGCAATAGTACAACAGGCAGAGCATTTTTTGCCTTGCCTGGGGCCAACCCGGATTCAGTCCCCAGCATCCCATATGATGCCCCGAGCACTACGAGGAGTGATTCCTGAGTGATTCAGGAGTTAACCCCTGAGCATCGCCGGGTATGACCCAAAACATCAAAGAAAAAAAAAAATCTGCTTCTCTGTATATAGTTGACCTCATTTCCAAAAAGGGGGAGGGGGCAATATTCTAATAGAAATACAGAGAAGATGACAAAGAAATCGACCATTCTTTTTCTTTCAACTTTTTTTAATTGACCGGAGTTTTGAAATTTTTTACAATGCCATTAACGACGGTATTCCATGTACAGTGATTCCAACAACCACATCCATCACCAATGTACCCCCCCTCCTACCCACAAGATCCCCAATGCCCCTCCCTTTCACACCACCCTCACCCCCCAATTCAGTTCTTCCATAAGAA
The DNA here is from genome assembly GCF_027595985.1 of Sorex araneus. NCBI lineage: Eukaryota > Metazoa > Chordata > Mammalia > Eulipotyphla > Soricidae > Sorex > Sorex araneus. The sequence continues at coordinate 29,344,287 of NC_073302.1, forward strand.
AGCCATGATGGTACATGTGAAGACTGGCCTGCCAAACGACAATCTACTGCCCACGGTAGAACAAAAAGTACCAGGCCCTGGTCGAATTTCAACAGTTATCAAACATGAGACAATACCCAAAGACTATTCTCGAAGCTTTCCTTCCTGACTCACTGTCCGACTGTGAGACAGATCTTTGGCCTCCTGGTGTGCTCAAAACATCACTCGAGTCACCTTATCACTGTCTACTCACAAGTCCCATGACTCATTTTTCTGTCCCTCACACATACAAAAACTAATATAGATAGTAAGCGGGTAGGGCGTTTGCTTTACATTCAGCTGACCAGGTTTGATCCCTCTGTCCCTCTTGGAGAGCCCGGCAAGCTACCGAGAGTATCTCGCCCGCATGGCAGAGCCTGGCAAGCTACCTGTGGCGTATTTGATATGCCAAAAACAGTAACAAGTCTCACAATGGAGGCATTACTAGTGCCCAGTCCAGAAAATCGATGAACAATGGGAAAACAGCGCTACAGTGCTATCAAAAAGAGAATAAAAACAACAGAAATGAGAATATAAACAGGGTGCCTATAGCATCATGGGCTTTGGTAGGAGAACCCAGCAAAGGAGAAACACCTTACCTCTGGCCTTTTTCTGCTGAATGTTTTATTATTACACCTTTCCCGTTAGTTCTCAGCCACTGTATGATTTTGTCCCCACAAAGGCAGCTCTCAGGGTAGGCCTGAATCACCACACAAGGCTCTTTTTGTTGTTGTTGTTACTGCTTTCTATTTTTTATTATTGAATCACTGTGAGATACAGTTACAAAAATTTCATGTTTGAGTTTCAGTCATCTAATGATCGAACACCCATCCCTCCACCAGTGCACATTCTCCACCACCAATGTCCCCAGTATACCCCCCCTTTCCAGCCTTCCCCCTGCCTCTATGGCAGACAATTTCCCCCATACTCTCTCTCTCTACTTCTGGGCATTATGGTTTGCAATATTGATACTAAGAGGCCATGATGTTTGGTCCTTTATCTACTTTCAGCACACATCTCCCATCCTGAACGGTCCCTCCAACCATCATTGACTTAGTGATCCCCTCTCTATCCCAGCTGCCTTCTTCCCCAACTCATGAGGCAGGCTTCCAACTATGGAGCAATATTCCTGGCCACAAGGCTCTTTCTATCCCAAAAATATTTTGCAGGCCCAGCACAAGTTACTTTTCGTGACAGACTACTGGGTTTTATTCTCAATTGGCTCAGGTGCTCACACAAACCCCCGTTGGAAATGCCTGCAGCATCGAGAATCACAGAAAGCAGTGCTTCCAAGCACAACCAACCCACAGAGCTGCCGAGATCATAATCGGTGCAGGCAGGTGACAGCAGGGGTGGGATTCTGGGCCTCATATTTGCCAGGCAGGTCCTTCAGTCAAGGAACTATCTCCCAGTGCCCACATATATTTCTTGCTATGGTTATTTCTAGGCAGTTGGTTGTGTTGTTATTATGGTGAAAGAGATGTTTCTCCCATTATATGTTTCTGCCAGTATTGCTGACACTTAGGAAGACTACTAATACCTACCAAAATATATCATTAACATTATAATTGTTTTTTTTTGCTTTCTGTTTTATCTCTCTTTTCAACCATTTTCATTTTATTTTTTATGATTTATTGTTCTTGTCAGGACTGCTAGAATAATGTTGGTAGTAAGAGCCCGCTACCTTACACGATTCCAAAGTAAACAGAAAGATCCATTAAGTTAATGCGCCATGGTCAATATTACCTATTAGTTCAAGAAAGTGGATCTTGTTAAAGATGTAATTTTTACTTTCTAATTTCTACTTGTTTGAGGGTGGGGAGTTGGGCTCCATTTTGCAGTACTACGGGGTCACTCCTTGTGGTGCTCAGGTGACCATTATGGGGTGCAAGGGATCTAATGGAATCAGCTGCAAGCAAGGCCAGTGCTTTAATACTTGTATTCTCTTTCCAGGCCTCAGTTTATTTTTTCTTAAAGTGATTTAAAACTAGGAATTGTCCAGAGAGATAGTTAAGGAAGCCAGGTGCCTGTGTTGCAAGCAGCTAGCCTGGGATTTGATCCCAGGAACTGCCTATAATTCTCCGAGCACTGCCAGGAGTAACTCTTAAGCACAGAACCAGGAGTAAGCCTTAAGGTATGACTCAACACTCCCTCCCAATTGTTTTAGTTTTTTTTTTTAATAAAAAAAATTAACACCACTGCACTTTCTTTCACACTATGTGGCAAGGCTGCAAAAGCAGATAAAGAAGCAGCAAAGACATGTCTGCCTGCATTAAAACAATAAGGTCATATTCTGGATCAGAGCTTTAATTTTGATGAAAGGTCTTGACTGGAAGCAAATATCCTCCAAGACCTACTTCTCCAAAAATAAATAAATAAATAAATAAATGAATAAATAAATAAATGCAAATGCGAGCTTCCTTTCTAAGGTTAGCCTGGTTAGCCTGGACTGTGATGCCATGGGGGTGCAAACATCAGGAATCTGCCACTTTTTTCCTTAGGATTTCTATGGGACTGCTTAGTCACAAGGTGCCTTTGTAAAACAAAGTTTTATGCAATCTGTCCCCATTCTATTTTTCTCATCAGCTCGGTTATTTTCAGTGCCTGATTTCACCTAACAGCAGACTTGTTTCATTTTATTTAGTAGGTGGCGGCCTCCCGAACTGGGCCTAGGGCAGCTGAGAACGCCCAACAGTTCTCAACCAAAAGGGCCAGAGTCTCTATAAAGATCTGCTATATGCACGGTGAGGGCCTTCAAATCCATTTTAACTCTCCAGCCCCAGATTGTTTATTTTTAAACTACAGTTTAGGTTTTGTTCTGATTTTTTTTTTCTACTTGTATTTTCCTACCACTTATGTGGTAGCTCAGCATAAATAACTGTTATTCCTCATACGACCCTGGGGTCTAGGACAACCTTAGCTTATCACAATATAGTCTATCTGAGAGTTGAGCTATTTTGAACCCAGTCACCTGAAGACAAGAAGTACCCATGATCAAAGGATGTAAGATACCTGACTTAAATACTGAACACTTAAAATCACTGATTTGCTGTGAAGGGAGCACATGGTCCAATTTTAAGTATATTCAAGCGGCAAAATCACACACACACACACACACACACACACTCAAGCGGCAAAATCACACACACACACACACACACACACACACACGCGCGCGCGCGCGCGCATCCAAGTTCCACAGTCTCAGTCACTGTCAGCAAGTTCTCCATTTTCTCCTGTACAAAGTGGTCTGAGTGCCTTTTCCACCTCTGTGTACTGCAATTCCACCTTCTCAGGTTTCCAGGCCTCAGAGCCTCTCCCACAGCACATATCCATCAAGAACTGCTCATGACTCTTATCTTCCATTCATACCTAGAACGGGACCATTTCTCCTCACTTCTTACACTGCTAACACCAGCATTCAAGTCCCCACGACCTCTTACCTGGCTTACGGCACTAACCTTGAATCGGCTTCCACCTTTGTCCCCTCAGCATTTGATTCAATAAAATGAAAATTGTGGAGCCAGGTCACATCATTTCTCAGTTCATGACCCCCAATGTCTTCCAATATCACTCAAAGCATAAGTCTAAGATTTCATAATGGCTTATAAAACCGGAGGTGCTCGGTGCCTGCCACCTCTGACCTGCTCCCTTTCCTACAACTATTTGGGCCGTGCTGTCCCTCCAGCCTCTCAGGTGGCCTTCCAGCTCCTGACTGGTGTACTTACATCTCCTCCTTTCGGAAATGTTCCCTTTTTTTGCTATCAAGCTGCCTTGCCCCTCACTTCCCTTAGAATTCTGCTCAGATGTCATCTTCTCAGTGACATGTTCCTCAACACTGTTGTAAACTGAAAAAAAAAACAGATGAATGCATGTGTTCTTACTTTCTGTCTGTCTGTCTGTCTCTGTTTCTCTGTCTGTTTCTCTGTCTCTCTCTGTGTCTCTGTCTCTTTCTCTCTGTCTCTCTCTTATTCTCTAACTTATGTTTTCTTTGGGAGGAAGGGGGCATGCCCAGTACTGCTCAGGGGCCACACTTGACTCTCTGGTCAGTGGTCCCAGCTAGTTCTGTGCTCAGGGATCACATTCAGCAGTGCTCAGGGGATCAGAGGCGGTGCTGAGATTTGAATCACTGTTATGACCATAGCCACCTGCAAGGCAACTACCGTACACTCTCTACTATCTCTGCAACTCTTCTCCATCTTGTGTTTTCTCTGTAACAACTTATGTCTTTATCTGCTATCTATACGTGATTTGTATTCTCCATCTGATCCAACAGAAGAGAAGCTTGTTCTCTGCTAAATCCCCAGTATCCAGAAAAGTTCCTGGCACAAAGAAATGCTTCATAAACTACTAAATGACAAACCATGGCCACTGTAGGATGTGATAAATAGAGTAAGAGGTGATGACTCTTAATGTTATGGCCTTCACCATCACAAATTTAAGGAGTACTTAGAAGAAGACACAGTACTTACTACACAGACGTTTATTTTAACACTGTCATGTGGCTAGGTTGTGAGAACTTGTTTAAGTGATTTACTGAGCTGCTTTGGCAGATCACAGACACTTGAAATTAAAGAGCTTTGATTGGCTCAACTGATCTGACCCCCCAGAGACTCACAAGATTGTTCTTCCATGATGTGACATGACATTTAAACACACCACAACTGAAACTGCAGGGTGGAAAAAACTCAGGAGCACTGCTTATGTGACCAAGGAATTACAAATGTTCTGACTCCAATGGGGCATGCGAATCGAGCAGCTAGAGACTGCTTTCATTTCCCACGGCTGCCCAGCTCCTGTGCTCAGTGGAATCACTGAATTTAAAAATCAGAGAACTTTCTCAGCCAATTCCAAAAAAGAATCTACACGTTTTCTCAGAAGGAACCATACTTCCGGTGGCTGTGGTAACCTCTGCAGCACAGCCTTCGGGACAAACTTCAACTCTCAAGGACATGACCGACAGCACTGTTCCCATTTTCAGGAACAGCCCAGAGCCAAAAGCCAAATCTGAACGCAGAAAGCCAACGTTCATGACACTCTGAAGACATTTTTACAAATTTTGGAGCAACTCCAAAATGCTTGATATGTACTCAACTCTGGAACACACTAGCTGATGCTGAAAACAAATTCTTGTTCAAGAAAGGGCAGAATCCGTGGATAGGGAGAATCAATGTTGTCAAAATGGCAATACTCCCTAAAGCATTATACAGATTCAATTCGATCCCAATATGTATACCCATGACATTCTTCAAAGAAATGGATCAAGCAATCCTAAAATTCATATGGAATAACAAACGTCCAAGGATAGCTAAAACAATTCTTGGGAAAAAGATGATGGGAGGCATCACCCTCCCCAACCTCAATCTTTACTACAAAGCAGTAACAATTAAAACAGCATGGTACTGGAACAAAGGCAGAGCCGTAGACCAATGGAACAGGGTGGAATATCCCTACACACAACCCCAAATGTATGACCATCTAATCTTTGATAAGGGAGCAAGAGATATGAAGTGGAGCAAGGAAAGCCTCTTTAACAAATGGTGCTGGCAAAACTGGACAACCACATGCAAAAAAATGGGTTTAGACCTTGACCTGACACCATGCACAAAAGTCAGATCAAAATGGATTAAAGACCTCAACATTAGACCACAAACCATAAGGTACATTGAAGACAAGGTCGGCAAAACCCTCCACGATATTGAAGATAAAGGTATCTTCAAAGGTGACACGGAACTAAGCAATCTAGTAAAAACAGAGATCAACAAATGGGACTACATTAAACTAAAAAGCTTCTGCACCGCAAGATATACAGTGACCAGAATACAAAGACTATCCACAGAATGGGAAAGGATATTTACACAATACCCATCAGATAAGGGGTTGATATCAATGGTATATAAAGCACTGGTTGAACTCTACAAAAAGAAAACATCCAACCCCATCAAAAAATGGGGCGAAGAAATGAACAGAAACTTTACCAAGGAAGAAATACGAATGGCCAAAAGGCACATGAAAAAGTGCTCTGCATCACTAATCATCAGAGAGATGCAGATCAAAACAACCATGAGATACCACCTCACACCACAGAGACTGGCACACATCCAAAAGAACAAAAGCAACCGCTGTTGGAGAGGATGTGGGGAGAAAGGGACCCTTCTACACTGCTGGTGGGAATGCCGGCTAGTTCAGCCCTTTTGGAAAACAGTATGGACGATTCTCAGAAAACTAGAGGTTGAGCTCCCATTTGACCCAGCAATACCACTGCTGGGAATATATCCCAGAGAGGCAAAAAAGTACAATCGAAACAACATCTGCACATGTATGTTCATCGCAGCACTGTTTACAATAGCCAGAATCTGGAAAAAACCCGAATGCCCCAAAACGGATGACTGGTTGAGGAAACTTTGGTACATCTATACAATGGAATACTATGCAGCTGTTAGAAAAAAGGAAGTCAAGAATTTTGCAGTTAAGTGTATGGGCATGAAAAGTTTCATGCTGAGTGAAATGAGTCAGAAAGAGAGAGACAGACATAGAAAGACTGCACTCATCTATGGTATATAGAATATCAGAGTGGGAGACTAATATCCAAGAACTGTAGAAATAAGTACCAGGAGGTTGACCCCATGGCTTCGAGGCTGGCCTCACCTTCCGGGGAAAGGGCAACTCAGAGAAGCGATCACCAACTACATTGTAGTTGAAGGCCATGTGGGGGAAGGGAGTTGCGGGCTGAATGAGGGCTAGAGACTGAGCACAGCGGCCACTCAACACCTTTATTGCAAACCACAACAGCTAATTAGAGAGAGAGAACAGAAGGGAATGCCCTGCCACAGTGGCAGGGTGGGGTGGGGGGAGATGGGATTGGGGAGGGTGGGAGGGACGCCGGGTTTACGGGTGGTGGAGAATGGGCACTGGTGAAGGGATGGGTTCCCGAACTTTGTATGAGGGAAGTATAAGCACAAAAGTGTATAAATCTGTAACTGTACCCTCACGGTGATTCTCTAATTAAAAATAAATAAATTATAAAAAAAAAAAAGAAAGGGCAGCATCAACACTGGAGCTACCATCTGTGAAATAAGTTTGGGGCCAAGACAAATTAAAACTTACTAGGACCAGTGACCATGGAGATTAAGTAGAGCAGGTAAAATGCTTTGGTAGGGCATTTGCCTTGTACACACCCAACACCCAACCTGGGTTTGACCCCTGGCATCATCCCGTGTACACTACGAACACTACCAGGAGTAATTCCTGAGTTCAGAGTCAGGAGTAACCCCTGACTGAGCATCGCCAAGTATGGCTTAACCCCCAACCCCCACGTCCCCCAAGAAAGAAATCTACTTCTAAATGCAATATGAAATCCTGCTTTAGAATTCGCAAAAGAATTAAAATGATAGTGGAAAAACTAGAAAGCTCTGTATAAAGGTTACAATCTAATTAATTGGTAGTATTTGGCACTGTCAATTTCTGAATTTTAAGTTATTTGGTCATGTAAAATTAACATTAGCTGGAATAAGGGAATATAGGAACATGCTATATTCTGCAATTCTTCTACAAATTTACAATTTTTATGTATAAGAAACAAATTAATTATAAAAAAAAATTAGGGAGAGGCACATTTGGTTGGGCTCAGGTCTTGCTCCTGGCTCTGGCCTCAGGGATCATTCCAAGTCGGGGTCAGGGGACCATTTGTGGGGTTGGGGATCAAATCCAGGTTGGATTCTTGCAAAACAAGCACCCTCTCCACTTTCCAACCCCTAGTTATCAATTTTTAAAACGTCAATACCATGAAGTTGGTTTTATTTAGTTATTTATATAGAATGAGGAAAGGCTACAGAAATCTGGAAATTTAGCTCTTCTCAGACAAGATGACAATAGAAGGGTTAAGGCACTCACCTTTCATAGGTCAACCCAATTTCATCACTGACACCTCATGGGCCCAGAGAAACTCCTTGTGTGGCCCAAACATTCCTATACAGACAAACTGAGTTCCTCCTGATATGCAAACCTGTCAAAAAGACACACTGAACAACCACCAATCTTCACTGAACTGAATATGTAAATTAAAGAAAATAAACATCCCCAAACTGGAAACAACTTCCCCTTCCCAAAGATGGAACTCCATATCAATACAACAGTCATCACATTTACAACCACCTGAGTTGACGTGACAATTAGAAGAAAGTACTATTTCAACTAATACTGGCTATGAAAAACATTCTATATTTGGAAGGGCATTTAAAGTCAAAAGTAGATCTCCTGGTGGCCTGGAATTAGAAATTATTGGGGTTTTTTTTAAGTCTTCATTACAATGAGCATATAGAGATTTTAAAATCTGAGCAATAGGTGTAAACATATTTTGGCATTAGTGCGTGTGGTCCTAAGCTAAAATAACGGGTTATTTCTGCTCCTCTAAGCTCTGCCTCCGTCACCCTGCATTATCACGCGTGGCAGTCAGTCTTGCTCTAGTGCATCACATCATCAGCCAGTCTGCTTCTAACCCCTCCACTCATTTTCAGACTATTTTCCCCAATCTTATGTTATTTTCCTAAAATTCAGGTTACAACACATCATTTCTCTGTCAAAACAAAACAGAAACATTAAAAAACTCTAATGGCTCTACCAAATGTCTAAGGGGGAAAAACAATGTTCTAAGAATAAAATGACTCACTGAAGCCATTATTTCCAATCTATCTTTCAAGACTCACCTCACTATGTACCATAATATTTAGCCCTGGGGAGACCAAACTTCCACAAATTCAACACTCATCACCAACACCGACCAACATACTAAGTTTCCTCAAAGACTTTGCTCATACTCTCATTTTAAAAACTCTATCAACTCCCTACTCAGTAGGAGGCATGCCATGCAGACATTGAGCTCCTAGGTTCGACTCTGGCACAGCAAAAAATAAACTAAAAATTACTTGAACATGTATAGAGTGAGTATTATGTTCTAGGCACAGTGCTAAGAGATGTACTTGGAGATTTTTCCTAAATCTTCTCACCAATTCCTAAGCAACTAAAAGAGAAAAAACTTCAAGACTACTAATTTTCCCAATGTTCTCCAGCTAGTAACTGATGGCAAAAGAACTTGAACATCCCTCTCTAGGTTCCAAAGTCAATCTCTGAACTTAATCCTTTCAAACTTTGATCTGTGCATCAAGATTCGGAGCAACTGCTCACTTCTGATACCATTCCTAATGCCTCTAGCTGGAAATAAACATCTCTTCCCATGGAACTACATGACTATTTAGTTTCCTTTTGTAGATCTCACTTCATCCTCCCTTGTATGAAGGCAACATATATGTGTTTTATATAGCCAACTGGATTCAAGTATTGAGGCCAGAAACAACTACATCCTCCTCAACCTATACCCATGACAAAGCCACCAGAAGCAGTAAAACATTTCTATGAAAGAAAATCATGTTCTTGGGGGCTAGAACAATAGTACAGTGGGTAGGACGTTTGTCTTGCACGCGGCCAACCCGGGTTCAATTCCCAGCATCCCATATGGTCCCCTGAGCAACACCAGGAGTGGCTCCTGAGTGCAGAGCCAGGAGTAACTCCTGTGCATCGCCAGGTATAACCCAAAAAGAAAAAAAAAATCATGTTCAAAGAAACTAAGATTTCTGCTTTGCTCTAAGAGCTTTACAATCACACAGAGGTTTGAATTAGATATACAAAGAATTCCTGTTTCTTTGTATGAAGGGCACAGGTTTTGAAGATGGGCAAAGCCGCCTACAAATCCTGGCTCTATTACATAGCAGCTACTATTTGACCCTAAGGGAACTCACTTAACCCGTATTTTTTTAACTCCTCATCTGTAATACCGAGACTAATAGCGTGTAAAATAAAATGGACCACATTTCACAAACACTTGGTAATTATATATTGCTATTATTTGATTCAAAAATGTTATCAAATTTGGGGTATAAGAACTTTTTTATGTGCAGACTGATAGGGTCTCATCTCGATGGTTTGAAAAGGTCAGTACTTCTATAGGTAGATGACATAATACATACTTAAATAACAATACCTAGGATAGTATGTGATTAATGTCTAAGTGCTCAGGAGGGAATAATAGGTATTGACTAAAGCAGCATTTTTCTACCTATTTCACACCTGTTCAGTCTATGGGTCCACCGACAGGCAGTTATGACCAAGGACATAGACCAGTAGTTTTCAACCTTTCAACATCTGTGGAATAGCACTGGTCCACAAACAGCTGGTTGAAGACAACCAGACATAAGCAAAAGGCTGTCTGAAAAAAAAAAACCAGACTTAGCTGGCTTATCGGGGCAGAATCTATATTCCATGCAGGGAGCAGATCCTAAGTAAAGACACACATCTGAAAAGGTAACTGTGCCTCCAGTACAATTCTTGCTCATCAGATAAAGGCTAGGTGAATAAATTGAGGGCAGAGTCCAGAGGAAAACTTCAAATCTAATGCTGGTATAAAGGATACACTGATAAACAGATGAAAAAGGGGAAAGAAGTTTCTAGCTGCTTTTATGAAATCATCCAGCAAAATGGGAATTAGTGGCTTATCTAATGAACGCATGAATAAGAGTCTGCTATAATGAGCATAAGCAGCATCTTTCTGAGAGATATATATCCTTTGTTTTCACTTAGCTTTTATTCACTATTCTTATCTCAATGTCAGTATTCCTCCCATACACTGTTGCTCAGTACTGTGAAAGGAATTTGTATGCATAGAGAAATAATAACTTTGAGAGCCATCAGAGTCACACACACAGATGACTGTGGGTGTGTGAAAAAATTCAGATGGGGCTAAGGGTTCCTTACAAGTTAAAATTTCTGTTTGATCTCTAAACACCATCAGAGGCAAGAAAAGAATCTCACCATTACCACTAAGAACAAAAAAAAAACTTAAGACACGTTCTGTGGAGGAAAAAAACAAACCACAATCATTTTAGAGTACTGCCACATTGGTTAACGAACTATGATACTGAGAGCGATAGTGGTATGAACCAACCATGGTTCTGTGACCACAGGTAAAGAATCAGACGATATACAGAATGTAACCATTCTTTTAGCAATAGACTCACATCCTTGAGACTCCTACTGCTTAAATGAAATTCACTCAGTTGCAATTTTACACAAATCACCCACCATGAAATGGATAGGAGTCCAGCACCCTGCGTTTACATATGGAGTTTTCAAGTCAATGGGCACACGTTCAATCAGAAGTGGGAAAACAAAAGAAAGGAACAGCCTCGCTGACAAGAGACAGGCATTAATGAAAGTGAAATGCGGTCCAGTCATCTCCACAATCCATACTTCACAATTAAGAATAAAACTTCACTTCTAATTCACCCACATTGTACGTCCAAAAAAATAAATAAATCTTGGTTAACTCTTCTTTTACCAAAATGATCGGTTTATAGCAATAGTTTACAACAAAGAAAGGTATATTTTTTTTGGAGGGGGGGGATAGTGGTGTAGTAGTACAGAGATTGAACCAAGGGTCTCACACATACAAGGTAAGAGCAATATTAGTGAGTTACAATCCCCAGAAAAAAATTCTTTTGAGAATTACAATGTCAACTGCTGAAAATATAGAGAAAAAAAAAAGGCTGCACACATTGAATAAACACTTTAGTACATTTAAATGCAATTAGGTATTTGTTCTTCCTTCTATCACCTATTTTCATGCATCTGTCACAAGAAAAATCAAGTAGTTTTGAATTTGGCCACTCTTTTTTAACAAACCAAAAAAAGTCTGCCTTCAGCATATACACTAGTCAATACAACACAAATTCCACTTTTCAAACTGCATTTGGAACCTCAAAAAGAATAGAAAGGAGTGCCAAAAAGGTAGTGAAATGGACACAGCCCAGATTCTGCATGTTGTTGGGTGTCCCAGTTGAGACACCCAACACACCAACCCAACATCGCTAGGGGCAGCCCCGAAGCACCAGCAGGTGTGACTAAAAAACCAAGATACAAATAAATTAAAACATTTTTATAAACTTTGGAGAAGATAACTTAAAATCCATATTCTGACTCCAAGCCCATTTGCTTACCAGTTAAGTAATCTTAAACCACTGGCCTATGAATTCGTTTTATCTGACTGATTAAAAAAAAAGTGAGCCTGACAGTTATACCTAAAACACAAAGTTATTCTTCCAAAGAGACGCCAGATTTTCTTCCCTCAATGACAAAAGGGAGTATTCTAACTGGGAGTGGGTTCATGAAGATGTCTCTGGATGGCACTGCACTGAAGATCATAAAATTACTCATTGTTCTGTCAAGGGTGAGGACTTGATAAAGAGACACAGAGGGCAAAACGTATTCCCCAGGTCCTTCTGGTTGTGGTAATCACATATTATAGATGGAAAGCACAGATTACAGATAGAAAATGTGATGTGGAAAATACAAAGAGAACAGAAATAAACGTTCCACAGTGTCCACATAAAATATTAGATCCAAAACTATTCATCCCCAAGTCTCCCCTTTTCAGATTAATTCAACAGGCCAAATATGGTCTTCAAGATTCCCAGGGAAATTAAAGCTTTATCAGAATTAATCCCGCTCAATATTGAGATACTATTATATCAGGTGCTACTGAAGACAAGGGTTGGGGCAGTCTTTTACCTTCCATTAACCAAACCTATTAAAAAGCAGGTAATTACTACGCTAGAAATGCAAGAATGTACTAAAACCAGAAGTGCACAGGAACTTCATTATCCACATTTAAGGCCCCAGGCTACCTTTTTAGTCAGATCTCATGCGAGCGGTGATATGAAAAGACAGACCAGAAGCAGTCTTAGGAGAAAATTCTGGAAAACAGAAATTACCAAATAGCTGATACCTGATGTCAATCTAGCACCTACGCAAGATGAGCCATCAGCAAAAGTTCGCAGCTGGCACTTGTTTAATCCACTCCCCCCGCAGAGAATGATGGTTAAGAGTCACCATCTTTATTTCTGTACCCCCAAAGCCCAACACGATGCTTGGAACATCATATGTTCATATTCCATAGGGACATTTTTCAATAAATGTTGGCACTTAAAATACCAGTAAGAAAGTGGGATCTCCACCTTGGTCTAAACAGCAACACACTAAAAGGTGAAGAATGCCACGGTGTTCAAGTAAGCATGCGCTAAGGACACACCTAGAAGCTTAACCTGATGAACTAGTCTGGCAAGCTGAGAACAACAAAGAAGTAAGACACTGCTTCTCCTGCTTCCTACAGACGAGCACTCCGCTGGGTGAGCTAGACAGGTTATACGACCAAGCACCACACTGGGATCAAAATGCTGAAGCACTGCCAGGAACCTTCCAGCAAGAGCCAAGAACAAAAATAAGAGGCATGCAGGCAAGGCTGGAGCACCCCTAGTCTTAAAAAGGGAAAGTGAATGCTGCGAGCTTTCCAGCAGACCAGCTCTTCCGGTTTGGGTCAGATTCTAACAGGACAACCAAGGAGAGACTGTGGATACTTTACAAAAGGAATGGAACAGCCTCGTGGTGGGAAGAGGCGAGGAGCGAGCACGTGCCCCTGAACATGCCACCCTCCTCCGTAGCCGTCATGTCCTTGTTAGAAAGGGGAGTGGAGGCGGTGGAGCTGACCTTCATTGCAATGGGTTGATCTCACTTTCTCGTCCTATCTCTTGGAATCAGATGGGGGGTAAGATAGACTACCAGTGATTTACAAAACTCGATAAAAAAAAAAAGTCCTGAGTTCTCCTAGGGAAATTCACATTTTGTACTTGGGTTTTAAAACGCCAGCATTATGAGACCAGGGAGATAGTGCAAACGGAATTCAAGTTTCCTACTTGAGTTTTTAAAAGCCAGCATTATGCAACCAGGGACAGTGCAAACGGCGAGAGCACATGCTCTGCATGTAGGATCCTCAGGTTTGATTTCTACCACCCGAGAGTCACCTAGACACCATTAGGAGAGACCCTCCCCCCCCCCCACACACACACACAAGCACTGAGCTAGCAGCAGCACCCAACATAGCCAAGTGCGGTCCAGAAACTAAACTTCAAATATTAGAAGAATATTAAGACAGGAAGGAAAATGACAGAATTTTTGAATGATTTAAAACAAACAGACCACTCAATACCTCTACTGCAAACCACAACACCCAAAAGGAGAGAGAACAAAAGGGAATGCCCTGCTGCAGAGGCAGGGTGGGGTGGTGGGGGATGGGGTGGGGGTGGTGAGAGGGATACTGGGATCATCGGTGGAGGAGAATGGGCACTGGTGGAGGGATGGGTAAACAATCACTGTGTGAGTGAAATGCAAACACAAAAGTTCATAAGTTTGTAACTGTACATCACAGTGATTCTCTAATAAAAAAATTTTTTTAATTAAAAATTTTAAAAATTTTAAAATGAAAAGAAATAGAGGGGCCAGAGCGATAGTACAGCAGATAGGACATTTGCCGTGCACGCGGCTGACCCAGGTTCAATACCCAGCATCCCATATGGTCCCTCAAGCACTGCCAGGAATAATTCCTGAGCACAGAGCCAGGAGTAACCCCTGAATATCGCTGAGTGTGACCCAAAATGCCAAAAAAATTTAAAAAAGAAAAAGAAAAAATAGAAAATTGCTGAAACCTAAGAGTCTGGAAGAGGCTAAAGAGACAGTGCAGGAGTTACGGCACGGGCCCACCATGCAGCTGACTCTGGTCAGACCCAGCACCACGTGGTCCCCGAAACCTCACAAGGAGTGATCCCCAAGCACAGAGCCCAGTAAAAAACTCAAGCAAGAAATTTTAAATTCCCCAAACAAAGAACTGACGATATCTAGTTTCCCTCAGGGTTTTCTTTCTATAGACACTTCAACAAAACTATTAGAATCATACAGGCGGAAGGGCCTAGGATATACTGTGAGAAAAAAGAAAAGAAACAATACATTTTAAATCCCGTAGGAAGGACTGGAGAGAAAACTCAACGGGCTCTAGGGCACACTTTGCATGCAGGAGGCCCCCAAGCACCACAGGGAGCGACCCCCAAGCACAGACGAGAGTAGCCCACAAACACCGACAAATATGACTCAAAGAGCAAAAAGGAAAATTCTGCAAAAAAATAATTTTCAACCTAGAACTGTACAGCCAGACAAATACACAGAATTAAAAACAAGCAAGGTTGTTCAAAAAATGACCTCATGTATCTTTCCTTAGGAATCTACTTAGAGAGACATTCTACCAAATCAAGGGAACCAACCAGGAAAGAAAACACCAGGACACAAATACTGATGAAGGAAATCAAAGACTTAAGGACGAGACATAGATTGGAAGAATCAATAGTATTTGACAGTTCATTCCCGATTGATCTATAGTTTCCACATAAGCCAAAAGAAAATCCCAACGGATTGTTTTGTAGATACCGGTGAGCTACTTCTGAAATATTTAAGACTCTCCAAGCAGCACAGGGCCTGAGCAGCTCCACATCCTTGGGCCTGAGATTGATCCTCCCGGCGTCGTTAACCAAGTATAGTGGGGATGGGTTCTGAGCTTCCTGACCACTGCTTGGGAGGCCATAAGATAAAATAAAAATTTAATATACCAGGAACATGTTAGAAACTACAGCAAAGTATATTTGAAAAAGAAAAAAGTTAGAAGGGTCCCTATCTGATTCCAATACCTATGAAAATGATAAAATCTATTATAATCAAGGTCATGTAACATTTACAATCAGGTTTGGTAATCTGCCTTGCACATGGCTGATGCCTGGGTTCGCTCCCTGGCATCCCATATGGTCCTCTGAGCCCCACCAGGAGTGATCCCTGAGCTCAAAGCCAGGAGGAAATCCTGAGCATCACAGAGCGTGACCCAAAAGCAAACAAAAATGACAACGATCGCTGAGATAGTAAGGAGTAGAAAGACAGTTGACATTTGAAAATGGTACAAAGGCAATTCAATGGAAAAAGTATAACCTGTTCAATAAAACGTACCACAATAATTATATGCCCACATGCAAATATAAAGATCCAATCTACTTCAAATCTTATACAAGAGTTAACTTGAAGTGGATCACAGACATAAGTACAAAATAAAGGTACAAAAAGAAACTAAGGGGAAAAAAAATCTGTGACCTGGATTAGGCAGAGTCCTTAAACACAAACTTCAGAGCACAATCATGAAAGAAAGAACTGATAAAGTGAACTTAATCACGATTTTAAACATTCTTTGAAATGCTTTATTCAAAGAATGAAAAGAAAATAATTGTTGAAAAAAGTACTTGTAAATCATGGACAAGGATTTGTATCCAGCTTACATAAAGCACTCACAGAATTCAACAATAACCAAATAAATCTATTCTAAAAGCAGTAAATGAACTGAACAGATATTGGACCAAGAAAGGCATGCAGATGTAAAATATGCAAATGATTAAGTGGTTATCACTGGCCATTAAGGAAATGCAACTTAAGCCCACATTAAGAGGGACTGGAGAGACTGAATAGCAAGCAGGGTGCTTGTCTTGCACACAGCTGCCCAGGGTTTGATCCCTGGGACCCCCTACGGTCTCCTGAGCCTGTAAGGAGTAATCACAGAGCACAGAGGCAGGAGTAAAATCTGAGCACGGGCAGAAGTGCCCCACTCCAACAAAAAACAAAAAATCCTCAAAATGTGTAACTACAGCAACAATAAAAAAAAATTAACTGGGGCTGAGGGATGTGGCTCGGTAGCAGAATGTCTGCCCGTAGTCATGAGGACGTGAGTTCAGTTCCTGGAGCCACCCCACATGCCGGGCACTATCCTAATGGCACCACGATGAAGGGTCTGACCTTCAGGCCACTGCAGCCAAGCGTGTGATCCCGAATCACCACATCCACAAAGGAAAAGGGAAATTTTTAAATAACAAAATTTGGGACCACAGAGGTAATTCAACAGGAGGCCTCAGTTCAATCCCTGGCACCGGATGATCCCCTGAGTACCACCAGAAGTGACCCCCAAGCATTGAAGTGGGAGGAAGCCCAGAGCACCACCTGTGTGACACCCCCATTCACACCCAGGAGCATAAGAGTAATAATCGCACTGTCACTGTCATACTGTTGCCCCGTTGTTCATCGATTTGCTCCAGATTTGCACCAGTAACATCTCCGTTCTGAGACTTGTTGTTACTGTTTTTGGCATATCGAATACACCACAGGGAGCTTGCCAGGCTCTGCCCTGCGGGCGGGATACTCTCTGTAGCTTGCCGGACTCTCCGAGAGAGATGGAGGAATCGAACCTGGGTCAGCCGAGTGCAAGACAAACACCCTACCCGCTGTGCTATTGCTCAAGTTCAATAGTAATAATAAAACTTCAAAAAAAATTTAAAAAGTAAACCAACAACTTCTGGCAAGAATATGAAGCAGCTGACTTACTGCTCATGGGGATGCAAAATAATACAGATAGTTTGGAAAACAGGCTATTTCTTGTCAACTTGCACCTCATAAGTAGTTACCCGAGATAATGAAAACAGTCCTATAAACCCTGCATGTAAATGTTTACAGCAGCTTTATGAATATTCACCCCAAACTGAAAACGACCCTAATGTCCTTCAACTGCTAAACCCTAATGTCCTTCGACTGCTAAAGAGATAAACTGTGGCATACTGGCACCATAGCAAGCTTCTGCTCAGAAAAAGGAGCCAAGTTGGTACATGCAACCATGTGCGTGGATGAAGCAATCTCAAGTGTATTACGCTGAGGCAAAAAAAAGGTAAATTCAAAAAGACAACAACACTGCCTGATTCCAGACCTATGACATTCTGGAAACAGCAACACTACTACGGGGTCAGAGAACAGACGGGCGGTTTATGGGGTGGAGTGGGGGAGATGTGACTTACAGAGAGAAAACCGGGGGAGTTTTCAGAGAATGCTGTCTCTCTTGATGGTGCGGGTATGACAGTCTGCAATCTACCAAAGCTCTTGGAAGTGTTCAACTCCTCCCCCCCCCTAAAAAAAAGTGAATTTTACCACATATAAAAATAAAGTGTAGGGGGTTGCTCACAGCAGTTCTTGGGATCGAGCGTGCTTTTGGGCTGGCAAGGCTGCATTCATCAGTGTGTGAGGACCCAGGTGGGGATCAAGACAACTCGACTACACTAGGCGTGTGCTCCCCCAAAGGAGCCACAACTCTGGTCCCTCAATTTAAAAATAAGTCTTTTTATGTTTGGGGTTTTTTGTTTGTTTGCTTGTTTTCTATCCTTTTGGATTTTAGGCCAAACCACACACAGATCAGGGCCTCCTTCAGACTCTGTGCAACCAGTGGGGATAGGGGACCACGAGCAGTGGCAAGAATCGAACCAGGGGGGCTGGAGCAATAGCAGAGCGGGTAGGGCGTTTGCCTTGCAGGCGGCCGACCCGGGTTCGATTCCCATCATCCCATATGGTCCCCGGAGCACCGCCAGGAGTAATTCCTGAGTGCATGAGCCAGGAATAACCCATGTGCATCGCCAGGTATGACCCAAAAAGCAAAAAAAAAAAAAAAAAAAACCAAGAATCGAACCAGGCTAAGCCACTGTGCAAGGCAAGCACCCGAACCCCCTAAACTTCCTCTCCAGCCCCCCCCCAAAAAAATCTTAAAGAAGTTCCGGATCATTGACACTCCAATCTAAGAAAGCTTAAGAAAAAGACTAGGGATGCGGCTCGGTGCTAGAGCACATGCCTAGCTTGTGTGAAGGCACAAGTTCAATCTCAGGCACCACTACACACGGCTGACAGGGACCCCAGCAGGGCTGCCTGTGTGATTCCCAGGGCCACAGTGTGCAATCCCTGGCACACCACAAACAAGTGTGTGCAAACTGCATCCAAGTGTGCGATCCCCAGCCACCGTACCAGCATCGTGGGGCTCAGCACTAGAGCTCTCGTCTTGCAAGTCAGTGGTGCTCATTTTGAGGAGGGAAAAAATTAATCAATTAATTTGAAAAATTTAAAGACGAAAGTCTGGGGCCAGCTGGCTGATCCCAGCACCATCTATGGTCCCCTGGGTTTCTGCCAGGGCACAAGAGTCAGGAATAGTCCCTTGAGCCACCACAGAAACAGGGACAAAACAGAAAGAAAACAGAAACAATCAAGGGGGGAAAAAAATAGAAGCCCATGTCACTGGAAAAAATTAATAGAAGGACTAAAGAAATCCCCAGATCCTGTGAAAGGAGATCCTGGATTGACAGCCTGCGGAAGACCTGAACAGCAGCCAGCCCGTAATGGGGCTACGAGAGAGCACGCAGAGAAGCTGAAACCAAGAGCATCTCAGGCCACAGCGCTGACTCAAAGAAATTCACTCACCAAGGAAAGATCAATTAGTCATTGGTACTTAGAAAACTAGGTAAACCACCAAGCAAGACAATACCAAGGCAACAAATGATTGTGTGGGTGAAATGAATACATGACTCAGTTTTAAAGAGGAAAAAAGCGCTTACACAATAATTCTGTTAAAAAGGAAAAAAAGCTGAAGGGCTGGAGCGATAGCACAATGGGTAGGGCATTTGCCTTGCAGGCGGCCAACCTGGGTTTGATTCCTCCGCTTCTCTTGGAGAGCCCGGCAAGCTACCGAGAGTATCTCGCCCGCATGGCAGAGCCTGGGAAGCTACCCGTGGCGTATTCGATATGCCAAGAACAGAAACAAGTCTCACAATGGAGACGTTACTGGTGCCCGCTCAAGCAAATTGCATGGCAGAGCCTAGCAAGCTACCCATGGCATATTCAAATGCCAAAAACAGTAACAACAAGTCTCACAATGGAGACGTTACTGGTGCCCACTTGAGCAAATTGATAAGGACCAGAATGACAGTGACAGTAACTGATTTAAAAAAAGCTGTCAACACCAGGTGGATAAAAAGGACTGGAAAGACAGACATCAGAGGGGGGCAAAGAAAGGTACTGGGGGGAGCAGAGAGTTCAACAGGATGGAGCACAGACTTTGCATGTAAGAGACCCAGATTTGCTCTCCAGCCCCTCAGGATCCCCTGAACACTGTCAGAAACATTCCCCAGAGCACAAAGCTGGGAGTGCTGGGTGTGGGCCCCAACATCAAAACCCAAAAATGAAAAGAAAGTAATGTTGAAAAGAGAGTTCTACCTTCAGCTTCCACAATAAAGGCTAAAGTTAATGCCCAAAGTCAAGAGGGGAAAGATGGGGGGAGGGGTAATAAAACATTTAGTAAAAAGATCTGGGGGTGGGTGTCACCGAGGTAATGGTGGAGGATGTGGGGTTGCTATGTTGCATGCGTGAAATCCTATCATTAACAGTTGTAAATCACAGCACCCCAAATAAAAATTTTTAACTAAAAACTGTATACTTAGGGCCAGGCTGGAGCGATAGTACAGTGGGTAGGGAGACTGCCTTGCATGCAGCTGACCCAGCTTCGATTCCTCTGTCCCTCTCGGAGAGCCCAGCAAGCTACTAAGAATATCTCGCCCACACGAGAGAGCCTGGCAAGCTCCCCATGGCAGATTCGATATGCCAATAACAGTAACAACAAGTCTCACAATGGAGACATTACTGATGCCTGCTCGATCAAATCGATGAACAACAGGATGACCGTGCTACAGTGCAGTGCTATATTTAGGGCCAGAAAGGTAATATAGCAGGTGAGGCATTTGTCTTGCATCCCGCAGACCTCCATTCAAATCCCCAGCATCACACGGGGTCAATCCTGGGCACAGAGTCAAGAATAGCCCCTGAATGCATCCAGGGTAATCCAAAACACACCCCCTTTTGGCCTCCCCCTCCAAAAAAATAAAGATTTAAATGACTGAACTCAGAGCTGCAGAAAACAGTAGAAAGGCTTAAAAAAAAAAAAAAAGTCATGGAACTGGAGAGACGGTGCTATGGGTAAGGGAACCCATTGTCTTGCATACAGCCAGCCCTGGGATCAATCCCAGCACACATAGTCCCCAGAGCATCACCAGGAGTAATCCCTGAGTGCAGAACCAGAAGCAAGTCCCGAGCACAGCAGGGTGTGGCCCCCAAAATAAACAAACAAGCCTGTGAGGAATGTCTTGCCAGAAAGTATGGGTGTATAAAGCTTAGATTAAAAATGTTTTACATAAATCAAAGGATAAGGTGGGAGGGGGCAGAGAGAGGTCCACAGCAGTAGGGAATCTGGAATCACATTTTGAAATGCCTTATAAAATATGTTGTTGGGGCATGTATGTGTGTAATATTCACACACACTGAACAAGAATTCAAGGCTGATTGCAGACCTTAGTTCTATTTGGCTAACGGGAGGTACAGATTCTGGACCAATGACAAACCTGGATACCCAGCTCAGCTGTGCAAATAGAAGATAGTTATTTTCTGGTTTGAGGGTCACCAGGCTGTGCTCAGGGATTACTCTTGAGGGAGTGGGGGTGGGGTGATGACCACAATATGCCCAGACAGAACCCAGCACTCCTATTTTATGCAAAGCATGCAATGCACTCCAGTCCTCTGAACCATCTCCCCAGCCCTGCCTTCCTCCCTGACAGTAAAATTAACTATACCTTAGGAAGTTGTGAATTCTCTGCTGATGAGGCAGTTAAACAGAACCTAAACAAAATCTACTTAATGGACATGATATAAAATGTAGAGCCACCTTGGGTCGCGCCGACTACAGATTTAAGCACCTCCCCTGTGTGGGAGTCTATAAAAAGTTGCCACGAAATAATCTCCTTTGAATCAGACCCATTCTAAAGTAGAACCAGAAATACTGGCAAGCAGCTTAGGCCCTCACTGGAGAGAGGCCCTCCTCCTCCTGCCCGCCTCCACATCCTTTAGGTGTTTGCTTTTCTCGTTTTCAAAAGTCTTAAATATATGTACATTTGATTGCAAATCACCTAAAATACTTTTTGGAAGCAGATGAAGCATAAATACTTAAACAGTAGAAAAGAAAGTGCAGGTCTGAGTGGGAGAAAGCAGGAAGAGCAGCAAGATGGCCTGATGTCGGGTAGGACTGAAGAACCCTCTCTGGGGGGCTGGAGACCCAGCTCAGTGCTCGCCTTGCACGTGGCCAGCCCCAGTTCAGATCCCTGGCGCCACATATGGTGTCCCAAAGGCCACCAGAGCTCATTCCCTGAGCACGGGGACAGGAAAAGCCACTGAGAACAACTGGCTATGTCCCACTCCTCTTCTTCCTCCTCCCCCTCCCCAAAAAAAAAGAACACACGCTGGGATGTTTGGTTCAGTGACTGCTGGACATTAAATAGGTCCAAGGAAGTGGTGAAGCAGAAGATTCTGGAACCACGACGTAACACTCGGGCTACGTGGCAGGATGGATGAGCGGAGATGTGGCGCTCAGGCCAGAGAGACACCCCAGCAGCTGGAGCAACACCAGTCATTTAGTGGATAACAAAATAATACTTAGGACTGTTCTGTTTTAGAAGTTTCTAGAACATCGTGCCACAAAAAAAAAAAAAATCAAAAACCACCTCTTACCTTAAATGCCGGTCATTTCGGCATTGGGCATAAAATATTAAATATATTGCAGGTCTCCCTCACTTTTCTACAGGACTGCCTCAAGACCCAACATGACTTGCTTGAGGCTTCTGGAGCTTTATTTTTCTACACAGGGGCAGGAGTTTTTTCTTTCACAACGCAATAAAATACTGTCATGCCTAGAGACATCATAAATTCATCCTAAAGTGTTCTGAGCTCCGTCCTCACCAGTTAAGTATAAACATGAATCATACTTCAAAATAATGGCTGTGTTCCTTTAGGGCACTTTCATAATTTCTCTTAGTTTCAAAATTAGTTTACAATCTACCGGGCAGTGATCAGCATGTTACGCACTGTAAACCAGAGCTTACTCTCGGCTGGTCAAGAGACTGAAGTGTGGCCTGACACCCCGTTTACGCCACTACACTCTCCACTGCTGCCCTTGGCAGACTGGATCAGGGCCCAAGGAAGAGCTCCAAGGCTGAGGACATGCTGCACCTGTGGAAGACCTGGGTTCCACCTCCAGCATCACATGATCTCTTGAGCACTGCTGAAAGCTGGAACCAACCCAAACCCTCAACCGCGATCAGGGATAGGCCAAAATCCAAAACCAAAACCAGGACGAATGGATAGTGCTAAAGGCAAGTCTCATTCCTGAATCAGTACTTGGAAGTCAGCACAGCACAGAAGCCAGTAAATGCTGAACTCAAGCAAAGTGGGTAGCTAACCTAGAATTTTCTCCTCATTCTACTATTTGGTTTTCAAGCAAAACCCAGCAGTGCTCAGGGCTTACTCCTGGCTCTGCACTCAGGAATCACTCCTAGTGGAGCAAAGGGACAGTTATCAGGGTGCTGGGAATCAAACCCTGGGCTGCAGCTTGCGCGGCTACCTACTGTACTATCACTCCAGCAGCACTCTCTCCCTTTTTTTGGGGGGGGGATTATGCATCACAGCCAGCTGTGCTCAAGGGACAAGGTACCAGGGACCAACCCCAGGCTGTCCCAGCACACAAAGCAAGCACTCAACCCCTTAAGCTATTCCTGACAGACCTATTACTCTTTTTTTGACAAGTGCATTATTTCCCCCGTATCCCCCCTCCCCACCTTCCTGGAATGTTGTGGTGACCAGAGGCACCTCTGGTTATGGTGCTCAGTAGAGTCACACTCCTCCGCCTGCAGCGCCTGCACACACCTGGCAGCAGTACGGTGGGGAATAAGGGAGGGTAGTTCTGCACATGTAGGTGGCCCTGGACATATAGGTGGCTCTGGGGATTCAACCCTTAGCCTTCTGCCTGCAAAAACAGATGTTTCAATCACTGAGCCATCTCCTAGCCACAAACCAGGAGTGAACTTGAGGCCAACTGTTTTACACATGTACTTTTGGGGATACCTGATAGTGCTTGAGTGCCACCAAAGTCACACCCAGTAGAGTTCAGTGCAGGGCCTCTGCGTTAACATTTGAGTGGTCTCCACAGCCCCTATCATTCACCAATGTGACTTTTTTTTGGGGGGGGGGTTGGGGGAGGACACTGGGCAGTAATCAGCGGTCACTCCCTGAGATGCTCAGAAAACCATGTGGTGTCAGGGAGCAAACCAGATCTCCTCTATGCAAACATACACCGAGTCTACTGGGCTGCCTTCTCTAACCCAACTCGCTCTTAGGTTCATTTCAGGAACAAGCAGAGGTCGTTTTCCCAGCACCTCTCTCCAACATTCCAGTCACATCTGAACAAAATACAAAGGCTCTGGGGCTTGACCTATCCTGCTCCCAGGCAAATGCAGAGAAGCTGGGCCGAGGGCGCCTTTATGATGTTCCCCTGCACCTCAGACCAGTACAAAAGGGTGCTGCAGCCAGACAGGCAGACATCAGAAAGGTGATCGGTCGATGGACCAGCGCCGATCACCGAGTCTCCTTAGATGCTGACAAGGTCCAGAAGTCTCGAGCTTATATGCTGCTCCCCCCTCCCCCTCCCCCCACTAGTATTGATGTCTTCCCCAAGACTTCATTATAATGTAGCAACTCATGCTAGCAAGGTCAGGTTCAAACCACCTGAATTAACTGAAATTATTTTGCATAGTGCTGGAAGTTTAATTTTCAGGTTCATTCCTATTCCTCTCTACTATCTGAATAGTAATTTGGTGAAGGACCTTTACCATCACAGATCTTTTTTTTTTTTAAATGTAGTCTGTGAATTCCCCCTTCCATACATTTATTCAGGAAAGTTACTGGAGAGCTATTATTTACTTAGCCCCTGTCACCTCTGCTCTCATTTCTTTCGCCCACAAAAAGCAGTCAGCATTTGCTCGGTAGGCCTCGTCCCCTCCGGGCGATCTGGAGTGCCACGTGCTAACTCTAACTGTGCCCGAGTCTCTGGAGCAGAGCTGGTGGGGAAAGAAAACCCTAAAGCACAGATGGCTGGTGCTGCTTCCTGCTGAGGGCCCTCCTGGCCCCACCGCAACTCAGACGCTGAAGGCTGAGACTCAAAGGATCCTTGCAGAGAGCACTTACCTTCTGCAACTTTTTGGATTTACCAAATTACTTAATCGGAGAGACAATTCTCATCAGGAGATTTCAACTACCGTATACCCAAGTGACCTGAAATGTACGTCCATTATTTTGCCTTTTAAGGAACATGATGTTTGGGGTAGACGAAGTACTTCCATGCTAAGGTACCTGACGGGCAATATTCCTGTTGCTACTTCACTCACTGTCGCGCTTCCTTTGGAGAACGGTCCCGAGAAAGCGTATGTGTGCCTCTCAAAGAGCGTGCTGCCGAACAGTTCCTCGAGATGCAATACATAATTTTAAGGACTAATCAAGGAAGGTCATATAAAGCAAAACTAAATGGGTTTCCAGAAAGTAGTGTGGAATACTACGCACTTCAAATTCTAATAAGGGCCAGGGATATAGGTCAATGGCAGAGCGCTAGCATAGCTAAAGCCCTGGGTTCGATCCCCGAAGATGCCAATATACAGGGACACAACAAAGGGCACAAGTTTATATAGAATGGACATGAGTTTTTCTGATTTTTCTAATCTCAGTCCTCTTGGTATTTTGTTTTTGCTGTTTTTCCAGGGGGGCTGGCAGGGGAGCAAACCTGGCTCTGGGCTTGGGAGTCACTCCTAGTTTCTGGGATTAGACACATGCAAAGCATGTGTTCCAGGTGCTTTGATCTCTTCTCTCTTCTTCTTCTTCTCTCTCTCTCTCTGTCTTTCTATCTTTCTCCCTCTCTCTCTCTCTCTCCCTCCTTCTCCCCTCCCCCCTCCTCTGTCTGTCTCTCTATCCCCTCCAAAGGCCCATTTAATATGCTACTTAAATGTCATAGTTCTCAGCACAGCACGGCCTTCCCTTACTTGGGGGCCCTTGAGTAAGCAACCTATGTTTCCTGAGTCTTTGTTTTCTCATTTATAAAATGGGCATGACAGTAAATCTGCTGTCATCTCAGAGCCTTAAGAATCAAATAAAGTTTTTTAAATGAGAACAGGCCTAGGGAACTAACCCAGAACAAACCATAGTAGTACTTAGCTGTGACTAAGCTTTGCCATCACTCCTTAGGTCTGCTCTCAGCTTCCACACCCTCTTCTAGCTTTGGGACCTCACTCATCCTAAAATTCTCTAGCTACGTGAAAACCATTCTCTGAAATCTTCTGGGTCTTGCGACATGGAGGTACTAATCCCAGTATCTCCTCCAACCAGCCCACACTGAACTGAGTCCCTCTTCGCCACATACACACTTTCTCAACTCCCCAGTCCTTCCGGTCTCCCGTATCTCCAGCTGACATCAGGGAAGTCCAGCCTACCTCGGCTCCACTAGAAGCTGAACTCACATACACTGGTGAGTCACTGACCAGCGTCTTGGGTGGCTCCTGTTTCCCTTTCTCCCACTTCAAAACAGACAACATTGCAAGATAAATCATTCTTCAATCAGCCAGAAAACTCTTCTTCCCTTCAACACAAAAGCCCTCCTCACAGGAAACACCTCTTCCCTCTCCAAACTGACACACAGCTAGCCACAGGCTTCCTCGCCTTCGGTCACGCAGTTCCTTCCCTGCGCAGGACTTCACGCAGTCCACTCCTCCTAGAGCTGGTCTGACCAAGGGTAGATGGGAGAGGGTCTCCAGCTAGTCCACCCTTTCTTGGTTTTCCCATCCCCTGAACTGTAGCACTGCAGCACTGTTGTCCCATTGTTCATCAATTTGCTTGAGCGGGCACCAGTAACATCTGCATTGTGAGACTTATTGTTACTGTTTTTAGCATATTAAATATGCCATGGGTAGCTTGCCAGGCTCTGTCGTGTGGGCGGGATACTCTTGGTAGCTTGCCGGGCTCTCTGAGAGGGGCTGAGGACTCGAACCCGGGTCGGCTGAGTACAAGGCAAATGCCCTATCCGCTGTGCTATCGCTCCAGACCCCTGAACTAATCACAATTTAACCTCTCACCATTACTATTTATTTCACCCTTACATTCATCTCCCTGATATCATTTAAAATTTTTGGAAGTTGATATCTATTTTCCAAAACCTAAAGAGGATGGGGGTGGGCTAGGGAATTAGTGGAATTAGTTGAAAGTGAGAACAACTGAGAGTTTCAGATTCATTAATGGACTTTAAAAGAAAAATGTCTATATTTTTTAAGGGCTATATAGTTTGCATGAAGTACTTTATACTTTTAATTTAAAATGTGTTGGAGGCCTTATTACTCTTCCTATTTTACAGCTGGAGAATACAAGGCACAAAATGTAAAGAACTTGATCCAAATAACCCAGCTTAAATTCAGAGCCAACCAGTCTAGCTATACAATTCCATATACTCCTGGCAGTGCAAAATAGTATTACCTCTGGATTCTAATAGCCCTTCAGACCAGTAAAAAGGCAGAAGGCACTGATCCATTAAGGATCATTCAGCTGAGGATACAAGAGAGAGACAAATAAAATGCCCTAAATTCAATTAAATCTTATGTTAGGGAAAGAAAATTTTGTACCAGAAATGTCATGTTTGAGCTTTTTGCTATTTTAAATAATGCCAGGTGAAAAGATTCTTGCACATAGCATTACTGTATCTTTCAATTATTAAATAACAGATGTCAGCTTTGTTAATGTCTTTCAAATGTTTGTTAAATAGTATACCAAGAGGGTCGTTCCAATTTATTCAGCAAATCCATAACACCTAGAGGGTGGAGTCTGGGGAATGGTACAGTGTGTAGGACAGTGTCTTGTAGGTGGCCAACCCCAGTTTCCCAGGCATGGAATCTGGTCCCCCAGCATAGCCAGGAGTGATCCCTGAGCAAAGCCAGGAGTAAGGCCTGAGCACCACCAGATGTGTGGCATATGGTGTACACACACACACACACACACACACACACACACACACACACACACACACACGTACGCGTGCAGGCTTGCTTCCCAAAGAGCACTCATTTTCCTTTGGATGTTGCTCTGCCCTCCACATGACTCACCCAAGCTAGGGATTGTTTGGAGATGAGTGTGCGGCCTGCCCCAACTCCAGTAAAGAAAAACCACTGTCAGCTCGGCAAACACAGGAAGGACTGCGTCTGTCTGGGGCTCATGAGGGGAGGAAAGAGAGCAAAGAGTTGTCTTCCTGAAAATGACAAAAACAAAACTAAAGGAGAACTCAGGTCCTTGTTGATATCATCAAGCCCAACCAGGAAGCCATCCTACTCTCAACTTACAGGACATAATGAATCCCCCTTGATGCTCAGTAATTTTAG
Source organism: Sorex araneus (assembly GCF_027595985.1). NCBI lineage: Eukaryota > Metazoa > Chordata > Mammalia > Eulipotyphla > Soricidae > Sorex > Sorex araneus. Next base: position 29,372,411 of record NC_073302.1, read on the forward strand.
GTTTAAGAAGTTGTTTATTTTTAATCTCTGAAAGCTGAATCATCCTTAGTGGTTCCTAATGATAAACTTCACAAGATCACAGTCTTCATTATTACACTACAAGAAGGAACAACTTTAATATCTTCTCTGCTTCTTAGGTAACAACTATTAATTTTTTTCCCTCTCTTTGCTTTTTAACTTTAAATGAGCAAAAACAAAACACTTAATCCAGAGGAGCTGAAGGAATAGTCCTGTGGATAGGACTCCAGCCTTGCAAGTGGCCAGCCTGGCCTCTATCCCGGCACCCCAGATGGTCCCCCAAGCATGGCCAGGAATGATCCAAGAGTGTAGAACCAGGCGTAAGCCCTGTGCACAACTGGCTGTGGCCCCAAAACAAAACAAAACAAATTCGTAAATGAAATCACTCCAGTTGAATAACTGGGGGGCCACACCCAGAAGAGCTCAGGAGCTCAGTGCTCAGGGAACTAAGGAGTGCTGGGGACTGAACCCAGGCACGCAAAGCACGCCCTCAGCACACTCGCTTCAGCCCTCCAACAAAAGAATGTTAAGCACACCTTGCAAACTTAAAAATCATAAAACAGCATTATGAGTTTCCCTATTAAGTATGTGTCTAAGTATTTGGATCTGGGATATGATAAAGAGCGTGTACACAGAGTAATAGTATTCTTCGGGGAGGAATACTTGAATGGGCTGGAGCACATGCTTTGCATACAGGTGCAAATCTGAACCCTAGATTTCATCCTCTGAGTACTGCAGTATGCCCTCTCCCCAAAAACATTCTATTTACAATTACACACACACACACACACACACACACACACACACACACACACACACACACCACGTTGAGCATATGAAAACTGAGAAATACAAACCTCTTTTAAAAATTACATTTCCCCACCAAGTTTGACACAATGCACAAATTAAAAACTGGGATATCATGCAAAGGTATATTCCAAATAAATGAAGAAACAGAGTACTAAAAGGGAAGAAATACCACCATGCCAGAAACTGTAAGCATTTTCACAATGTTTATTCCCTCTGTAGAGATTAACAATACCTCTTTAATGACTGAAGTTTTTCACCAGCTCAAACACATGCTTTTTCTGATAGTACAAAAAGCCACATCTACTTGTACCTGCTATTAAAAGACAAACAAATCAGTGGTTGTAAATTCAATTGGCCCACTTTGGAGTGGACAGTCAACAGTTCCCATCCACCCTGGCCAGGTAACCAGCTATCTTAAAGTATACTACCTGCACACACATAAGCCTTATGTCTTCAACAGATAAGAGGCTTAAGACTGCTGGAAAATCTGTTCAGAATCTTCTGAAGTATTTATTCTTCTCAATAAAAGAATGTTGTTTTTGCAAATCAGTTGCTTTAGTAGGGGCTCATCCATACCCACTCACAACGGGAAAATAAACATGTATTAATTTGTTCAAATACTGCATGAGCACTTAGAGATAACTTAGTACCAAAGAAGCAGAGAAATGAACAAAGCAGACACAATCCTTGTCTTCATTAGCTCAGTCTAGACCAGGGACAGCAAATATTTTCCTTGAAGAGGCACAGAGTAAACATTTGGGGGGTCATTGGTCTCTGTAACAACTTACTCCTCAGTTGTGACATTGTAGCCGGTATTGACAATATGCAAATGAGTATGCTAAGACCCAATAACAATGACTTTAAATTTCATACAATTTTTAGGAAATTTTTTAGGTAAAATGTTTTTTAAATAAAGAGCAGTAATGTCTTTTTATTTTTCTGGATTAGCTAAAAGTATACATAATGTCTTTAGCATGACTGACATACAAAAACAGGTAACCAGTCAGATCTGATGTATAGTTTGTGACTCCTGGTTTAGAACATTAGCTATGTAATTATTTGTTTATTGCTTAAAGCACTAAAAGGGAACATACAAAAGGGTGTGAGCATTTAATGAGACCTGGCCTACTTTGAAGTACCAAGGAAGGCTTTTCCAAACAGGCGACTCTTAAGTTGAAACTTAAAAAAGAACAAGCAGTAGCCAGGGAAGGGAAAAAAAGATGTCTAGACAAGCACAGTATGGTCTGGCAAAAGCCTTAAAAAGGCGAATAAAATCAACAAGACTATGAGGTGGGAACTGGGGAGACAGCTCCCAGGGCTAGTGTGAATGTACTGCACTGCAGGAGACTCAAGGTTCAATTTCTGACACTGCGAAGTCTCCCACCCACACCCACCACCGCCATCAGGAACAGCCCTTTGAACACTAAGCCAGAGGCAGCCCCTGTGCATCACCAGATACGGCCCCAAGTAAACAAACCAGGTCTGGGACAGAGTTTGCTTCAATTCAGCACATTTAGTTTGGGAAATGTCCGAGTAGGACTATAGTTGGAACCACAGGAGATGCAAGTGTCTAAAGACAAGGTATGGAACCGCTGTTTTCCATCTTGGAGTCACATGAGAGTCACCAGGGAACTTTGATGCCCAACCAGTAACCCTGAACCAATGAAATCAGAATCTCTAGAAGTAGGTTCCAGGCATCAAGGACTAGCCTTTAAAGTTCTCTAAGTGCCTGCCATGTGCAACCGAGGTGGTAAATGTAAAACTTAAGACATTAAGAACTACCAAAACTACAGAAAGACGGAGATTGAGACTACATGGGTTTCTAGTCCTAGGGCCTAAGGCAGCTCTGACCCAGACTACTGCACATACCTAAATTCAAAACAGTTCAACAGAAACAAGAGTCGAGTCGGTAGGACTCAAGCAGACTTATCTCTGATATCCCTGAGTCCCCAACATAATTTGAGGCAAAGTTAAAATTCTGACATAGCTGGGAACTGGGGAGATAGCTCAAAGGGTAAAAGTGCATGCCTGGATGTGGAGGTCCCAAGCTGATCCCCAAGTGCCACCTAGGAATCTTAGAAAGGAAAAAAAAGCAAAAAAAAAGCATTTATTTTGTCCACGGGGCAAAGCCTATAAAAACAGCAATCAACCAGTGGTAAGCAGTAAAAAAAAAAAAAAAAATCTGATTTTTTTTTCTACATCAATAAAATTGGGTTTTTAATGATCAGCACATCAAATAATATTTGCTAAACTGAGAACATGTTGACTGAGCTTATATTATACTATGTTGTTCCCCTACAGAGGAAATTCAAAATGGTGGCATGAATATAACCTGGAAATTCTTTAAACTCAAAGTTTAATTGAGTAGCCTTCTAAAGGAAACTGCAGCTTATTTTCTGGAAAGTATGCATGTAGCACAGAAAGGGAAGCACGAGACTTCAGATTTTCAGATGAGCTTAAATTTGCATTTGTGCTCTGTGGCTTGACAAGCGTTCAGATCTCCTAGTCTCAATTTCCTCACCTGTAAAATGTCAATGAGACCAACTCCAGAGCTCCCGGAGAAACGCAAGTATGAAAATGGCTGTTATAGCTATGTAAAAATAAAGTATCATTTTTACATTATGTTCCAGCCAATTTCGACATGAACTCTGATTTACATATTTGGAGGAGGAGATCTTCCAAGCAAATAGCACAGGAACTCAGAAGGCGAAAACAAGACTGTGTTCACGCTGTGATTTTTCTGCTCCAATTAAAACAAGTCTCCTGGGTTGGGCATATTTTAATGGAACAACTCAATTTCTGTCGATAATTCACACTACTCTTCCAATTTCATTTTTGCCACGTGACTTCAAATTCCGCCAAGCAGATGGAGGATTACATATAGTAACATTAAGATTCCCTGAAGAAACAGTTAACATGCTCCAGTGTTAACCAGAATTTGTGAACCACTCGATTGTTTTTCATTACTTCCCAAACAAGTATTGAGAGTTGAGGGAAAGAGTTATTATCTACATGGCTCTCAATCTAAAGATCATGAGATCAAACAGTCGACAAGGGCAATTTTTTTTCTCGTCCGGCAGGCAAGGGGCAGTTTGTTCAACCACCCAGATTCTCCTCCACCCTTCTCATAACTTCTGAGGTTAGAACTGAAGGACAGAACTTCAGAGCACTTGCAAAATCTCCTGGCCTCCAAAGCACTGCTGTGAGAAATAATGATCTAGCCATTAACGACAAAGACTTAGGGCAATTTGCTAAGTAATCTTTCAAAAGCTTCCTTCATTCAAACTGGTTTGTCAATGGGAAGGAACGTTTAATAAATCTGACGATTTACAAGTGAACTTTGAAGTTTAAGAATAGAAATTATGTCAGGTCATAACAGAACAAACGAATTATGGAGAGTTGGAAATAAATTTTAAGAGTCTTATAGAGGATTAGTACTATAAAATAAATCTCAAGACTTTTAAGTTCCCTTCAAAGGGATTTTTAGGCAAAGCTATCTTGTGCTAGCTATCTTGTGTTTTAGGCAATTGCTAATATTAGCAAACAACCTGTAATGGCCAATAATAAAAATAAAAATTAAGAATTCTATAAAAACCCTAAATCACTAAACACTCTTTAAGATTCTTACATGAACAGAGCTGACACATAACAGGTTATTTTGAAAATAATTTGCTCCATAATCAATATAAGTTAGTATAGAATGTGACACTTTTCATAAACCTAAAAGAGTAATTATTATGATAGCAAATTATGATATCCAGACATTGCCAAGAAAATAACACCAGCACAAATGACAAGAGATGAAACAGTTTGGAAGACCATAAACTCTTTTATGAGTCTACAACACAGAATGAGATGCCAAGGGAAAATAAATTACAGTTCAAAAATTAATACCTACTACAAAAAAGGAAACATACTATGTTTACATCGATAAAACCTGCCAGGACTTTCAAGTTGCTGACTATGCCACTGAGAAAAGCCAAGTGAACGGCAATTCACTTGGCTTTTTCCTCAATGCCTGTTGTTTTGATGTGCTGCACAGGTTATCATTAGTTTCCATAACAAGCTCTTTGAGGACTCTATACTCACTGCACTACCTTAAAGGTAAGCAATGAGCAGAGCCATGAGAAAAGAAAAAAAGATCGCTCCATTTTGCAAACGAATGGTACCGCTGACAGAAAAGGAAGGAATGTGGGAAAGGAACATGAATGTTAACTTAAAACAGTTCACATGTCAAATTAAGAGGAAGGCCTGGTGAAAGTGGAAGTAAAAGAGCACTTGCCAGCCAGATGTTTAACTTGGTGTGTATGCATTCTGTTCTCTGACTATCGCTGAGCAACTTTTACGTACAAGGTAGAGTAAGGCACTGCAATACGTAAAAAATGGGGGTAAATAAAGCAGTTCCTACACTCTTATCGAATCAATCCATTAGACAGATCTTATTAGGTAGATCTTATCATTATCATTAGGTAGATCTTATCAATATTATCAATCCATTAGAAAGGATGAAAGAAACATATTCTTCTGCATTACAATCACCTGAAACACCACGGTGGCCTCTAAGAAAGGTTCAAAGAGATATGTGAGATCTGAAGATTTGCTGGAGCTGCATCTCTATTCTCTTTGAGCTCAACACACACAGATACAGCATTGTTCTAAATCTGGTGATACTTGTAAAAAGAACTTTAAAATGCAGCAGACTGGCAACGTTTTACAAATGAAGAATGATGCCCAAATCTGAAATCTGAGAGAAAAAAAAAAAAAGAAACCAACAATTTGGGCACAAAAATCTGCTCCTCCTGCTCTACTGAACACTACCAGTCCCTGAAGCTGAACTTAAAGGCATGTGACAGCAGCTGATTGGTTATAGGAATCCACAAGAAAAAAAAAAAATGCACCCCTCAGGGTGCATGACAAGCATCTTGTCGGCAGGGAAAAATGGCAAGAAGGAAACAGTGGCTGTAAAAGGAGGAAAAAGCAAAAAAAAAAAAATGTGACAGCATTCTGAAAAGTATGGTGTGAAGCTAGACAAATGCATGAGCCACTTAATAAATATATTATTAAAGCAGAGTTTTGATGCATCATTCATCCCTCCCAAATTCAATTGTTCATAAGAACAAGACATCTATAAACTACCAATACTATTCTGTCTTAAAGACATTTCACCAAAAGAGAATGGAAAGTAATCCAGTTCTTTAGACACAATATAAAAGTGAAAATAATATTGAAATAAATATTAAATGAATCGCACCCAAAGAAACCCCTCCTCTCTCCCAAATCCCTAACCAGTTGAAAGGTATTGTGTAATCCAACACCTATATTACCTTTATCTGTTAATATGAAAACCTGTAACATCACTATATGGTCTTTGCTGTTCTAACGGACAAGGTTTAGCTAATAAAAAATCAGTCTATGATCCTAGTTGAAAAGGGGGAAAAAAAACATGCAAGCTCATGGGTAAAACACTCCGAAATAAAAAAAAAAAAAAACTGGACAAATAGAATGGATACTTGATAAAAACGTAAACGTCCTCCGTTCATCTGCAATTCTCATTTTCTAACAGATCTCAGATTTTTCGGAACAAGTATGCAGGTTATTTAAAACTGAGTTATATATAGTCATTTAGCAGCAGCAAAACACTTCTGGCGTTATCACAGCTGCTTGAGCTCTGGAGGAATTTTTTTTTCCCCCCAAACTAGCATTTTTCTTCACCAAGAACCAACCAGCCTTTATTTCTAAAAACAAGAGCCCTTGTGTTCCCCCCACCCCCCACCCCACCCCCCAATAAACAAATCAAAAACCACAGCTACATTCTACGCTAATGAAACTGTGAGATTACATCCCAGGCGTTGTCAGAGCCTATTTTTCATACACCACCAGCAGACAGTTTGATGCAGTATTCCTGATTGCTTTTTATCGTATTTGTAAATACACTCACTAATCCACTAAATTAGGTAATTTACAAACAGGCCCGCTCAGTTATTAGTGGCCAGCAGTCAAGTTCTATTACATTTGATCCTTATGCAGTTGTCTAAACATTTCCATCCAGGTTAAGGACTCGATGGGCAAGGGGGAGAGAGAGACAGAGAGAGCGCGAGCGAGCGGTTGGAGAAATTTGGATGGGGGCAGGGTGGAAGCTGGGGAGGAAAAAAAAAAAATCTCTGCATCTCAGCCCTCAGCGACAACATCCAGCCAGTGCCCACAGAAAAACTAAATTCGGCACCTCTTCCTCCTGTTACATTGGCAACAAAGAAGGAGTTTCCGTAACGCTCCCGTCACCCACCAGGTGCCCAATCTCCTGCCCAGCTTGGTCCCCCCGCGCTCCCGCAGGGGCCTGGGTTCGCGCTGAGGCCGCGGTGCCCGGAGTCACGGCACAAAGGGGGGATGGGACGGGGGTAGGAAGGGGGGGTGGGGGTCGGAGAAGAGGGTCGTGGAAGGGGCTCCTGGACCCGCTTGCACAGTTGCACCGGGGCGGCGGAGAGGCGAGAAGGGGGCAGAAATGAGCTCATGGAGCCGAAACTGCACGGGGGCCGGGAGGAGGGCGACGGGCTGCGGGCACTCTCCGTGGGCGCACGGGAAACAGTCTGTGCACCCGGGCGCGGGGGTGGGGAGGAGGCAACTCCGCGGAGAGGAAGAGGGGCCAGGCCCGGGAGACGGGGACAGGGGGCACCCCGGGGGACGCGGAGGGGCGCCCGCGCCGCCTCTACCTGCAGGCGGGCGGGACGCGCCGCTCAGGTGTGACTGCGGGAGGCCAAGTCGGAGCGGGGCCCCGGGGCGCGCCGGGGGCGCACGGGGTGAGGGGCGCGCACCAGCTCCGCCGGCGAGGGGGGAAGGCAGCGGCGGAGCCCGCAGCCGCCGGGGCCAGCGCGGGGGGCAAGTGCGGGGCAGGCGGGCGGGAGAGGAGGGGGCGGGAGTCTCCGGAGTGCTCGGCGGACTGCGGGGAGGCATCCGGGCGGGCGGCCGGGAGGCGGGAGCCCCTCACCTGCGCGGCGGAGGAGGCGGAGCTGCAGCAGCCCATGGCGGGGCCGGAGGAGCCCGGAGGCGGCGCCGGGCGCGCAGCTACGCCCCGGAGCCCCTCGGCATGCGAGCCGGCGGGCGCCCGGGGAGGGCGCGGCCAGGCCCCGCACGGCGCGGCGGCGGCGCGGGCGGCTCGGGCGGCGGTGGGCGCTCAGGAGGCGGCGCGGCTCGGGGCGGGCGCCGGCCACATCCCCCGGCGGCGGCGGCGGCGGCGGCGGCTGCGCGGCTCCTGCTCCGCTCCTGCTGCTGCAGCTGCTCCCCAGCGGAAAGGGGCGGGCGGCGGCGGCGACGGCGCCTCCCCCTGTCCCCCGCCTCCCGCCTCCCGCGCCCAGTCCCTCTCCCGCTCCCTCTCCCGGGCCGCCGCCTCCTCCGCGCCGCGCGCGTCTCCCATCAGACTCCCCGCCCCTAGTGCAGCGCCGCGCCGGCGGCCGGGCGGCGGCGGCGGCCAGAACGAGGCCCGGCCCTTCGGCGCGCGGGGGCGTCTGCGCAGTGCCGAGCCCTTTTAGCAGTGGCACCGAGGCAGAGCGCTGCCTCGGGGCGAGAGGGCGCCCGGAGCTAAGGAGCCCGAGGTCTGGGCTGGCTCGCCGTCGAAATGGGGCCGAGTTGCTTCCGGGCTGGAGAGCCTGGGCTGCGGCTGGCGAAGCTGTTGAGTCTTCTCGGGCGCGCACAGCCCCGGGCTCCTCCAGGCTTCCTGCCGATGCGACGGCTCCCCTTTGGCTAGCTCAAAGAAGTCGACCATAGATGATGTGAAGCATCTGTTGCTGCTCGCCCCATGTTGCTGATGAGGAAACTGAGTCCTGTTAGAGGACAGTAGTAGCCCAATGAAATGCACCCTCGTCCGCAATTTGTTAAAACGGGCGGAAAATAGAGAAAAGGCAGAGTTCTTAAATTTCTCAGTTCAACTCTGTCTTGGATCTATACTACCTTGTCGCTCACAAAAATAACCAGTTATTGCTTTATTATTAAAATACTTATTGAGAACATACAAGTTCCAGTAATGTATAGGTACAGGGAATAAAGTGAACAAGAGTTTTCCTCTCTTACAGTCTCTATTGCTAATTTATTAGTAAATCAATCAGCTTATTAACTAATACTGTCCATGCTGCGTTGTGTGGCAGTAAGTTGAGAATTGGTATGTAAAAGAAATTTGCAATCCCAGAAGAGTCTTTGAGCTACCACGGTATGAAAGAGGTTCAAAGGTGTCAAGAATAAAAATAAAGACCTGTTAAGATTTCAAGAACCACCAGACCCAGGCTTGTTTGAAGAACCAGCAGTCCCAGAACTGTTCTTTCAGGGGTTTCATTTTTTTCTTGTCAAAGCATGTCTCAAAGACAACATCAGAGAAGTGGGGTGGGAGGGAATTATTTGCAAAGATGCAAAGGGTTGTGATTCTAGAAGGCCTGACTTGTCAAATTAAAAAAAAAAATTTAAAAAGAAAGAAAACTTAATAAAATAATTTAAAAAAAGAAATGTAAAAAAATAAAATAAATTATAAGTAACTATCAAAAAAAAAGAAAGAAAATTTGAATAATTAAATTCTATTGAGAAGAAAATGCCACTGGAGTAAATTATGTGTATTGGAAAGGAGCAAAATCAAGATACCTGGAGACAACCAAAGAAATCTGTCACTGTCACTGTCATCCCCTTGCTCATCAATTTGCTCAAGCGGGCACCAGGAACATCTCTATTGTTAGACTTCTTGTTATTATTGTTGGCATATCGACTACCCCATGGGTAGCTTGCCAGGCTCTGTAGCTTGCCAGGCTCTGTCGCACTGGTGAGATACTTTTGGTAGCTTGCTGGGCCTGTCGAGATAGTCTTGGTAGCTTGCTGGGCCTGTCGAGATAGTCTTGGTAGCTTGCTGGGTTCTCCCAGAGGGGCAGAGGAATCGAACCGGGGTTGGCAGCATGCAAGGCAAATGCCCCTCCCGCTGTGCTATCCCTTCAGCCCGCCCTTGGGCTGGGCCAAAGAGATAGCAGAAAAAAATACCTGACTTGAATGTTTGGGGACCACTTCCTAGGTCTGTAACTTTGGATGAATAACTTCTCTAAGCTTCATCCTCCTCCTCTGTAAAGCCTGATGACAGAGATGATATCCAGGAAGCTCTGTCAAGATTAAGTAACATATGAGAGCAAGCTAGATCCGAAACAGACACTGCTTGAGTTCAGAATTCTGCCTCTGCGTTCACCCTCTATTCCGTTTCAATTTGATCAGAGCCAAATTGACTATACCAGTAAGGGGGCTGGCACCTAAGTGGGCTACCAGTAACTATTTAGGCCATTTAAATGAAGTTGAAAAATAAAACCGTAATGTCTCCACAATTAGATTGCAAACTCCCTGAGAACAAGAGAAAGTATTTTCTCTTTTGTATCGCCTTCAGTTCTCTCAAATGTTTGTTGAATAATTCAAAGAAGCTAAGAATAAAAAAACCTTCCCTTGAGATTTTCCCTCAAAGCCTCAAAGTACATCTTGTTTTTAACTGAGGGAGGAGGCTGAAAGTAAAATTACAGTCTTAAACAAGAAGCCATCTGTCTTCCTTCTTTATAATCAAGGAAAGGGGAGTTGTTTCTCTTAGCAGAGTCAAAAATGGGAGCATTCTCTCGGATTATAAAAATCTTTTGGGGCTAGTATAGTTATTCCATGTAGTAGCTAGTACTTATTTTGTAATTAGAGCTGCAGAAGCAGATAAATACGTAACAGCCTGTGACAGCGCTTCAGGAAAAAAAAAATGCGTTCTGTTTTTTTTTTTTGGAGGTCTCTTTCTGTGACACAGATGAGAAGAAATATACTTAACAGAGGGCAGGTTCCGTTGTGCTGGGTTGATCTGAACTCCAATTTTCTCTGGAAGGGTTAATAGGATAAGTGGTTCCTAGGTTCTGCAAGGTGCTTTGTAAATATACTAATTATGTATGTATGCACCATATATGCATATGAATGCGATGTTTTAAAATTATACCTCATCATTAGTATGAGAAAAACTCACAGCTCCTGAATTGATATTCTGTACCTTCTAAGAATGAAGCTCTTTCCCATCCCCCTCGTGCCCAAAGAAGCCTCATAAATGGAGTGACTTAAAGGGAAGGAGGGAAATTACTGTTCCTTCCACGCCTCGTAAACAAATTCACACACGGCATTCAATGAAATTAAACTACAGAAAACTCCGAAATCCAAAGGAGATTTTTTTTTTTCTCTAGACAGTCATCAGAGTACCGATCTCATCCTGTCAGGTATCATCAAGGCAAGCCGCTTGAGCAAGACTTAGCTTTCTTTTTTTCCCTTTTTCTTTGGGAAAAAAAAAAAAGAGAGTTTACAAAAAGAAAAATTATGTAAGAACAGCATCTGCACTAACCAGGATAAAAATTATAAGGTCTATCAATCCTGGTGCTGCAGGGCAAAAGCAGATCACCAGCTGAGCCAGCCAAAAAGGCTTCCCAGTGGTCTAGTATTGCATAATTGGCCGTGTGAATTTCAGGGTTTCCAGCTTTGGATGGAGTCCTTGGTTCTGGTCACTCACTAGGGAAAACACTAAACTAATGGTCTTTTCAGTGATTTTAATAAAGCCTGACTCACTGTTCACAGGAATTCAGGTTTGGGGGGGGAAACAAATAGAAATGTGTCCCTTCATGCTCAGAATTGGCCTTTAAAACACACACACACACACACACACACACACACACACACACAGAGCATTTGGTGCTTTGGCCCCGTTATTTACATTTCAGCACATACTTGTATTCACAGCCATATCCCACAAGAGCACACTTGGCTCAGGAGAGCCCCAGCTCCTGATCTGACTTACAAACCTCCTCCTCTCAGCATGGGCATATTACCCCTGGGAAGTGCTCCCAAACTCATTGTAACCTAGGACTGTTGCTGTTCATTTATTACCGCAAAGGGAAGAACAGGTCTCTATTTGAGAAGATGGAAGTGTAGCTCAGCCTCTCAGTGCAGGTCTGAAATTGGAAAATCCTAAAAGGGGCCAGACAGATAGCAAAACCTTGCTCGCAGCTGACCCGGGTTCTGTCCCTGGCAGCTCATATAGTCCCCTGAGCTCCACCAGGAGTGACCCCTGAGTGCAAAGCCAGAGAAATATTGGGGAGGGGGAGACCCTAATAAGAGCTTTCGGTATGATTCTGGCTAGAATCATAAATCCTTAGATCTGCAACCCCGTTTCTCTCTACCCACACTTGCCCGTTGATGTTTCTCCAGTGTTAATTAATAACTTGACTTTCATTTATGGTTTCACTTGTATTTTTCTTGCAAGATTTGACAGTTTACAGGTTCTCTAAAAATGCTGGCAGTGAATTTGCGCTTAGAGAGCCGTATGCAGAAGTTTCCTTATTGCTTTTCTGAATGACATTTTAAAAAATCGGTAGATATTCATTTATTCAATATTTTTAGTCTTCTGATGAGCTAAGCAGATGTGTTTGATTAAGTATCCTGTGTACAAACATAAGTCATTTGAGAATGAAACTGCTTCAGTATAAAATTAGTATTTTTCTTATTATGGGGTTGTGGGTAAGAAAGAAGGGGAAATGATACAAATTTATAAATATTAATTTAAAAAGAGAAAAGGCTCAGAAAGTAAGGGAATTCATTTACTTAACAAGTCAGTTTTTGAGCCATTATAACAAGTGAAATACCTAGTTAGATGTCAGGTAGTCAAAGATGAATGAAGTACATTGCTTGTCCTTAAGTCATTTACGTTTTAGTGAGGTGGAAAGACATTTCAACTAAGAATTACAACATAGTTGAAGTGTAATGAGGGAAATGAGTCTATTTGGCATTTAAACTCTGAGGAGATTGATTAATTTTGTTTACAAAAATGTTACATTACATTTCTCTCTGCTAACCCTTATATTCTTACTTCTACTAGGCAGTTCCCACTATGTACTAAATTCCTAAAACAGAGCTGAATATATAGAAATATTTCATAAGCATTTCTTCAATAAATAAATTCATTTTGTCAACAAGTTCCTAGGAAGTTAAATTTATAAACGCCGAGAACGTCTCAAAGGAAAGGTTGTCTGAGACATTAAATGTATTGCTTTGGAGGAGAAGAAGCTGGAGAGAAAGCTCAAAGGACAGGGATGTATGAATGTATGCTGGAGGCCAGGGTTAGATCTGGAAGGTTCCCCAAGCACTGGTAGGAGTGAGCCCTGAGCAACTCCAATGTGACCCAAACCAAAAATATGTATTCAAATATAATCAAATTTGAAAAATAGAGGTAACCCAGAGAACTCTGGGGACAGTGGTGCTGGGGCCACTACCCATTAAGTTGGGCTCTTCAAATGGTCCTTAGGCCATGAGAGACTGACTGGTCAGTGCACAAGCCTGCCAGGACAGTGCTTGAGCCCAACAGGGTTTTTTTGTTGTTTTTTTTTTTTTGGTTTTTGGTTTTTGGTTTTTTGCTTTTTGGGTCACTCCCAGCAATGCTCGGGGGTCACTCCTGGCTCTGCACTCAGGAACTACTACTCAGAGGTCCATATGGGATGCTGGGAATTGAACCCAGGTCGGCCGCATGCAAGGCAAATGCCCTACCCGCTGTGCTATCACTCCAGCCCCGAGCCCAACAGTTTTGGGGTGGGCAGAGAACATGGTGCAAGATCAAACTCGGGTCCTCACATCTACAAGACACATGCTCAACACCAGCATTCTTCAGCCATGGGTTGGCAGATCCGGTGCTAGTCTGCAGGTGTGGAAATGTTGAAAACCACTGGGCTCCTGCCTTGGTTCTAGCTGCCAGTCCGTGGATCTGGGGGCAGGACAGGGCCTGGTCCACAGGTGTGGAAAGATTCGTGAAGGCTGCTTTACACTTCAGCATCTTGACCGCCAATTGCCCTTTTGAAAAGCTTGTTTTTCCCGGTTCAGAAAATAGCCCATGACTAAAGGTGGTGCCTGCCTTGCAAACTTAAGGTCATGCATGCATGAATTCTGTCCCTGGACAGTCCTCATACCCCTTGCTCAGCTCTGTGCCAGCTCTACTAACTCAAACTTGGTGCTGCTCTGGAGTCTGTGATTTCCAGGTATGAGTGAGCACTGAAACTGAAGATGTGTGAGCATAGGACAACCCCCTGGGAATCCCTGAAACCAGAAGCATAAGTTCCGTTGACTGAAATAGCAACTAGAGGAAGGGAAGAGAAGGCAGAGATATAGCACAGGAGTTAACATGTTTGCCGGGCATGTGGCAGCAAATGGTGTCCTGTTTCCCCTCCCCCACTCTGAGCACTGCTGAGTGTAGCTGAAAAAGCAAACAAACAAAACATTTTGGAGGTGAAAGGGTCATTTGAGACTATCTGAGCTCTAGGGGCTTCCTCTGACCCATAGCAAAGTGCACATATCTGCAATGTGAAATACGCAACTTGAGGGAGTTCCCCCAAATTCACAGTCAAGAGTTTCAGAGCACTAAATACATGCCAGGAATGGGTGACAATAGCTGAAACCTTCACCTCCCCCAAAAAGGGGAATAGAATGGGGGTTGTGGGTATTTTTTTCCTGTAAAGCTTCCAGAATGAAGTATATGTTTATGTCATTTTGGAAATACAGGTTTTTCTTTGGATGAGAAGATAGCCTAATACCTTAGTAAAAAGAGGATTAAAACAAAGTAACAATTTTAAAACTTTAAGATGCAAAGCATATTAGTCATAAAATATTAATCACAGTAATCTGCTATGGCTCTTGAAAAGTAAAAATATTGTTAAAATTCGAATCTCTAAAGATGATAGTTTTCAGAGGTGGTATTTTGATTTCTGATTTGGGGCATGGGGGTGGGAGGGGCAGCAAGGGAAAGGTTTGGATTATACCACATTGTGCTCAAGACTTAATCCTGCCTCTGTGGTCAGGGACCAGCGGTGCTCATGGGACCACTTATAGTGCCAGAGATTGATCCTCGGCCAACTGAATACAAGGCAAGCACCTTACCCACTGTACTATCTCTATGACCCTGGAGGTGGCATTTCGGAAGGTGTCTGAGTGAAGATGGTGGATCCCACATGATTCAGATTGGAGCCTTATAACGGAGCCTCCAAAGAGATGCTGGTTTGTCCTATTGTGTGATGTAATAGAGAAATCAGCAGTCTAAAATCCTAGCAGATTATCAATTTTCCCCATGGCCTGACCATGTTGGCACCATTGGCTCCTATTTGCAGCATTCAGAACTATGAGAAATTTTTTGTTGTTGTTTGGACTGTAGAGAGGTAGTACAGGGGTTAGTACCACAGCGTCCCCTCAACACCGCTGGAGTGACACCCCCCCCAACCAAACACAAAGCCAGGAATAACACTGTTGTACGTGGCCTACAACACTCCCCAAGCCCCACCAAAGAAATTTATGTTGTTTAGAAGATACTCTCTTTATGGTGTTTGGTCTGACATTACCTACAGTATTTTTTAAACTCTTGTTTTTAAGAAAATATAACAATAAACCCAGAGCGAGTGCAAGGATTAGGGCATTTGCGTTGCATGGGCTGACCCTGGCACTATTCCTGCATGACCCCCCAGTCACAGAGCAGAGAGTACTTCCAGAATACTGTTGTATGCGACCTAATCCCAAACCTCCTAAGAAAAAGAGAGTGACGCTAGAAATGTCTCAGTGGAAAATGAGCAAAGGACATGGAAGGCAAAATCCACAGTGAAGAAAAATGAGGACTAATAAATTATGAAATGCTGCTCAACCTCGCTAATAATAAAATGGTAAGATAAAAAATTAGTAGCTATCATTCCTCACCTAACAAATTAGCAAAGATTTAAAAGGTAGACAATCTTCACTGTCAGATAAAGTCACAGTACTCTCACATACTATTGATATGGGCAATAGTTACCTCTTTCTGAAGAGGAACTTAAAATTTTATACCAAAATTCAAAAGGTACTTAAAAAAAAACTCCATCGGTTCCTCTCTAAGAATGTAACCAATAGCAATGCAGTCTTATTTTCAACAAGGTGCTTTTCAAAAAAGTTTCAACAGTTCTTTGTCTAAGAATATAAGCAATAGAAAGTCTTGTTTTCAATAAGAACAATTTGGGGGAAATCTAAAGTTTACAAATCAGTAAACTTATTAGTTAAATAATTGGTTTTTAAAATAAGAAATGTTTTATAGTTAATTAAAAGTGTTAGATGAGTACTTACTGGGATGGAAAATAACTGCAATACACTAACAATTGAAAAAATAAATAAGCAGTTCATAAACAACATTTGAATGGATTCCTGTTTGTGAAAGTAACATCTGTGCATATGTGTGTGTGGGGGGGGGGTGTGGGTTGTAGGTATGTGTGTACACAAGAAGTAGTGAGGATTGGAAAATGACCAACAAAAGGAGCCCAAACCAGGCTGGAGGTAGGAAATAATACAACTTAAAGCAGAAATCAATGATCTGGAATCCCAAAAAACAGAAAGAGCAATGAACCCAAGAGCTGGTTCTTTGAGAAAATAAACAAGATCCATAAACCACTACTGAGACTCACAAAGAAACAGAGAGAGGAAAAACCTAAGAAGCCATATTAGAAATGCAAAGGAGGACATCACAACAGAAACTGCAGAAATCCACAGGACCATCAGAGATTACTTTGAAAATCTTTATGGCACAAAACAAGAAAATCTTAAAGAAATGGATAAATTCCTAGGTTCCTATAACCTCCCAAGGCTGAACCAAGAAGATTTGGAATACCTGAACAGACTTATCACCATCGAGGAAATTGAAATGGTAATCAAAAGTCTTACCAAAGACAAAAGTCCACGCCCAGATGGATTCACTAGTGACTTCTTTTAAACCATTAAATAGGACTTACTACTAATCCTTTTCAAGCTTTTCCAAGAAATTGAAGAAACAAAAAACACTCCCAGTTTCTCTGAGGCAAATATCACCCTGATACCCAAAGCAAAGAGAGACACCACAAAAAAAGAAAAGTGCAGACCGATACCCCTGATGAACACAGATGCAAAGATTCTCAACAAAATACTAGGAAATGGAATCCAATGATTCAGCAAAAAGATCATACGCCATGACCAAGTAGGATTCATCCTGGGGATGTAAGGATGGCTTAACACTCACAAGTCAATCAACATAATATACCATATCAATAAAATAAAAGATAAGAGCACATAATCATATCAATAGATGCAGAAAAAACATTTGACAAGGTCCAGCACCCATTCATGATAAAAACTCTCAACAAAATAGGAGTTGGAGGAACTTTCCTCAATATTGTCAAAGCCATCTACCACAAGCCCTCAGCAAGCATTATCATCAAAAGGGAAAAACTAAAAGTCTTCCCACTAAGATCAGGCATAAGACAAAGTTGCTCACTCTTACTACTTCTATTTAATATAGTACTGGAGGTACTTGACATAGCAATTAGGCAAGATAAAGATACCAAAGGGTATCTTTAATAGGAAAGAAAGAAATCAAGCTCTCACAATGAGATATCATCTCATATCACAGAAACTGGCACACATCAAAAAGAATAAGAATGACCAATGATGGCATGGATGCAGGGAGAAAGGAGCTCTTCTTCATTGTTATTGGGAATGCTGACCAGTCCAACCATTTTAGAAAACAATATGGGAATTCCTCAAAAAGCTAGAAATTGAGCTTCCACATAATCCAGCAACACCATTTCTGGGAATATACCTAGGGGGCTCAAAAACACAAAGTAAATATGCTATCTATACTTCTATGTTCATTGCAGCACTATTCACAATAGCCAGAATCTGAAAACAACCCAAGTGCCCTAGAACAGATGACTGGTTAAAGAAACTTTAGTACATCTACACAATGGAATACTATGTATTTGTTAGGGAAAATAAAGTTATGAAATTTGCTTATAAACAGATGGACTTGGAGAATATCATGGTGAAAATGAGTCAGAAGGAGAGGGATAGATATAGAATGTTTGGACTCACTTGTGGGATATATATATGTGTATATATATATATATATATATAAACATAATATGAGATCAATACCTAAGGACAGTAGAAACAAGGGCCAGGAGGATTGGTCCACGGTTGGAAGCTTACCTCAAATGCTGGGAGAAGAAGGCAGCTGGGATAGAGAAGGGACAACCATGACAAAGATAGTTGGAAATGATCACTCTGGATAAGAACTGCGTACTGAAAACTTGTTAAGGAACATGATAACCTCTCAGTATTGCAAATCATAATGTCCCACAGGAGGGAGAGAAAGAGCGAGGGGGGGGGGAGAGAGAGACAGAGAGACAGAGACAGAGAGAGAGAAAGAGAGAGAGAGGGAGAGAGAGAGGGAGAGACAGAAACAGAGATAGAGACAGAAAGAAAGAAAGTGCATGTCATAGAGACAGTCTGAAGGGAAGGTGGCAGGAGGGAAACTGGGGAAATTGGTGGTGGGAAATGTACTCTGGTGGAGGAATGGATGTTGAAGCTACTGTATTACTGATATTCGGCCAGAATCAGCTTTGTAGATACAGAGATAACTCTGTATCTCATGGTGTCTCAAAAAAAATGTTTTTTTTAAATAAAGAAGTAGCGACGAATATATGCTTTTGTTTCAAACTAGTGTATACTGAGACTGAGATAGAGCAAGACAGAAGGGAGACACTTGCTGAATTAGAGATCACTATGTGTAATTTGTAGTCTTGGCATAAGTAGGTACTGCTATTAAAATATTTCTATTAAATGACTGTAACGGAAAGAGTCCTCCCAAATGACCTATTAATCATGAAGAAAATAGGCAAAACGTTCCAAGAACAGGAAAGAATGCACCACTATTAAACACGATAATTAGGAAAGCCATTGTGAAGGAAATGGCCTTGAGCTGGTCCTTGAACAACAGGTAGGTTTTTGAATATGTGAAGAGGAGGAGAAAAAAGAAAGCTCTCAGGCATGAAATCACTTAAGCAAAGACACAGGTTTTAGAAATGAATGTATGTCCCACTTGTCTGTTGCGGCGCACAAACCCAACTAGAACGTGGAGACTGAAAACAATAACAATTATTTATGATCGTCTCTCACCGTGCAGGGGGCTGAGTGGGTTCAGCGAAATAGTTCTCACTGCAGATCTCTGGCGTGGCACTGTCAGACAGTCGCTGGGCCAGAAGTCATCTCATTTTCCTCACTCGCGCAAGCTGAGCGGCTGATGCAGGCAGCTGGCTGTCAGCCAGATTACTTAAAAGGTATCTTGTCATGTGGCCTGGGCTTCCTCAAAGCATGGTGGCTGGGTTCCAAGAGTGAGCCTCGAAGGACCCAGCAGCCACCCTGCCTGAACCTGGTATCACCTAGTCTCCGACAGCAAGGAATCTGACTTTTGTTGATAGTCACAGGCTCATTTGGATGCCAGGGAAGGGATCCATAGACATCACCATTCCATGGAAGAAATGTGAATGTCACATTGTAAGGAGAGCCTGTGGGCTGGGAGGGAGGCCAGTCCACAAACGCTCCAGTGTGCCACGGCTCCCAGCTGCTCTCAAGCCTCTTCTAACAGGAGCCCGTCTCTAACATCACCCCCACCAGCCACAGGCCTCGGAATGTGCCTCTCCTAGTGACAAGAGGAGCAGAGAATTTGTAGTGAATAATAGAGGCGCTTTTTGCTCTTCAAAGATCACTGTGATGATATCTTACTGGGAGGTCTAGAGGAAGAGAGATTAAATAATAAAAACAGTAGGTGCTAAAACTGTCACCTTGCTCATCAACTGGCTCCTCAATTCAGCGAAATGATGTCTAAGTATGATTGACAGGAGTCCTCCGCCGTTGCCCTAAAGCCTTTGCTTTTCAAGATGCCTCAATTCTGGTGGAACTAGATGTTCCTGTCCCTGGCAGAAAATTACTAGGCCATGGGAAGTAATTGAACTTTTTGAGACTACAAAGGTACCACTTCGGGGATACTAACTGATATTTCTCCCACTGAGCAAAGGACATAGGCTACCCAGGAATCAATCCCAACTTAGCCACAACACCCGTCACTTGCCAAGCGCTCCAGTTGTTTGTCTCCTGGTGTGGTACTACAAAATAAAATGAGAAAAGAGGAGGGGGAGCTGTGAGGTCTGGCTGGACTCAGCTTCCCCCAAGTCCTCTTAAGAGTTTTGTGGCAGGCAATGAAAATTATAGCATTCATCTGGCTTTTAAGGTTTTTTTTTCCCCCAAACTCTTATTATTTTATTGGACAAACTGTCAAAACCCACCTGTTCTTTCTCTTGGAGTTCCTCTCTTTCTTTTGCATTGGTATTAGACAGACTCATTTTCCCTAATACTATGTAATTTAGAAGAGACTGTGTCAATTGCATAAAATATTTCTCATCTCCATAATTAAGATGCCGCTGGTCTGACAGCTTTGCTCTCTCACTCCCCCTCAGCTAGTTGCAGGGATAGAGGAAGACATTTAAGAAGAGTACTAAGGCAAAAACGACATGCTGTTCCCACCTGGAGAGCTGTCTCACTAGTGCCACCAAGATCTGTGGTCTCTTTTCCTGGAGAGTTTTATGAGGGTTTCTTCAGAAATAGGAAAGAAACGCTAGAGTAACTTTCTCTAGACCATTTTCTCTCCATTTCCAGAAAATGTATCCCCTGTCCTGACTTTGCATTTGGAAAAAATCCACATTCTCCTTTTCCTAAAACTCTTATTGAAGCTCCTGGCATAGTCTTGGACACAGAATAGCCAACATTGACTCTAAACCTGGCAATTAAATTCCGAGGTCAAAGAGTAATTGAGAAGTGAGAAGTATTGAATTTGCTTCATAACAAGCAATCTCTGAAGATAATAGAGTCTATTTTCTTTGGGCGGGGGGGACAAAAATGATTGATCAAAATTGACATATGTCCAACTGTTTGCACCTGAATCCTGCTTCTGACAATATATTCAGACGCAATCTGTAACAAGTCTCATTTCTCTTCATAGTAATTCCATTATATGAAAATTAACATCACTTTTTAGAGATTAAGCAAAGTAGGTGTTAAAAAAATGTGACCCCAGATTATGCTACTACAACACGAAGTTTTCTTCACATCTAAGTGGTTTACTAAACAAAGGTTTGTTTCTCCTTCACAGTATGTAAAACACAGCAGCTGGCCCAGCTAGGGAAATTCGGGTGATAGTTTATTCTTCTTTATATACTCTTCCAGGTAACCAGGCTCAAAGACATTTTAGCTACTTTCTATGTAGTTTGAGGTCTTTCGACCAATCTATTTATTTGTTTGTTTGGGGGCCACACCTAGTGATAGGGGTTACTCCTGACTCTGCATGCAGGAATCCCTCCTGCTGGTGCTCGGTGGATCATATGGGATACCAGGGATCAAACCTCGGTCGGGAACGTGCAAAGGAAGTAACTTACCTGCTGTGTTATGACTCTAGCCCCTCTTTCAACCTCTTGAAGAGAAGAGTTTGGTAATACTCAAGGATTTTTATGATTTCTGAAATGGCACATATTCTATTGCTTGCATTTCATAAGCTAGTGTGCTAACTTCACATAACAGTAAAGGGGAGGAACTGTAGGAGATATGAAATTTTTGGTAAGTATCACCACTGCTTTATGAGGTATGAAGGTTTTCCTGTCATCACAGAGCTGTGATATTCATGGCAGGAATGACATCCAGTCCCAAACTATCTGAATAAATAGCCCCATCTGTTGGCTACTCTTAGTGTGGGGGTCCCCCCTGCGGGCATCATCCTGTCCCGCAGGGAGGACCTTTCGTGGGGCTAAGGAGAGGACGCAACCGAACGAAGAGACGCAGAGCCAGAAAAAGGAGGAGAGAGAGAGTTTATTCACAGCAGTTATAATACTTATACCTCTTGGTGGGAGGGGGCGGTATGCATGCTTGGACCCCCATAGGAACAATAGTAAAATGCAGATCAGGCATGGGCGTTGGCTAGTGAGAGGAATGGCGAACTGATAAGATCAGTAAGGTCAGCAGTGGTAACCTTGTTACAGAAATCCCAAGTAAGCCTCCACTTGACTAGAGGATAAGAGCGGGGCTTGTAAAATGGCTCCCTACATCTTAGCCCTCTACTAACAACAATTTTTCTCAACTACAAAATAGAAACAAGAGTTGGAAAGATAATACAGAGGGTAGGACAGTTGCCTTGCATGCAGTAGACTCTGGTTTAATCCCCAGCACCACATATGGTCCCCTGAGGTAAATCAGGAGTAAGCCCTTAGAGCAGCTCAGTGTGGCCTCAAAAAAAAAAAAAAAGAAAGAAAGAAAGAAAAGAAAAAGAAAATGGAGATAGATGGAAGCTTCATAATATATAGCAGTCCCTTAACAAATATTTAAGTCTGGGGGCTGGAGGGACTCACTTAGTGGACTAAGCAATGTTTTGCAAGTAGGGAACTTTAGTTCAAACCTTGGTTCTATATGGTCCGTGGAGCAACATGGTCACAGAGCCAGTGGCAGCCCCTCAGCACCACTGGGCTTAGCCCCAAATTCATACACAACACAAAGGTTTAAGTCTGATCTCTGAGTCTCCCTTTTTTGTCTATTTTTTTTTTGAAGGGGAAGGGCTTGGGCTATACCATGTAGTGCTCAATTCTTACTCCTGTATTGGTAAACAGAGGCCAAGCTCAGGGTTCCATACATAGTATTGGGGATTTAAACCTGGATGCAAAGCAAATGCTTTAATTCCTGTGTGATCTCTCTGACACCCCACCACCAACCGCCTGCCCCCAGCCTCAATTCCTTTCTTATTACTCCTTTTTGTGTCACAGAAGAGCCTTCCAACAACAGGAGACCTTCCTTCCGTGGTGAGACTCTCTACTGAAAGTCCTAGTTGAACAGTCTGCCAGAGTAAGGCTTGAGTAACCTGATCTGGCTCTGAAGTTGATTCTATTACCAATCTGTTTCCTGATATCAGCGATTTTCTTCATGTGTTGCCAAGCACAATTCATTCATGACTTCGGGTAAAAGGAAAGGATAATGTCACAGTGGAATTAAAAGTAGTGGCTTGAGAGCAGTTTTGCATTTAAAAACACTGTAAATGTTGGAGTCTCTCTAGGAAGTAAATGTCAAGCACTTTAATATACAGTCGGCACCAGTGCCTTCAGGTATTAACCTACTGAGAAAGCCCATTTGGTTCATCATAGTAGCATCTTCTAAACTCTGAAAATAAGCCTTCTATGTTATTTTAATGTTTATTTAGAAAAAAAAATGAACATCTATTAAACCAAACAGGTAATAGGAGAAAGTATCTTATTGGGAAGCTTAATGACCTCTTTTCTCCTAGAAAAGTAAAATAAATTGTTTCCTATGGGAAGGTGCATAAACTCCTCCAGGCCCTGCGGTTATTGTTTAGAAAAGTATTGGTAGAGATAATTTACAGTCTTAGGAGTCAAGGTTCATGGCAAAAATGGACTTTCTGGAAGCAAGATACTTTTTCAAAAGAGCTTGAAGTAAAACAACTTTCTTTTCTTTGCCTTTCTTGTTAGCAGCTCAAGCATCTGATACACTAGTTATAATTTGGACTTTGAAGTCAGACAAATATGAATTTTATAACCAGCCTGGCCATTGACTAGCTGTGGGATCTTGAGCAAGTGAGAAAGCTCTGAGGTAGCATTTGTGACATTACAACATGGCTATTTCACCAGGCAATGGTGGTTTCCCTGGCATGTTTGAGACCTGGAACAGATCATCTTTAGCTAATGCTCTAGATGACAAAATGATTTCCAGTAATAATCATGCTCTCAATAGAGTTTTTTAATTTCAAAGCAACTTAAGATGAAAAAATGTGTTTCAGACTTACAGAACTAAAACAGAGTCTGTATGTACTAAAATATACACTCACTAAAGTATTATACCTTGCAGTTCAAAGGTTTTAAATTATATATTTATCTATGCATACATATATGTACACATATATTTAATCATATATATTGGGGGGCCTTGCTCAAGGTCTGCTTCTGGCTTTGTGCTATGTACTGTGCCGGGAATCTAACCAGGGCCAGCCACATACAAGGCAAGTACCTTAACTCCTGTACTATCTCTCTGTCCCCATTTAAAGTCTTAAAATTTAATTAAAGACAACAAGAGACTTGGGATATGACTAATGTAGGAGAGTGAGGCCCTAACTACTATTTGTAGCATTTCATGGCTACCTGTACTCTGACCCAGGTGACAGATGGGAGTTGCCCCCAGGATCTCTAGGGTGACTCCTATAAGAAAATTAAAAACAACAACAAAACAACACATAACATTATATTCATGGTAATGTAGCTCAGCAATTGAGTATCTTGTGTATGTGAGGCCCTGGGCTCGATTCCCAGCTTTGCAGAAAGAAAGTAGACTAAATTAATCTAGATTTCTTTCCTTCATCTTCAGAATGACTGTGCTATTGTTGTATATATTTACTACTTAAATGTAGGAATATTTTCTACATATTCCTAAGCAATCTTGAAAAATTCTGAACTTTTGTAGCTTAGTCAAATCAACCTCTGAGGCTGCATTCTACATGTGTTGGGGTTGACTGTGTAACTAGGGCTTCTGGACTAATTTCCAAGTAGGATGTGATTTTTAGGGTAAGAAGGGTAAGAATTTGCTAATTCAAAGTTCATATACATGTATACATTTCTATAATTATCCTAGGTGCATATTATATAATAAACATACATATAATCTATATTATTAAAATTCAATAATTTATTTTTGCTTTGGAGGCACCCTTACTTGTCTTCAGGGCTTTCTCCTGGCTCTGTGCTCAGCTCTCATTCCTGATGTGCCAAGGGATCAAATGTGGTGTCTGAGAACAAGTCAAATCGACGTCATGGAAGGCAAGTCCCATTAAAACTCAAAATTTAGAAGATAAACCAACCAAAGGTGCTTTAGGAAATTTGTCACTGAAACTATTTACAGTTGTGAGTGCGGGGTGATAACAAAAGGCAGACAGAGGGACTGGATAGTATAGGGGGTGGCATTCCTTGAAGGCACCTGACCCTGATTTGATACCAGGCACTGCATATGGTCCCGTGAGCATCACTAGGAGGGATCCCTGGGTGCAGAGCCAGTGTTAAAGACCTAATTGGATGTAGTTTACACCTGCAAGTGTCTTAATCTCCAGCTCCAGGTTTGAGTACTTTTTTTTTTTTTTTGGCATTTGACTTTTGGGCCACACCCAGCAGTGCTTAGGGCTTATTTCTGGCTCTATAGACAGGGATCATTTCTGGCAGGCTGAGGCGACCATATGGGGTGCCAGGAATTAAACCCGGGTTGACTGAGTGCAAGGTAAGTGCCTTACCTATGGTATTATTGCTCTAACCCCAAAATCTGGCTAAATTTTATTTCAGTTGTTTGAGGCCACATCTAGCAGTGCTTCTCCCCAGTCTTCTCCTAACTCAGTGCTCCCTCCCAGGGATCAAACTCAAGACTGAGAAGCATGCTGCAGTCCTCTGAGCTATCTTCCAGGCCCTTGACTGTGTTTTTAATACTCCCTCTATTGTTGCACAGAGCCAGCCACTCCCTCTCACTGCCCCACCCTTGGCAACCAGTGCAAAGTTCCTGGCATGCATTTCGTACTTGGCAAGAGTCAGCTATTACTTCTTCACAAGCCTTTTGGAACCAGAGTCATTCCTAGGGCCTTCTTTTTTGTTTCTTCAGCTATGTCAATGACCTGCCAGTAGGGACTTCAAAAGGAACTGAGATTGCAGATATGTAGAGGCAGTTTGGGGAAAGTGGCATTCTCTCCAGAAACCCTCCTCCATCACTCCTGGTGTGAGGTTCCAGATGGGGCCAGTGACCTTCGTGATCCCGTGATCCCTGCTACGAAGGTCCATTTCCTAAATCCAGCTCTGCCTTGTTCCACCCCTGCCAGAGATCTGGAATGTCCTTCCCAGTGCCTCATCGCAGGAAAATTCCTGCTCCTTCTAAAAAACTCTTCTTTCTCTGAAACTTTAGGGTTTATCCCAAAGCCTATTATACTGAGCTTTCCACCCCCCAAAAAAAAAAATTCAAAGAGTCAATGAAAAGCTCCTTTTGTGTCTCCTACTTTAATTTGATCCTCTCCACTTGAATCCCAGAGGAGTCATGCTCGCTGAATTCTGAGGGTAAAGGAGTGTTTTCTTTCAGTTCTCAAAGGTCAGGCAGCAAGCCTTAGTCATGTTAATTGGATCTAACCTTTCTTGGAATCAGAGTTTTCCAGCTCAAGGGGTTTTTAGAAATCTTCCAGAATAAGGTTGTAGTCTGATTAGCACAGTCATAATTACTGGCGAAGTTAGAACTCGAATTCAGGTCTTACGATGGAAGCTCCGTGCTTTATCTACCCACAACACTCTTGCAAGTCTTTTAATACTAAAACACCATTCCTAGCTGAAAACATCATCATGTTTGTTGAACGAATAAACAAATAATTCGACTCTTCTCCCTGATTGTCCTTTTCCCACCAGAATAGTTGGAGGAAGTAAAGAAAGAAAATTGGTACAATGCATTTGGGCTTTCTAAGCAGTATTATCAGCATGAATGAACGACCTTTGGGATCTCTGCCACTCAAGTCATTCAGTCAAGTGGAAATTGAATCTCTGAAGAACTATGGTCCATTCTCATCACAATCTCTAAAGGATAAAAAGTCCCAGAACCCAACCAGTGGAAAATATTTATCGATCCATTGTATCAGCCATCCCTTACACGAAGGTGGAAGGCCAGAGGTATTTCCAAAATGAGATACCTTTTCCTGGCTAGCACATACGTTAGCTTAGAAACAGAAAGCTCCTGGGTAATCTTAGGGTATGTTTGCTGAGATGAGTCAGATTTAATTGAAATGGATTTATTTCTGCTGTGATTGCTTGAGAGGTCAGGGTTTTTGCGTTTCAGTGTTCTGGAAGTCGGACCCAAGAGGACATACATTGTTTTCTGCTACAGAACATCAATTCACTCTCCTACAACGAGGACTCCATTCTACTCCTGAAGATGCCACATTCTCTAATATCAACGTCTGTGACTTGGACAAAAAGCTAAGACAGGGGCCGGAGCAACAGCACAGCGGGTAGGGCATTTGCCTTGCACGCGGCTGACCTGGGTTGGATCCCCGGCACCCCGCATGGTCCCCCAAGCACCGCCAGGAGTAAATCCTGAGTGCAGAGCCAGGAGTAACCTCTGAGCATCGCTGGGTATGACCCAAAAAGCAAAGACAAACAAAACAAAAACAAAAAACAAAAGAAAACCCCCAAAAACAAAGTGCACAAAAAGCTAAGACAACCTCAGTTTCCAAAGGACCCAGGCCTTCAGACCTGGCTCCTTATTGGTACCAATGTCAATGAGCTATAATGAGCAATCTTTGTGAGACGTCTGTAACAGAGACTTTCCGGGATGTGATCCGCTGCTGTAATGCAGTGTGGATGCAGTTAGTGAAAACAGATATGGACCATCTGGGATTCAATCCCCACATATCCTATTACTAGCTTGAATTCAAAGACTTTGCACTGTTCATTGATCACACTTTTAATCCTATTTTGACCCACTATTGGTCTCTTTTTCTGGCCGCAGTAATGTGCTTTTGTAGTGTGGTAGCAATTCATTTCATGTGGCTACTTAAGTTTAAATGAATTGAAGAAAAGTAAAATCTCTCTCGATTCTTCTCTTTGTGTTCTGTTTTTTGGGCCTTACCTGGTGATGCTCAGGGATTACTCCAGGCTCTGTGTTCAGGGATCATTCTGGTAGACTTGAGGACCATATACAGTGCCAGGGATTGAATTCAGATTGACAGTGAGCAAGACAAGTGCCATACCTGCTACACTATCACTCCAGCCCCCGTATCAGTTCTTCTGTTATTCTAGTCCCATTCTAAACCTTGTCTAGGCATGCACAGTTGGAGACAGCCACATATATATTTCTAGCATTACAGAACACTCTAATGAACTCTTCTTTCTAGAGACAGAATTTTATTTTGGCTAAAGATTGCCACACGATGAGTGGGTTCTGGGGCTATTCCTTGATATTTGCTCAGGGGCATCATTGCAGTGCTTGGGATATACAGTATTGGGGGCTGGGAATTGCAATTGGGCCTCCCACCGCCAAAGCATGTCTCAATCATTGAGCTACCTTCCTGGCCCCAGATTTCTTTCTTTATCCAAAACTACTAGTCAGAAAGACTGAGAAAGTGTGACTTGTCTCCAAATGTCAAATAAAGCCAAAAGACAGATGATGGACTGTGAACTATTCAGTCAGTATAAACTATTATAAACCATTTTATACTTTATATATAAACACTTACATGGGATTGATAGGTCTTAGATTCTCTTCTCTGGGATGGTAAGTCTGAAGACTGCTTCTTAGGAATGACTACTCTGTTGTTATATCAAGCAGTTTGAAATCATGATATAAATAAATATAAATTAAAACATGCATCCTCCTAGCATATTCTGATCTAGTATGTGGATATATATTTCTTGGGATTTGGAAGAACATGATGTTTCATTCGCAGACTGGTGATTCATTAAGAATACATTTCTCAATGCCATTTCCACAGACCATCATTTTCCAAGCAGGAACTATCTTCCTAGGTCGGAGCCCTTTTCCCTTCCTGATTAAAACCCTCTGGGGGAAAGCAAATCTAATCATTTCAATTCAAATAGGAAGTAAAGCTCGCCAACGGAAATTTTGTAGCAGATATTCAAATCAGGGAATGATAACTGTGGTATAAAATAAACCTTTTTTATTGATAGAATACACAAATGAAAGATTATATTGTCACCTAGATATCTCAAATGAGTTTCTTTCGGGGGGGGGGGGTTGGGGAGGTAGATTTGCTTTGTTGTTTGTCAAATGTGTGGGGATGTGGAAAAGGAGAACAGATAACACACAAGACCCAGGGTGGCCATTTCTTTTTGATTTGACATAAATAGCTTGTATTTGCAAACATTTCCTACTCACTTGTGTGAAATAATTGTGTGTCGGGTGCACAGAATTTCCACAATTGGAAGAGAGGGGTGAGGGGAGTTTTCAGCCCTTCGGCTCTTATTGGATGGGTGATTTGGTATCAGAAGGTAGCCATGGCGACCATAAAAGTTACTCATGTGACTAACGATGCAACTAATGATGCCCACAATTACTTAATTGCAGGCATGCTTAACTGCTTTTGCCATTTTTGGAGAGTGCTTATGGCTAATTGTGGCTGCAAGTGGGTAACTACAAGTGCAATCAGATGTGTTCCTAATTTTTACATTTGTGCTGACAGTAGGAGAATAAACCACACCTTCTAGAGAGGGGAGTTGTAAAAGGAGGACTGAAATTAGTTGTTTCAAGTCAAGAGAGGATGCAACAGTTTCCAGTAGGGAAAACAAACATAAGCCACGTTATAGTTATGTGTGTGTGTGTGTGTGTGTGTATGTGTGTGTAAGAGAGACAGAGACAGAGACAGAGAGACAGAGACAGGGACGGGGGGGGGGAGAGAGAGAGAGAGAGAGAGAGAGAGAGAGAGAGAGAGAGAGAGAGAGAGAGAGGTTGGTGTGAGGGGGCAGGGATGAGGAGGGTTTAAGCTATCCCTGGAAATGCTCAGGGGCTATCTCAGCTTGGTACTTGGGGTCACCCCTAGGTATGCTTGGAGGGCTGTGTGGTACTAGGGATAGAGCCCAAGCCTTCTGCATGCAGACCCATTAAGCTATCTCTCAAGTCCCTAGTTACTGAGTATTTAAATAGCAGTATTTAAATGCAGTACTCACAGGTCACTCCTGGCAGTATTTGGAGGACGATATCAAGTGCCAGAGATTGAACTGAGGTCATCTGCATGCAAGGCAAGTGTGTTACCCACAGTACTACCTCTCCGACCCCAGCATGGGGAGAATTTGGCTTTAGACCTTACCCAAAGTGGAGCTTGAGGGAGGAATGTCTGCCACCATCTGCCTCTAACCAACTACTGATGCCATCTAAAAAATTTGGCAATTTCTGTGTGGCTAAGTGATCCTGGGTCCCTCCAGAGCCTCCTGACTTCCCTGGAAGTAGCTCCTGTAGGCTTAAAGAAGATAACAAAGGAAACATATCACTGTAGAAGGCACTAAATACAGAGAAAGAAATACATTTTCTAGGGAGAGGAAATCATGCACACAAAGGAGGAAATGGAAAGTGTTCCGTTCACCCCCATCTTGCCTGACGTGGGCCTCTCAGGTCCCACTGGTTAATCACTCCCACAGGTTCATACTCCACAAACAATATAAAATGTGAGGAGTGACAAATACCGTGGTGGGGGTGGAGAAAATGTTGGCCACTCAAACTCTCACAGGAAAAGCTTTCTATTTGATTAGAAGAAATATTTTGAAATGACACATGGGGTGGAAAGTGAAGTTCCCCTGGGCCTTTTCCATCAATAAAAAAGCATCTCTCCAAACTGCTTCGCATAAAACAGGAAGAAGAATTCAAGGGGAAGATAAAGAGGTGGGGGGGGGAGGGAGAGAGGGGTGGCAACTGCAGTGCCATAAGCAGAGGGGTTTGCTGCAGGACGGACATGGGCTTCTTGGGGAAGCACAAATGGTGGGTAAATTATGCTGAGTGAAATGTTCCGCGTGCAGTATTACCTTATGGGGAGTGCGGAACAGGCTGCGTTTGGTATCTGGACTGAAGCCAAAGCGTTTTCAGTTTTATACGCTCACAAAATCCTTTTTCTGCTTAAGCCAGTCTGGTTCCATCTGCGTCTCCCCACCCCACCCCCATTTCCCTCAGCCTCACACTCTCTGTGTCTGTCTCTCTCTTACACACACACACACACACACACACACACACACACACACACACACACACACACACACACACATACAGAGCATCCCAGGTGTCCTCTGCCCTCCCCTTCGTTGTGTTACCGAGGGGGCACTGGAGGAGGCAGGCGGTTAAAGAAAGATTATTTTACCACATGCCGATCTGACAGGCTGAAGGGCGCAGTGGGATTGGAGAAGTGGGCATGGTGCCCAGGGTTTGGGCAGCCACAAGTCAAAGGAGATAAAACAATAGGAGTTGATGCTTCAAAAGGTGGCAGACAAGGCCACAGAATTGTTTGATTTCAGTCAAACAATAACAACTCCAGGGGCTGTCATGCTGTGGCATGTGAGAGAAGCAGAGGATTGAATGGCGAAATATTTCTGCAACATGGTTGTGGGATAACATGGTTTTTGTCCTTTCTACCTTGCCACAGGGAGCTTAGGTTGATTGGGTTACTCTCATCACAGTGCTCCCAGATTCTGTTAACTTGTAAATATTGCTTTTCTCTTCTCCTTAAGTCCTTTGTATAGTTAATTCAAAGCAATGTCCTTTTTGCATAGACACAGGAAGACAGTTAATGCTATGCTTTTGTAACTTGGGAGTTAGTTGACTCCAAATGATTTGGAGTCACTCCTGGGCATCTGTTCTCTCGACTTAAGCCTCAGCTGTCCTTACTTCCTGGCACTCCAAAAGCAGAGTCCCGACGAGGGATGAGACAGACCCAGGGCAAGCTGTGAGCTACCCTGGCATCGAAATGGGCATGCTCTTAACTATAAGTTAAGAGCATGGTCATGGTCAAATTCTGCCATGGTCCAAAAAGTAACAACTAGATTAGCACCCTGCTAGGGTTTGGAAAAATTAATCTGGCCTGAGCACTGTAGTCTGAGAGCTAACAGCAAAATGTCCCCAGGAGAGTCACCCTATAAGCTTAATGCATCTCTTACTGTGTCCATACAAAATAACTAATATTAAGAAGTAGAATTAAGATGTTAACTAAGTTGTTATTTAAGTTATTTGACTAAGGAGAGGAGAAACACCCCTAAGTGGAAGAAGGGCTTTCATATGTTGATTGTGCAACCAGAGGGGGTGTTGTGGCTACCCCCAATGTGGGGAGTTGGAGAAACCACAGAGAGACCAAGGCGGTAAATGGGAGTGCGAGAGACGAGTGAGCGGGATAGGAGGAGACAGGAATGAGGGGCTTAGTGAGGGTGAAACAGGCACGGGGGGAGTGGGGAGAATGGAATATATGACAACTGATCACTACCCAGCTTGGCCCTCGTTTCCTCCTTCATCTGCCCACGGCATTGGCTGTCCCGGGTACGGAGGCAGTGCAAGACCACCGAACGCAGGTGGTGAGAGAGTTGCGACGTTTCTTAGTTGCCTGGTGATCACACACATGGTGACAGTGAGGGCTCAACCTAGGGCTGGAGAATCCATGGGGATTACATTGCTGCTCCCACTGATGTTATTGCCTGTATGAAACTCTCTCGTTAACCATATTGTAAATCATGCTGGCACAATAAAAACTGGGGAAAACAAAGATGCTGTCCACCTCTCTGTGGAAGGGGGACTTTAGGAATCAATAACAAAGCCATGGCGCCAGGAAAATCAGAGGAGTTTGGCTGATATGTGAGGAAAGATCTTCCAGGCAGAGGGCTCAGCCTCTGCAAAGGGCAGAGGCCTTAGGATAGGAGCACAGAGGCTGGAAACGAGGTCTTTATTGATCAGAATGGCTTGGCCTGCCCTTAGAGGAGTCCTAACTTTTTTTTTGAAGGTACTGGGGAACCATGAGAGGTTTTAAAGTAGGTGAAAATCATAATGCAGTTTTTCTTTTATAAATATATTCCAAATAAGTTGCTTCTTTTCTGGGCTAAGTCTCTACCTGTCTCTATTGGAATTGTTTTTCTTCTTCATTTCCTTGTTCAGTTTTTTTTTTCTCATCTACCTAGTAAATGGTCTGGGGAATCCTACGTATCTACTGGATACTTATGCTTATCTTATTTACTTATTTATTTACAATGCCGAGATCAATGCCTCACACAGGCAAGGCAAGATCTCTACTGTGTAAAAAATAAAAAGAAAAGAAAAGGAGCTCGGGTGGCGAGGCAGGTGAAGGAAGGAACGGAGCCAAGATGGTTGGTCTCACCGCAGTTTATTCCGATCTTCTTTCTCCATTCTCCTCTGATTCTCCTCCTGCTTCTTCCTCCCCCATTCTACTTTATTCTCCCTCTCTGCTACTCTCCCGGCTCTCGGTCTCTCTCTCGATCTGTGGATCTGGCCCCCCAACCCACTCTTACAGCCTAGTTAAATCTCCACAGCATGAGGGAGTTGGGGCATGCACATAGGTGTGGTCAGCAATAGGGTAAGGTTCTTTTCCCTCAGGGGATGCTTCTCCTAGGACTTAATTCTCTTTCAGCAGGAGGATCCACCCAAGGGCGGAGTCCCATGAATGTGTTTCTCTTCTCCTCAGCCAGTAAACATACAAGAATTCATAATATTGGGGCTGGAGCGATAGCACAGCGGGTAGGGCGTTTGCCTTACACGCGGCCGATCCGGGTTCGATTCCCAGCATCCCATATGGTCCCCTGAGCACCGTCAGGAGTAATTCCTGAGTGCAAAGCCAGGAGTAACCCCTGTGCATCGCCAGGTGTGACCCAAAAAAAGAAAAAAAAAAGAATTCATAATATTAATCATTTTGTATGGACACAATAAGAGATGCATTAAAGCTTATAGAATTGCTCTCCTGGGGCCATCTCAATCTCAGACTACAGTGCTCAGGCCAGAACAGTCTTTCCTATCCCTAGCAGGGTCCTAGTCTCATAATTACTATTGGATCATGACAGCATTTGTCTATGATCAAGCTCTTAACTTATAGTTAAGAATTAGGCACTTTGGCCAGGCCCATCTCGATGCCAGGGTAGCACATAACTCACCGCTTGCCCTGGATCCTTCCCGTCCCACGTCGGGGACCCTACTTTGGGGTGCTAGGAACTGAGGGCAACTGAGGTTTAAGTGGAGAAAGCAGATGCCCGGGAGGGAATAATATTCGAGGCCAGTTAAATCCCAAGTTACAAAAACATAATATTGTCTTCTTGTGTCTATACAAAAAAGACATAGCTTTAAAGTAAATTATTCAAAAGGCATAAAGAGGAGAGAAAGGCAATGTTATAATATTCAGTGTCCTAGGAAGTTCTGACCTTACCAATTAACAGAGTTTGATTAGAGGAAGAGCAGATAAACTGGTAGAAGTGGTTACAGATAAACAAAGGAATGGGAGTGACTCGGGAGCACTTTGATGGGTGTGACTGATAAACCTAAGCTCCTTGTGGCAAGGGGAGCAGGACAAACCAATGATATCCAACACTCTACCACTGGGCAAGACTGTCCCATTGAACTTTTAAAAATGGACTTAGACAAAATGGATTAAGGACCTCAACATCAGACCAGAATCCCTAAGGTACATTGAAGACAAGGTCGGCAAAACCCTCCACGACATTGAAGCCAAAGGTATCTTCAAAGCTGACACGCCACTGGCCAAGCAAGTGAAAACAGAGATAAATAAATGGGATTATCTCAAACTAAGAAGCTTCTGCACCTCAAGAGAAACAGTGACCAAAGTACAAAGACAATCTACAGAATGGGAAAGGATATTTACGAAGTACCCATCCGATAAAGGGTTGATAACAAGGATAAACTCCACAAGAAGAAAACTGCCAACCCGATCAAAAAATGGGGTGATGAAATGAACAGAAACTTTCCTAAAGAAGAAATCCGAATGGCTCAGAGGCACATGAGAAAATGTTCAACATCACTAATCATCAGGGAAATGCAGATCAAAACAACCAAGAGATATCATCTCACACCACAGAGACTGGCCCACATCCCAAAAAACAAAAACAACCGGTGTTGGCGTGGATGCGAGGAGAAAGGGACTCTTCTTCACTGCTGGTGGGAATGCCGACTGGTTCAGCCCTTTTGGAAAACAATATGGACGATTCTCAAAAAATTAGAAATTGAGCTTCCATTTGACCCAGCAATACCACTCCTGGGAATATATCCCGGAGAGGCAAAAAGGTATAGTAGAGATGGCATCTGTATTTCTATATTCATTGCAGCACTGTTTACAATAGCCAGAATCTGGAAAAAAACAGAGTGCCCCAAAACAGATGACTGGTTAAAAAAACTCTGGTTCATCTACACAATGGAATACTATGTAGCTGTCAGAAAACATGAAGTCATGAAATTCGCATATAAATGGATCAACATGGAAAGTATCATGTTGAGTGAAATGAGTCAGAAAGAAAGAGACAGACATAGAAAGATTGCACTCATATGTGGAATATAATGTAACTGAGAAGTACAAGTTGGCAATGATGCAACTTCTTACAGATATCTCTCTGGACTTAGTTACTAAAATACTAAAATACAGAAACCCGAAACGGAGAGGCCGCTAAGTGTGGTCATACCTCATACCTCTTCATCCTCAGCAATGGAAAACAAATTATCTAATGCTTCCTTTTCAGCAGGTCTGACTTTAGGGGAGAGACTCTCCAAACAATAATAGTGAGTTTTGTTGAAATATTGAATGCAATCAAAGTGAAAGTAAAGTGAAATTTATTAGTTACACAGGCGGGGGGGGGGCTAGGGCAGTGGGGGGGTTAGGGGTGTGGGGGTGCGGGGTGGAGCTATACTGGGATTCTTGGTGGTGGAATATGTGCACTGGTGAAGGGATGGGTATTTGAGCATTGTATAACTGAGATTCAAACCTGAAAACTTTGTAACTTTCCACATGGTGACTCAATAAAAAATTTAAAATTAAAAAAAAAACACCTTATCTTTTCCAAGTGTATATTATGCCTTGATATATTTATCGCCAGTATCATGTTATGATTACCAGCAAAAGTTCGCTTCAATAGACCACCATGCATTTGACCCCCTCCCTTTCTTTTTTCAACTATACACCGACCGACCCCCTTCTCTCTGGTAGGCACCAATCTGTTATTTATATTTAAGAATTTAATTTTGTATCATATTCATTCCTTACCTTTTTTTTTTTGCCTTGCTTTGTTTTGTTTTCTTTGTTTGTTTTTGGGTCACACTCCAGAGTGCTCAGGGATTATTCCTGGAAGGCTTTGGGGACTTTATGGAATACTGGTGATTCAATAAAAATAAAATAAAATAAAATAAATAAATAAAAATGGATTTAGAAATATGTGTATTGGAGTGTTGTAGAAGACAAAGGGTGAGTGAGGAAACCAATATAGTAACTAAAAAAGACAGAATGAAAGCCTGAAGGAGAAGGTAATGGCAGGAGAGTTGGAGAGGAGGAATCAAATCTAAAGACATAACAAAGCAAAATCTACCGGACTGGATATTAATTCGTTGGTTGAATGGATTGGAGGAGGGAAAAATATTAAGGATGACACACTAATTTCTAATTGTAGTGACCGCTGAGTTCCAGAGAGAGAAAATATAATAGGAAGATTAAGATTGTTTTGAGAGGAGAGAGGCAGTTTATTGTTTTCACAAGTTTTGATAACTGTGGAACATCTAGAGGAGATAATAATCATGATAGATTTAGATCTATAACATGGAGAATTTGGTTTTTATCACGTAACTCCTTAGGTGGCCTTTGAAAACATCAATGTAGGTGAGATGTTGTTGGGAGAATGTTTGAAGAAGATAAAATACATTGGTGAGAAATGGTAACATTTGTGAGACAGATAAAGAAAGATATACTCATGGAGGAAGGGTCCGACATAGGAAGAAAATAGGAAAATAGGAAACTGATTATATAATTATCTGTATGCTCTTGCACATTTTTCAGCCTTTTTTTAGTTTGTTTTTGGGCTATACTCAGTGATGCTCAGGTTTTACTCCTGGCTCTGCACTCACGGATCACTCCTGGTGACACTTGTGGTACTTGGGGGAGTATGGGGTGCTGGATATTGAATCGGTGTCAGCTGCATGCAGGATAAATGCTCAACCCTGCTGTACTCTCTCAGATTGTTTAGCCATGTTATAGTTAACTGGGCAAGTGGTTAGTTCTGGTCAAGGTGTTATAAAAGGAAATCGTATGTGTCATTTCTTGACTCAAGCATTTATGCTGCTGTGTGATCCTTCAGCTCTTCCACTGTACTAAGCAATCACATATATATTTCTCTGATCTATGTGGGGTGTGTGTGTGTACATGTATATATATGCTTTTTAATTTATGTTTTTCATTTTTTAAATGGATTTATTTAATTATTTATTTTCTAATTTTTAATTTAATCACTGTGGGATAGACCCTTACAAAGCTGTTCATGACTAGATTACAGTTATACAGTATTTCAACACCCATCTCTCCACCAGTGCACCTTTCCCAGCACCAGTGTCCCAGGTTCCTTCCCATCACCCCTCACCCCCAATCCCTGTCTGCCTCTATGGCAGGCACTTTTCTTCTCTTTCTCTCCCCCTACCCTTTTGGGCATTGTGGTACATCTACACAGTGGAATACTATGCAGCTGCTAAGAAAAATGAAGTCATAAAATTTGCCCATAAATGGATAGACATGGAGAGTATCATGCTGAGTGAAATGAGTCAGAAGGAGGGGGACAGATATAGAATGACTGCATTCATTTGTGGTATCACTTCCACTATCACTATCATCCCGTTGATCGTTGATTTGTTCAAGCGGGCCCAGTAACATCTCCATTCGTCCTAGCCCTGAGATTTCAGCAGCCTCTCTGTACTCATCTTTCCCAACGGTGCCACATTAGAGGCTCTTTCAGAGTCAAGAGGATGAGACCCATCATTGTTACTATATTTGGCATATAAATACGTCATGGGGAGCTTGCCAGGCTCTCCCATGCGGGCAGGAAGCTCTCGGTAGCTTGCCAGGTTCTCTGAGAGGGAGAACTAGGCTATAAGATGTCGCTCGGCCACAAAACACTTCCTGGAGCTTGGTTTTATAGTTTGTGGGTGCTGGCCATTGATGGGATTACACGGTGCTGGGGGCAGTTTGTGGGTGTGACTGCCAAGCTACTGGAAAATGGGCGATCTGGGCGGAAGAGGCCCAGTCCTGATCTGAGCAGGCTTGGAGATCTCAGCCCTGGGTCCCACACACATGGGTTCCTCTGCCGGTTCCTTCATGTGTGAGGCTCGTCCAAGCATGTGGAGAGTGGCCTTGAGCATGGCTGTGGCTGGGTTCTGGAGGTCTTCGGCTGTCGGGGCTCTGCTTAGGACAGGGAGGAAGACTCAACCCACCCCGTCCAAGGGGCCACGGTGAAGACAGCCAGGCATGGGGGGTATATAAATATATATATTTGTGGTATATAAATATATATTTAATATATAAACATATATTAAATAGACATTTAATATACATAAATATATGTTTGTGGTATGTATTTGTGGTATATTAAATATATATATAGTAGAAGACTAATATCCATGGTCAGGGAAAACAGGGACTAGGAGGACTGGTCAATGGTTGGAATTAACTACAAGCGTGTGGGGGGCTGAGGGTAGGTAAGATAGAGAAGAGATCAGTACGACAATAATAACTGGGGATGATCACGTTGGACAAGTTCTGAGGGTTAAAAGCAGGTACAGGAATATTCTTGATAACCTTTCAGTATCAATATTGCAAACCACAATTTATTTATTTTTTAAACTTGACATTTTTACTCATCGTTACATGGAGACAGTCTAGACCATGAGTCCTCTCATGGAAGAACCTAGAACTACCAGTTTTGCCTGAATAAGAAGTAAGCAAACCTTTGTCATGTTAAACCACTGAGATTTGGAAGATAATTTGTATTGCCCCGTAGCTTACCTTTATTAACGCTTCTTTGCTGAGGAGAGTTTGAAGAAGGAGCAGGCCTCTCCACCCAGCTCTCTCATTTTCCAGTAGCTTGGCAGGCATACCCACAAACTGCCCCTGGCTGCCATGTAATCTCATCAACGGCCAAGATCCAGATAGTATAAATTAAAGCTCCTGGAAGAGAGCAACGCAGAATCTCCTGACCCTACTCCAGGCTGTCTTCACCCTCCCCGCCCCAAGCAGTACCCCAGCAGCTGAAAACCTCCAGACCCCAGCCACAACTTTGCTCAAGGCCACTCTCCACACACTCGGACGAGCCTCACGCATGAGGGAGCCAACAGAGAAACCCAGGTATGTGGGACCCGTGGCTGAGATCTCCAAGCCTGCTCCGATTGGGTTGGGACTGGGCCTCCTCCAGCCAGCTCCACAGTTTTCCAGTAGCTTGGCAGTCACATTCGCAAACTGCACTCCCCTCTCCCCCATGTAATCTTATTAACAGTCAAGATCCAGAGACTATAAAACCAAGCTATTGGAGGCTTAGAGGAAAGACGGTCTTCCCTAAGCCGAGGAGAGAACACGGGAACAGATCCTTCTCTCAAAGCTCTCAGAAAGAACCAATCCTGCCAAACATCTGATCACAGACCTCTCACTTCCAGAATTCTGCAAAAAAATGTTAAATCTTCCACACCATGATGCATTGCTATGGCAGTCCGAGCAAACTAATAAAACAGGTTGGAATTCCAACTCAGTCAGAGCCTGCAACCCTCTCCCTCGCCCCGCCCCCCCACCCCCCAGTATCACAGAAGCCTTGCCCAGATTATAGGCTATTTTGTTGATGGAAAGTCTACAAAATATAATGGATGGGCAAGAGAGGGGAGGCAGAGTTTTCAGTCATTCTTTCCACAAATATAACCTCTGGTTAGATTTGGCAACATTTATTGGTTACCTGTTTTTATTTGACCTCTGTCTTCATGAGCGCATAGCATCTTGTAAGCAGATTTAGTTGACGCCTCATCCCAGGCCAACAACAAAATTTATAGGCTACCTGTTTGCATTTGACCTCAGTGTTTTCCTGAGCTCATAGCATCTTGCAGCAGATTTAGTTGATGCCTCAGCCCGGGTCTCTCAGGCTCACCTGTGTGCACAGGTCACTGGAGTGGGACCGTTCTGGGATACCCGGGCAGATATCTTCTCCTCTGTGCTTTCCAGAGTCTCTTCCTGAGGGTCTTCTCCTGCTCCACCAGAAACCTACCAGACTTCACACAGCACTGTGCATGGTGGTGCTGGCTTTTTAGGGTTCCCAGAACCAATGGGTACACAGCCCAACTTCCTCTTGTGCCACTAGAATTCTGAGATGTGTAAGACAGGATCTGGGACTTGCAGGGTTTCCCAGCAATGCTCACCTGTAGCAGACTTTCCTGCTCAAAGGTGAACCTTTTATTTATGGACATCATTACCTTTCACTCTATTTTCTCCACTGTCTCCCTGGAACTTCTTGGGATTATGCCCTAACGAAGCAACTTGTATCAGGGACGTCTTTGGGGGATCAGAAAATAATTTTGTTTTGGGGCCAAACCTGGCGGTCTTTATGTCTTACTCCTGACTCTGTGCTCAGGTGACAATCCTGGCAAGGAGATTGCTGGGGATTGAATTGGGACTGCAGTGTGCAAAGCAAGCACCGTACTAGCTGAACCCTAGAAAATGATTCTGCGAGCTATCTGAAAACAAATGAGGATTTGGGCAGGAAAGAGCACTTAAAGGACTGGAGTGCCTCTCTGTGCCAGAGTCCCCAGCCTCTGAGCATTGTGGGGTGTGGCCACCAAACAAAACAACATAACAACGGAACAAAGATAATTACATAAATAAAATATTGAGTATGATGGGCTCAGTTTATTTACATACTCATTATCTCTAATCCTATGAATTAGTTATTAAAAGCCACATTTTTTCAGATGATGAGACTGGGAATAACAGACAGTTAAAAAAAAAACTCCCAAGATCATATTACTAGTCAGAAATGAGAGGCAAATCTATACCTGCCATCAACACTGTCTTGCCTCTTGTTCTCTTCCTTTGTTTCCCTGAAAGATTTTCTCTAACAGCCAACAGATTTCTTTTTCCTGCTAGCTTTTTTGAATTGTTCTATCTGCTTATCTGTATTTTGAATGGGAGAATTTCCTGCCAGTTGAACTCCAAGTTGTAAGTAAAAAGGCCCATCTTGATGTGGTCTCCTAGCAACAATTTATGAAACACTTTAAAGCAATTATTCCTCTCAAGCACGTTTCCAAATGTTGAAGCATGTTCATTCACTTCCATCATTAAATCTCCAAGAACCTGCATTGTGCAGTGCACAGTTCTGGCAATTAGAAGCTCGTCAACAGGTTGCTTAGCGAGCTGAGAGCCAGGACAGACCCTTTCTCCCCAGGAGAGGAGCACTTCGCTTTCAGCCTCTTCTTCCCCAAAGACCTGGTGGGGTGGGGGTTGGAGAAGAAAGTTGAAATTAAAAACAGCCCTCTATGAATGTCGAGCCCATGGCAACACATGTAGGTCTAAGGAGGAGCAAGCTCTGTCAAACAGACCAAATGACGCAACACTTCCTGAGGCTCCTTCCTTTGGCCGTGCTCAGACCTGCAGAACTGGTATCAAGATAAATCAAGATGATGAACTGGTATCAAGGTCCTCTCACCTGGACCCTTAAACATCTGGTTCTTTTCTAAATTAGCTTCCGCTTCTTTCATGGGTCCTTCCTTCCTTCCTTCCTTCCTTCCTTCCTTCCTTCCTTCCTTCCTTCCTTCCTTCCTTCCTTCCTTCCTTCCTTCCTTCCTTCCTCCCTCCCTCCCTCCCTCCCTCCCTCCCTCCTCCCTCCCTCCCTCCCTTCCTTCCTTCCTTCCTTCCTTCCTTCCTTCCTTCCTTCCTTCCTTCCTTCCTTCCTTCCTTCCTTCCTTCCTTTTCTTTCTTTCTCTCTCTCTCTCCTTCCTTCCTTCCTCCCTTCCTTCCTTCCTCCCTTCCTTCCTTCCTTCCTCCTTCCTTCCCTCTCTCCCTCCCTCCCTCCCTCCCCTCCCTCCCTCCCTCCCTCCCTCCCTCCTTCTTTCTTTCTTTTCTTTCTTTCTTTCTTTCTTTTCTTTCTTTCTTTCTTTCTTTCTTTCTTTCTTTCTTTCTTTCTTTCTTTCTTTCTTTCTCTTTCTTTCTTTCTTTCTTTCTTTCTTTCTTTCTTTCTCTTTCTCTCTTTCTCTCTCTCTTTCTCTCTCTCTTTCTCTCTCTCCTTCCTTCCTTCCTTCCTTCCTTCCTTCCTTCCTTCCTTCCTTCCTTCCTTCCTTCCTTCCTTCCTTCC
Source organism: Sorex araneus (assembly GCF_027595985.1). Classification (NCBI taxonomy): domain Eukaryota; kingdom Metazoa; phylum Chordata; class Mammalia; order Eulipotyphla; family Soricidae; genus Sorex; species Sorex araneus. The sequence goes on from NC_073302.1 coordinate 29,414,020, forward strand.
TTCCTCCCTTCCTTCCTTCCTCCCTTCTTTCCTTCCTCCTTCCTTCCCTCCCTCCCTCCCTCCCTCCCTCCCTCCCTCCCTCTCTCTCTCTCTCTCTCTCTCTCTCTCTCTTTCTTTCTTCTTTCTTTCTTTCTTTCTTTCTTTCTTTCTTTCTTTCTTTCTTTCTTTCTTTCTTTCTTTCTTTCTTTCTTTCTTTTCCTCATTATTTTAAATATTTTCCTATGAATGCCTGGAGGGGAATCTGGTGTGTTGGCAATCAGCCTGCAGGTTTAGCAAATAGGAAATACCCATCTGACAAGTTAAAGTCTGGTTTGCTTGTGATTGTGCCTCTGCTTCTCAGAAAGGTTGTGCAGCCAGGATGGAGCCTTTGGACAGAGGTTAAATGCCTCTGGGAAGTTTTTACATATAAGAAAGTCTGAGACTTTCTTAGACTGCAACTGTTTTCTTTTGGGTCCACTACTCTTGGCTTAGTGCTCGGGAATCACTCTTTTTTATTTTCCCCCAGCGATGCTGAGAGCATAGAACTCCTGGTTCTATGCTCAGGGGTTACTCCTGGCTCTGAGCTCAGGAATTACTTTTGGCAATGCTTGGGTGACTGTGTAAAAACACAAAAAAGAAAAGAAAAGGGGACCACACTGGGGAGGTTGATGGCGATGATGAGGCAGACAAAGGAAGGAATAGAGCCAGGCTGGTTGGTCTCAGTTGCAGTTTATTCCATTCCCATCTCCATTCTCCTCTGATTCTCCTCCTGCTTCTTCCTCCCCCATCCTACTTCATTCTCCTTCTCCTCTGGATCTGGATCTAGCTTTTTCAGATCTGGCCCTGGGACTGGCACTGGGACTGGCCCCCTGCCCCCTCTCACAGCCTAGTTAAATCCCTAAGAATGAGGGGTTGGGGCTTACACATAGGTGTGGTCACCATCAATAGGGGTAAAGTTCTTTCCCTCAGGGGATGCTTCTTCTAGGACAGATTCTCTTTCAGCAGGACACCCACCCAAGAGCAGAATCCTATGGGTGTGTTTCTCCTCTCCTTGTCCAACTAACATATAAGTAACCATAATATTAATCATTTTGTATGGACATAGCAAGAGATGCATTAAGCTTATAGAATTGTTTTCCTGGGGTCACCTCGATCTCAGACTTCAGTGCTCAGACCAGATTAGTCTTTCCTATCCCTAGCAGGGTCCTAGTCTCGCCGTTGCTTTTGGATCATGACATGACATGTCCATGACCAAGCTCTTAACGTATAGTTAAACATTAGGCACATTGGCTAGGCCCATCTCTATGCCAGGGTAGCACATAACTCACGGCTTGCCCTGGGTCCCGTCCTGTCCCTCATCGGGACCCTGTTTTTGGGGGTGCTAGGAAGTAAGGGCAGCTGAGGCTTAAGTCGAGAAAGCAGATGCCTGGGAATGAATATTTGAAGCCAATTAAATCCCATGTTACCAAAGCATATTAACAATTGTCTTTCTTTGTCCATTCAAAAAGGACATTGTTTTAAAGTAAACTATCCAAAAGACACAAGAAGAGGAGAAAAGGCAATATTAACTTATAATTTCAGTGTCCTAGAAAGGTCTGACCTTACAAATTAACAGAGTCTGATTAGGGGAAGAGCCGATAAACTGGTAGAAGTGGTTACAGATAAACAAAGGAATGGAAGTGACTCAGGAGCACTTTGATGGGTGTGACTGATATACCTAAGCTCCTAGTGGCAAGAAGAGCAGGACATAACAATGTAGTCTAGAATTGTTTAGAAATTATTACCAGATAAGCCCAAACTCTATGGCAAGGGAGAAAGGACAAACTGATGATATCCTACAGGTGACCATATGGGATGCCAGGGATTGAACCCAGGTTAGCTGCGTGCAAGGCAAATGCTCTACCCATTGTACTATGGCTCTGGCCCCTCAGGGATCACTCTTGTCACTGCTCAGGGGATCATATGCAGTGACAGAGGTTCAACCAGAGTTAGCTGTGTGCAAGGGAAGCACCTAAACCCCTGTACTCTTTCTTGGTTTCTTTTAAAATAATTATTTTTTAAACCTTTTAGATTTTCATTAATTGTTCCTTCATATTCTGTATAGACTTTGTGCTATTTTATGCCAACATCTGACAAAACTGCATACACATATTCAAGTTAACAATTGAATTTTCAGTGTCCTCATGGAAGGAAATTATAAACATCCTATATTTTTGAGGCTAGATGTATACTCAAGTGCATGTTTACACATACATATTTCATATACAGGTGCATATAAGGCAGAAATACACAACAGAATACAGATACAGATAGAACACAGACAGACACCACACACAAGCATGCATAACAAACAGCATATACTCAGGTATTTACAAATGTGTATGGATGCACATGGGCTTACAAGTAAACATGCATCTAACAAACACACACAGAGACATACAGACACCACATATAGACTCGCTGCTCTTACATATACACACACAAGCAGTATCAGAATTAGGAAGTCATAGAAAGTTTCTCAGTCAGATGGAGTTAATTGTTGGAGGCAGAATGTGTTGAGCGAGAACTCAACAGTACAGGCAATGAGACAGAATAAGTGGGAAAGACGGATCCACTCTGCCTAAAACATTCTATTTACATGCACTTTGTTCTCTTGCCTGTTATTTGGCACTTTGGCTTGCAAAATATGACACACCCAGCGAGTGGAGGGAGTAAACTTCAGTAAACTTCTGATGTCATTTTGTTACCCACTCCTGGGCAGGACAGGCTCAGAAGAGCCAGCCCCAGATTGATCATCTGGATCCTAAGATTAAGGCAGAAACAGAAAATGAGAAATGTCTCTTTCCTGAGACTCTTGGGCAAAGTTCTGGGTGGAGGCTGAAATCGTTTCCAGGTTGGCTGTGAGAGCAAAATAGGCCTGACGGGAGATCGCTCACTTAGGTAGAAACAGATGAAACCTTGGAGAACTAGAGAAGGAGGAAACGGAGGAAGCCAAGAAGAGACCAAAAGAAGAGGAGAAGGTCCTTTAGACAAGCTCCAGGAATAGCTTTTCATAAAAAAAATATTTTTTTATTTTTCATAACTGGTTTTTAGCTAAATATTCATAAGTATTATTATTATTATTTTGGTTTGAGGCCACACCTGGCAGTGCTCAGGGATTACTTCTGGCTCTGTGCTCAGGAATCACTCCTGGCAGGTGCTGGTCACCAAATAGGATGATGGGGATTAATCTCAGGTCAGCTGTGCACAAGGTACCCTACTTGCTGCACTATTTTTCCAATCCCAACAAATACTCTTATAAAAGGTGAAAAACATACTCTTAAAGTCTTGTTTACAGAGTCATAAGAATAGTTTATTTGAAAACTAAATATTGTGGATTTGTGATTTTTCTGGTCATGAATGTAATAAATGAGGCCGGATTGCAAGACACGTTTTCCATGCGGGAGCCCTGGGTCCAGTTCCTAGCACGGCATGGTCCCCCAACCACCTCCAGAAGTAAGCCTGAGCACAGAGTCAGGAGTAGGCCCTGAGTGCCACTGAATGTGAGCCCACATCTAGTGACAAATAAAAGTCATATATATTTTAAAAGTATTTCCAGAGGATGGAGAGACAGTACAGCAGATAAGGTGTTTGCCTTACACATGGCTGACCCAGATTCTATCCCATTCACTCCATATGGTCTCCCAACCTTTCCCAGGAGTGATGTCTGAGCACTGAGCTGGGAGTAAGACCTGAGTACTGCTGGATTTGGCCCCAAAATAAAATAAAAGACACATGAAAATAACATTTCTATGAGCTATACAACATTTCATCATATAGACGCATTATTTCATTGTTATGAAAATTATGTGAACATTCCCTTCGCTAGTCCCCCTAGATTTCTGATTTTATTTATTTATTTTTTGGTTCAATTCTATGCATTAAAACTGCTACTATGCCATTAATAACTATATAATTCATATTGGCTATTTGATTCCCCAATTCATATTGACTATTTGATTCCCCAATACCTTTCCATACATTGTGAATACTATAAAAAAGTTTCACTCAATTATTCTTTAAAAAATGTTTGTAATTAATATTTTTATAATAATAATTATAAGATTATAATAACAATGCAAATTTTGAAATAAGAATAAGAAATCATAACAATCCCTTCCTCATAGCAATCAAATTAATTTCTTTATTAATTTAATAAAGAATAAAGGACCCATGGCTGAGATCTCCAGCCTGCTCAGATTGGGACTGGGCCTCCTCTACCCAGGTCCCCAGTTTTCCAGTAGCTTGGCAAGTCACACTCACAAACGCCCCCTGGCACCATGTAATCTCATCAATGGCCAAGATCCAGAGACATAAAACAAAGTTTCCAGAAGAGAGCAAAGCAATTTTTCCTGTTCATATTTTTCCTCTTTATTTTTATTTATTTTATTTTTCTGTTTCTTTTTTCCTTTTTCTTGCATGGCAGAGCCTGGCAAGCTACCCGTGACATATTTGATATGCCAAAAACAGTAACAACAACGTGCTCTTCGTGTTCCTGGAGCAAGCAGACGCCATTGGGCTACACTTGCACTCGAAAGGGACAAATAAAAATGTTACTAGCACCCGTTCGAGCAAATCGATGAACAACGGAATAATAGTGATACAATAAATCTTGTTTAATTTTTTTTTTTCGCAGACATACATACATCTAGACTAGGGATCTGGAAACTTTTTTTTTTCTTTTGGAGGAATGCCATATCCAGCTGTGCTCTGGTGCTGCTTCTGGCACAGTGCTCAAGTCTCACTCCTGGCCATGCACAGGGGATCAAATCTAGGATTCTAGATTTAAAAACATGTGTTCCAACCCTTTAAATCATCTCCATAGCTCCATGGCAAACTTTTTTAGAATAAAGGATTAGATAGTGGTATTTTAGGTGTAGCTTTGACACAGTCTCTATCAAAACCATTCAGTTCTGCCCTTGCAATGTGAAAGCAGCCATAAGCAATGCAGAAATAAATGAGTATGTCTGTTTCCAATAAACTTTATGTATAAAAACAGGTGTCCAGCTTATGGCTGAAGAATATTTAGGCTATTACTCTTATAATTTAGATCAAACCATTTGCTTGACCATTTCTGAAAAGGATCTATAGCTTTTTGTTTTTCTTTCATTTTTCCTTTTCTTTTAATTTTTTTTTTTTTACCTCATCTGGGCTTACTCCTGGCTCTGTGCTCAAGGATCATTCCTGAATGTGGTAGGAAGACCATACTGGGTGCCAGGGATCAAATACAGGTCAGTTGCATGCAAAGCAAGGGCATGTACTATCTCTTCAGTCTGGTTTTGAATTTTAATCATATAATTTTCAATTTTTTCCTTCAACAGATATAACCATGCTAGCATTATGAAACGGAACTTCCACATTAACTTGTTTATAGTAATGCAATAAATTTGCAATTGCTGATTATAAAAATACAAACTGATTCTTCATAATAGGCTTGAAAGATGACAAAAGAAAAATATGAATTATATCCCAATATTATCTCCATTCGTCCGAACCCTGAGATTTTAGCAGCCTCTCCTTACTCGTCTTTCCCAACAATTGGAGGCTTCTTTCAGGGTCAATCAATGACAACGGGATGACAATGATACAGTGATACAGTGATCCCAATGTTACAGCAAAGAGTCACTGGTCCAACCAAACCAGCCAGGAGTCGAACCTGGAATCTTCTGATCCATAGTCAGATGTGTTATCCATTGCGCCACTGGCCCTGAGATCAAAGAAAGCACATCGATAGCACAGTGGTAGGGAGTTTGCCTGGCACACGGCTACCTGGGCTCGATTCCTCCATCCCTCTCGGAGAGCCCGGCAATCTATGGAGAGTATCCCGATATGCCAAAAACAGTAACACAAGTCTCACAATGGAGACATTACTGGTGCCCGCTGGAGCAAATTAATGAACAACAGAAACAACAGTGCTACATTATAGCAAAGGATTTTGTTCTTTTTCTGCCTTGGTCTATGAGTACAGTTTTTTTTTTTAATTTTTATTTTTTTAATTGAGTGAGATTACACAGTTGGAAAACTGTTCATGACCGGGTTTCAGTCATATAATAATCCAACACCCCTCCCTCTACTAGTGTCCATTTCCCACCACCAGTGACCCCAGTTTCCCTCCCACCACCACCCTACCTCCCCCAGACTGCCTCTATGGCTCTGTGGCAGGCTTTCCTCCTCTGCCCCTCCCCCTCCTCTCCCCGCCTCTCTCTCTCTCTGTAGGTTTTGGTAACTGTAACAAGTGATGGGAGGAGAGAGTGTTGGGCCACACTCTGCCATGATAGAGGCTAGTTCTGGCTTTGCGCTCAGGAGTGACCCCAGGCAGTATTCTGGGGACCATACGCAGTACTGGAGACCAAATTGGGGTTGATGCATCTAAGGCAAGTGTCCTAATCTCTGCACCATCTGTCTGGCCTTATAATAAGTGATTTTAAGATTCTTTTTATTTATTTATTTATTTATTTTGCTTTTTGGGTCACACCCAGCGATGCTCAGGGATTACTCCTGGCTTTGCACTAAGGAATTACTCCTGGCGGTGCTTGGTTGACCATATGAGATGCCAGGGATCCAACCCGGGTCGGCCGCATGCAAGGCAAACGCCCTACTCGCTGTGCTATCGCTCCGGCCCGACTTTAAGATTCTTTCTCCTTTCTCTTCATTGGTGTTGATGTCATTATCATTTTTGTTAGAATGGCTGGGGATTGCACACATGTTTGGCTGTAATACCCATACACATTTAGCTTTGGTGTTGACTGGGGGTGGCACACCACGTTGTGATGCTTTCACATGTGCCCACCAGAGGTTACTCCTGGCTTTGTGTGTATATCCAGGTGTGTGTAAGCAGCAGGTAAATTGCTTATTGTACTGGGGATTTCAATAGAGTTGCCAGGTTCAAGCAACAGAGATTGTAGGATCATGTTTTATGCATGTGGGACATCAGAGATATGAACTCATGACCACACGCTTGCAAGGACCGAGCTTAGTCACATTTGCTAATCCTCCAGGATGGCAAAAATAATTTTGAAAAAAAAATTACCCTTAATTTCAAATTTAACAAATGCATGTAGAGTTCTTTCCTAGCTGCCAATTCATACTTACATAACCATAATATGTATATCTATATTTAAAAACTATTTACATGTGTTATAGTTAGTGCTTATCAATAATATATTTTTCATACAGTTTTGAGCATAAAAATAAATCCAAAATGCTTTTACCACATTTAGTATCATTCTGAATCAGATAAATCCAATGAATTTTATCATTTGTCTATATTCACTTTATACTATGAAAAATATTTAATGTCAAGCGGAGCTATAGTACAACAGGTTGGTCACTTGTCTTGTACACAGTCAACCTGGGTTGGATCCCTGGCACCTTATATGATCCCTTCAAGCTTGCCAGCAGTAATTCTTTTTTTTTTAAATTTTTAAATTTTTTATTCTTTTATAGAATCACCATGTGGAAAGTTACAAAGCTTTCAGGTTTAAGTCTCAGTTATACAATGCTCAAACACCCATCCCTTCACCAGTGCACATATTCCACCACCAAGAATCACAGTATACCTTTCCCCCTCCCCACTCCCCTCCCCAGCCCCCCACCCCACATGTGTAACTGGTAAATTTCACATTACTTTGATTACATTCAATATTTCAACAAAAAATTCACTATTGGGGCTGGAGTGATAGCACAGCGGGTAGGACGTTTGCCTTGCATGCAGCCGACTCGGGTTCAAATCCCAGCATCCCATATGGTCCCCTGAGCACCGCCAGGGTTGATTCCTGAGTGCATGAGCCAGGAGTGACCCCTGTGCATTGCTGGGTGTGACCCAAAAAGCAAAAAAAAAAAAAAATTCACTATTATTGATTTGGAGTTTCTCCCCCCTAAAGTTGACCTGCCAGCAGTAATTTTTGAGTGCAGAGTCACGAGTCAGATACTCAGGGTGTGCCCCCACAAAAGAAAAATAATGTACAAAAATTTTAAAGTATAGTGTCACAAGCCATGTATGTAGCGGCTGATATTTTCCACATATGTGGTTGCACAATATTTTCTCAGTCATTTGATGTTAAAGGACAGACATTATGCTACTTTACTCCTAAATACTTCAGCACGTATCACCTATAGATAAGGTTATTTTCCTGCATAACCACAATATCATTGTCACAATAAGACAACTCGTAATCATCTCTAATATCATCAAATATTGTGCTTATATTCATAGGTCTTTAATTATTCCCAAAATAGCTTGTATAATTTGCAACCAGTATCCAATGAAGCTTTATATATTGAGTTTATTAATTAATCTTTCCAATTTATTTTCATCTAAAAAGGAACCCTGACATTTTTGCTATGACACTGAGCTTTTTGAAGTGACTGTGATAATGAACTTGCTCCATGGTTTCATTATTTCCTTATGGTTTTTTTTTTTTTTTTGGGTCACACCTGGCCATGCACAGGGGTTACTCCTGGCTCTGCACTCAGGAATCACTCCTGGCGGTGCTCAGGGGACCATATGGGATGCTGGGATTTGAACCCGGGTCGGCCGCGTGCAAGGCAAACGCCCTACCCGCTGTGCTATCACTCCAGCCCCCTCATTATTTCCTTATGGTGTCATTTATTTATTTATTTTGGTTTTGGGACCACACTGGAGGTGTTCAGGGCTTATTCCATGCTCTGTGTTCAGTGATCACAAGTGAAGCTAGGGGGGCCTCAGGTAGTGACCGGGATAGAACCCAGGTGCAAGACAAGCACTCTGCCCTCTACATTATCTCGCTGGCCCCTCTATGGTGTCATTTACACTATTTATCTTTTGGACTGTCCATCTACTGTACCCTAAGTAAAAAAAGTAAAATAGGTTAAATCGGAAATAATTTTTTTGAAAAGTATCTTACCACTTGGAGCTAGGGATGCGGTTTGAAATAACTTGCATGTGTGTAAGTTCCCTGGCATTGAAAAACAAAACCTCTCCATTCATGGCTAGGGATATGGCTCAGTGATAGAGTACTTGTGTGGCCTGGCATGAGTGAGGCCCTGGGTTCAATTGCTGGCACCGCATAGTCCCCAGAGTGTTGTTACACTGAGTATCAAACCAGTAGTCCCTGAGAATCCCTAGGTGTGACCCCCAATGCCCTCCCCCGCCCCAAATCACGATTTATTCCTATTAACTTTGGTTCACTAGACATTCTCTCATATTAAGAATATGTTCTGTGGTGGACAAAATCCATTTTGAAATTTGAGAGACTCCATTGCTGGAGACCTTGGAAACATTATTTCTTTGAGCCTCAGTTTTCCATATGTGAGAAGGGAAAAAGGAGGCTCCCAATAAATGTTTGCTTCCTTCCTCTTAGACTGTAGGTTCTTCCAGACCTCACAAGGCACCACCAGGATAGATATCTCAAGCGCATTTGAAGAGCTCACGTTTCCTAAATAAGACAGCAGCAGCAAGACTGTAATCATTTCTGTGGAGACAGCATCATCATAATGCAATATTAGCTACTGTGATCTTCTATCATTTCCTTCCTGGAGAGTTATGACTCTGGCATTGAGGATTTAAGACCTACAGCCCGAACACTACTTACTACAAATCTCTCACAAAGCTGCTGCAATAAATCTCAGAAAGTCATTGCATAAAAAATCCCCAACTCCAGGGAGTTGGCCATTTATTTTCCTAGGAAAGAAGGGCCATGATGAGAGACACTCCATGCTCTTTTAACTCCAAGGAACAGAACCCAACAAAGCATTCATCAAGGAAAGTTAAGTGATGGGCCCATGAGACCTGCTGGAGGAGGCGAAGGAGAGAGGGACGCCCAAGGCCTGCCCTCTCAGGGTTTCCCTGGAGCCTGGATATTGAATCTGGGGAGAAGCAGCACAACTGGAGATATAGTTCCCGAAGACAAATTGCCTTTAGACACACTAAGCCAAAAGCCTAAGCCTGGACCCAATCTACTCCAGAGATTTATTTAGGCTGCATGGTTAAAAACATTTCCCCCAATACTTAGAAGTAGAAAATTTCAGAAAAAAAATAAAAGCCCGTTCTACTCTCTCTCTCAATAGAAATATCTAAAAAGACATCCTATACTTTCACCCCCTTGAAACAGTGTGTGTGTGTGTGTGTGTGTGTGTGTGTGTGTGTGTGTGTATTCCAATTAGCCTTTTTACCTTAACTGCCTGGTAGGCAACACAGCTTGCATTCCTCATACTAATCCATCCTCCCGGGGTTCATGCTCTTACTGTCCTCCCTTACCTCTGTCCTTGCATCAGTAATGTACTCATTAAATAGAAAATACAACTGACTGCTCTCTCTTAAGCCATGACCTCATACACATTCAGGAGATGTTTCTCACTTGGCAGGGAGACAGCTTGGCATAAAGCAGAGAGCATGGGCTTTGCTTTAGAGGTAGACCTCAGCTTAATTTCCATTTCTCCCTTACCTTGGGATGCTTTCCAACTTGCTAATTTCCTCTTGAAACCTAGTTTGCACAAAACAAAATGGGTATAATAGGCTCTCTGACTGTTGTGAAGACTAAATGGATATAAAGTGCCTATACTTTGGCCATGCCACTTTCTTCCAGCTCCTTTGACCTCGTGCTTTCTTGCTTTACTCCTTTTCAGGACCCCTTAGCTCTAGTTTTACCTCTTTTCCTTCAAGGAGCCCCTTCTTGGAACAGGCGATTGATTTCAGTGTTTTTCAGTGTTCCTGACTTGACTTTGCCCTACTTCCACCTTTTACACTCCCCTTGGTCTAAAAGGGATAAGGACACATACATTGATAGGTAGATTGCAGCATGGTGTGATTCTCTCTGCCCCTCACCCCTTGCCATCATTCATATCACTGCAGGAACTTCTTATCTGACTGTAACACATTTATAAAAAATAAACATTTAATGGCGGCACTATGTTCTACTGCATAAACAGCTTACAGTTTACTAACTCCTCTAATATTGGATGCTTAGATTGTTTGAATTGTGCCAGGCAAAAATGTCAAGGATGCTTACTTCCATATGGTATTTTCTTGCTTTGGGGTGATTTCTCAGCACAGACTCTTCCTCTCCCCACAATACGTTCTATTTCCTTTTTTTTTTTTTTCATTCAAGGCCTTCATGTCTGGAAGTGTCGTTTGGTTTTGGTTTTGGGGCCATGCATGGCAGTGCCCAGGCAGGGCTTATTCCTGGCTCTGTGTTCAAGATCACTCCTGGTGATGTTTTGGGGATCCAGTGCAGTGTTGGGAGGGAACCCCAGGCCAGCTGCTTGCAAAACAGGCCTGTGGTACTCTCTCTCTCTCTCTCTCTCTCTCTCTCTCTCTCAGACTTGTGTCTGGAAGTTTAAAGTGTTTTCTTTGATGTCAGTAAGACGAAGTCTGTAGTATCAAGAAAAAACAACTAAATAGTCATATCTTTGCCAACCTACTTGTCAGAAAGGGCCCAAATGTGCCTTATGTGCACTTGGAACTGAGGAGGAAAATACTTATAATAGTAATAGTAGCAGTAAGTGTGAGCGATAGCACAGCAGGTAGGGTGTTTGCCTTGCACGTGGCCGACCCAGGTTCGATTCCTCCATCCTCTTGGAGAGCCCAGCAAGCTACTGAGAGTATCCTGCTCACACAGCAGAGCCTGGCAAGCTACCTATGGCATATTCTATATGCCAAAAACAGTACAACAAGTCTCACAATGGACTGGTGCCCGCTGGAGCAAATCGATGAACAAAGGGATGACAGTGCTACAGTGCTACAGTAATCATTTTTAAGATGGGGTTAAAAAATTAAATGCTGAGGATTGTGATAAAGATCATGACTTTGATGAGGTAAGATCTTTAGAAGTTTGAAAAGTTGGGCCGCTTTACTCCTGGGGCAAGTCCTGACACAGAGTCAGAGAACATGGAGTCTGGACTAAGAAGGAATAAATTCCATCCAGCTGAGGGAAAATGTTCTTTTGGAAGTAAAGGAGGAAGTTCTGAGTGCAGTAAATGAATTTTAAGTGCTCGCGATATGCTTGGCATACTTACTAGACTGTGCCACCAGGGTGAGACAGCTGGTAGCTGAGTGGAAAGAAAGAGGACAGACACCAACTCAAGTTTCGTAAGGAAGTTGCAAGGAGCTTCCACCATAGGGAATGTTGCCATAAATTTCACTGGTGATGTTTCTGTGGGTCATTTGGCCTGATGTTTTCCTGGAACTCCACTTCTCCTCATGGAGTAATGTCGCATTTGGGGTTGGTGACCGCAGTAAGTGAATGAAGATGAAAATCTTGAGTCAAGTATTTTGGGAGACTTTATGGTCCCTGTGAAGCTATGGGAAGCACAGAAGTGGGCTATGAAATGTCTCAAAGTCAACTTAAAGGAAGGAGCTTTTGCCCCACAAAGTTTTTATAGGTTAATTCCTTCCCCCTCATTCTAATTTCCTCTCCACTCTTCACCAGATTTAGCATCGCCTTCCTGGAGTAGGTTAACAACCGTATCCTGTAAGTGGAACTGTTGCCCAGAGAGGCAGAAAGAGGGACATTTGCTAGGTCTCTTTGAAAAGCCCTTAACCTGCTCTTTTCCCTCTGACTGCTTGATGACTCGGATCCATAGGAGCAGGCGAGTCCTGCAGCCTCTCCTTGGATCCTGGAACTTAGGGCTGGAGTGATAGCACAGCGGATGGGACGTTTGCCTTGCACGCAGCTGACCCGGGTTCAATTCCTCCGTTCCTCTTGGAGAGCCCAACAAGCTACCAAGAATATCCCGCCCGCACGGCAGAGCCTGGCAAGCTACCCGTGGCGTATTCGATATGCCAGAAAACAGTAACACAAGTCTCACAATGGAGACGTTACTGGTGCCCACTCGAGCAAATCGATGAGCAACGGGGTGACAGTGACAGTGACAGGATACTATTTCGACCCACATACCATTTCACTAACTTCGAGCAGCTGAGTAAAAAACCAGCAATGCTTCCTGATGGCTAACAAGTTTGGCAGTAAAACACAAAACCCAGAAAAAAGTTTCCGGCTAAGAGGGACACAGAACTCCCGTTGGCAACTCTTTGTTTTATTTTTGTCTTGGGGGCCTTCCAATGGTGCTAGGTAGGCTCCTCCTGGCTCTGTGCTCAAGAGTTAGTCCTGGTGGTTCGCAGGGCATCATGGGTGCCAGAATCAAATCCAGGCCTCATATACTGTTCAGTGCGTTGAACTGTCTTTCTGGTTCCCCCATGCCATCCCCATTCAGCGGCTTTTATTCTTTAAAATGAAAATACAGGGCTGGGATGTAACTCAGCAGTAGAGGACATGCCTTACAGATGTATGGCCTAGATTCAATTTCAGGCACCCTAAAAGGGAAAAAAAACTGAGCAGGAAAGAGAAGAACAAAGGAAAACTGGTTTCAAGTTCTGTTTTGTAGGCGTAACCCAATTCCACCAGAGTGTCCTGCTTTACAGCTTGAGGAAAATCTCCAAGTGTACTGCAAGCACAGTGGGGAGCAGGGGGAGGAGTTTGGTTGTGCTTGCATTTTGTAGTCCTTAAAGTTTCTTTTTTCTTAAATTTCCCTCAGGGAAATTTGAGCAAGTGATCAAAGGCAGCCTTGAGGGGGCCTAGAGCACAGAAGTTCTGGAGAGAGAGTGTGTGTGTGTGTGTGTGTGTGTGTGTGTGTGTGTGTGTGCATGGGGGGGAGGGAAGAGGGTAGCAGAGGGTGGGTTTTCTTTATCTAGAATATTTGAGAGAAAATAGGATTTCACTGTACTGATGAGCTAAACACAACAATTCTGTCATAGCACATGAAACCGATATGAAGTGAGATTTTGAGAGCTTGTTTGGAGGTTCTAGCAGGGGAGCGCAGCTACTCGTATACCCTCGACCGAAGACCAGTCCGTCTCTATTCAGGGAAGGCCGTCCTCTTGGACCGAGCGCGCAGCTTCGGGAGGGACGCACATGGAGCGGTGAGGGAGGGAGGGGACACCCGCCTAGCCAGCCAGATCAGCCGAATCAACCCTGGCGATCAATGGGGTGACAGATGTCACAGCCAGATCCCCCTCACATCCATGAAGTGAGATTTTGGAGACAGAAATAGCCTAAAAGTTTGTCGACCTAGCAAAATCCCAACTCATCTGATCTCTTCGCAAGCACCCCGAATCCTGTTCTGTTCTTTTTTTTTTTTTTTTGACTGATGTGACTCTGGCATGGGAGTCCACCAGCTGGTTTAAATCAGGGATAAATAAACTAGTTTCTTAGATCACTCCACCCAGCTGGCCAAGCCTATGGTTGTCTCTACCCCTACAGAACTGTGAACTAATACCGAGGGACTGCTGTAAGCTACCGGGTGTGTAGTTATTTGTTACGTAGCAATAAAAAAAAGATGATTGCACCTACTTTCCTCATTCATTACTCAAGAAATCACCAGAAGACCCATTTACTCTGAGCAACGGCGGGTGAGGGGGTGCGGGTAAGGTAGTCTTAAGAACAGAGCACCCACACTGCCCTCTGGTGTGGATCACTGGTAAAACAGATGGGTGTGAGTTGTCAATGTACATGTAACTGCATTTTAGACATTTGTTTTTGGTCACAGGCATCTGTACTCAGAGGCGCCTCCTGGCTCTGTAATCAGGGATCACTCCCGGCAGGGCTCAGGGAGACCATCTGGGCTGGAAGTGAGATGGGCTGCAGATAAGGCAAGAGCCTTGACTCCTGTACTATATCATCTCCATGACCCCCAAATTCCCTCTTTGAGAAAGGATTCGGTTGGGATCTTGATCAACCAAACTTGAAATATTGATGCTCACCTAGCACAGACATCTATTCTTTTAGGGAAAAACAAATTCATGGTATAGTTCCAGCACTTTCAAACTTGCCTAAAACGCACAGAGAAAATTATTCATGCAGTAACATAATAACTAGATTTTAAAACTGGAGTGGGCAAAGGGGCCGCTGACCAAAGGCTCCCAGTGCCCTGTCCGTCATTCTGGTATTATGGAAATCTGCACCAGAAGCAGGCGACACCCAAGGGAGACAACCAGTCTTAGTACCTGTTAGGACTCCACTTGGCTATTGCCAAAGATCTTGTTTGACGACTTACAAGCTACATGCTTCTAGAGAGAAGCGATTTTTCACTTAACATAAATAATAGTTACTTACATGGTAGCTAAAATATACAATAATTGGTACAATCAGTGATGAATACACATTAAGTTCCAGACAGACATTTCCTAATTGTTTCTGTAACCCCCTTCCTACTCACACAGACGGAGCCAGTTACTCACTTGTTCTGTTGGCGTGCCTTCATGCCGACAACACGCCAACAACAACAGATAGATTTCTTACCAATCCATCTCTGCCCAGCTCCTGGAATAGGTCAGCTCGGGGCCCTGGCTCTACTTTGCCCACTTCACGGGAAGACCTGCCAGATTGTGCCATAGCTCTACCCAGCAGACTGGTCCCACTAACTCCAGTTCCCACTCACTCCATGACCCTAGCTATGCTCTCCGAGGTGCCCCGACAACCTTTACATTCACTCTGAGGCTTTCTCCAAGTGAGGGCAACCTGTCCTACCCCAACTCTATTCCACTCAGGTTTTGCTCCATACCCCGCCACTTTTCCATCCCCGCCTGCCTTCTCACTGGGCGAAGAACCTCTGAACGGGACAGGGGAGGACACTCGAACTGTGATTTGGGCATTGTTGAGGTTACATTTATTCAGTTTTGTGTTTAGCCCTGAATAAATTGCTTCCACCTTAGCCCTGAGGAAGTGTGTTTTAAAATAGTTCCAAGGACATACGTTTTTAGGTACAGTCTAATGTGTCTCCCCCACCTTGAGATTCAGTCAAGGGCATTTTAATAGCCCTAAAGTCTAGGTGGAGAGAACCAGCTGATTTTGCATATTGCTGTCAAAATGATCTGAAGAGAGAGGTGATACTAATCATCATTTTATGGATGATATTTACAACGGTTAAATGATGAATCCAAAGGTACAGTCAAGAAATGGTGTGATTAGAAATCGAATCCGAGCACTTTGATTGACAAAAAACAGCAGAGCACATGCCTGGCATGTGTGAGCCCATGGGTTGGATTCCCAACACTGAGTGACCCCTGAGAATGACCACTGCCATGATTCAACAAAACTTTTTGTCATGGTATTATTATTTATTTTTTAGAACACTTTCTATTTTATTTATTTTTTATTTTTTTTCATCCTATAATACTTTTATTTATTTATTTTTTTTATAATTTATTTATTTTTAATTAGAGAATCACCGTGAGGGTACAGTTACAGATTTATACACTCTTGTGCTTATAATTCCCTCATACAAAGTTCGGGAACCCATCCCTTCACCAGTGCCCATTCTCCACCACCCGTAAACCCGGCGTCCCTCCCACCCTCCCCAATCCCATCTCCCCCCCACCCCACCCTGCCACTGTGGCAGGGCATTCCCTTCTGTTCTCTCTCTCTAATTAGCGAACACTTTCTATTTTAGAGTGGTGTTCCACTGTGGGAACAAGACAGTTTCTCCAAACCAATAGGGTA
The DNA here is from genome assembly GCF_027595985.1 of Sorex araneus. Lineage (NCBI taxonomy): Eukaryota > Metazoa > Chordata > Mammalia > Eulipotyphla > Soricidae > Sorex > Sorex araneus. Next base: position 29,430,513 of record NC_073302.1, read on the forward strand.
GTTGAGTCTGAAGAAAGACACAGGTAGGCAGGTTCATGAAATTAAAGAATTTAATTAAGTTCATAAGGGAAACTTACAGATAGGGGTTTTGGCACTGGAGTTGATGGTGGATGAGAGGGATAGGGGAGAAGATCCAAAGCATTGTCTTGTAGTGGGTTTCCTTTTTTAATTTAATTAATTTTTTTAATGAATCACTGTGAGGTACCGTTACAGACTTACAAACTTTTGTGCTTATGTTTCAGTCATACAATGATCAAATACCCATCCCTCCACCAGTGCCCATTCTCCACCACCACCAATGTTCCCAGTATCCCTTCCACCACCTCCACACCACCCCCCCCACCTCTGTTGCAGGCGCATTCCGTTATATTCTCTCTTTTTCTTAGGGTGTTGTGGTCTGCAATGCAGGTGTTAAGTGGCCATCATGTTCAGTCTATAGTCTACTTTCAGCACGCATCTCTCTTCCCGAGCGGGCTCTCCAAGCATCCTTTACTTGGTGATCCCTTCTCTATCTGAGCTGTGTAGTGGGTTTCTTCTATGCTATGCAGAGTAGATTTTATTTTAACAATATAACTAAAGTCGATTTGTGTGGGAATATTGATGCCTAAGACCCAGTGATGTGTCTTTGTTTTCTCAAAATTGATGATTTCATCCTGACGTATTTTAGTAATAACCACAGTACATACTGGCTATGTATTGTGAGTGTGTTTCTTAGGAAATTTATGCTTACAGACACACACTCTCTTTTAAGGCAGAATATATGCATAAATTCTTTAGCACTTTTCTAACCAGGAGTTATCTCTTTTCCTTTTGTTTATTGATTTAATCTTTGATAACAATAGGCATTTTTGGGTACTTATCCTATATTTTGTTTTACCAATATTATATAATTTTGTTGTATACTAATACTATATAACACTATTGTAACCATGTTTCCTAAATTATATATTTAAAATGTTTCATTCAAATGCATACACTATATAAAATAAATACTTACTAAAGGTTGTATTTAACTCAGGAACTAGTGAATGACCTAGTAAAATGATAAAACTGGTTCTAAGAACATTTGTGTAGGTCAAATGCTTTATCTACACATCATCATGTCACCCTGTGATTGGCCCACTGAACCTTTGAGGTCACAAATCTATAAATTAATAATATACAAGTCTGAGCTTTAATAAGAAGTAAATAGCAAAGTCAGGCAGAGAGATAGTACAGGGTGCTTGCCTTGCATGTGGTCAACCTGCCTTCTAACCCTAATATTCCATATGGTCCCCCGAGCACTACCAGGAGTGATCACTGAGCACAGAGCCAAGAGTAAGCCTTGAGCACAGCTATGTGTGGTCACTAAACTAACAAACTAAATAAAATCAGACAATAATTCTTTCTCATGAGAAATAATATACAATCTGAATGTGAAGTAGGTAGGTAGGCAGGGTGGGTGTGATGGTAGACGTGGGGGCACCTTAGGGACTAATTTCAAGAAGATAAAGTCACAATGCAATCTGAAAGCCAAAGAATAGTTTAAGGCATTTGCCTGGCTTGTGACCAACTTTGGTTTGGTTTCTGGTACTACATGTGGTTCCATGGGCACCGCTAGGAGTGATCTCTGAGTGCAGAGCCGGGAGTAAGTCTGGAGTAGCACTGTTGCAACCCTCAAACAAAGTGTAATCTGTAAAGGAGTTCTTATACTTGTCCCACCTGTCCTTCCTTGACAATGGATTCAGGTATGGCTTGGAAAAAGGTCTATGAAACCTAACTTCCCAGAAGCAAGAAAGGCATATATGCTCCATCTTTGGGTTGCCTCTGCCCCCTTACTCTGGATGTGAGGCACCATTTAGGGGTTTATTGCACCCCAACTTGTAGTGTGTAATTTTTTTCTTTACTTGGTAGGCCTCTCTCCTCTATCTGGAGAAGCCCTCATTCTTTCTTGAAGACTTTTTTTTGGGGGGAAAGGTGGTGATTTGGGGCCAACCAGGTAGTACATATGTGGTACTAAAGATTGAACAGGTGTCAGCACATCGGGAGGCAAATATCTTACCGCTTCTGCTATCTCTCTGGCCTTGAATGCATATCTTTTTCCTTCTTCCCCCTTCTCTCTTCTATTTACTAAATATAACAATTGTACTCCACTATCCTTCCTACTCCCCAAACTAGTTCTTTTTGTTTTGTTTTGCTTTTCTATGGTGCCACATCTGGTGGTTTCCTTGGCTTACTCCTTGTTCTGTGCTCAGGGATCATTCCTGGCAGGGTTTGGGGAACCTTATGGGATGATGGGCTCAAACCTGGGTCAGCTGCGTGTAAGGCAAGTGCCTTACCCACTGTACTATATCTCTGGCCCCTTCTCAAGAAATTTTTCTATTAAAATAGACAACACCTTTTGGAACATGTGTGGAAATTAGGGCTTGAATGTACACACTGCTTTGTAGGAGCTCAGGCAAAAGTTATGAGTTTTGACCTCCTTGGACACTTCACCAACAAGGCAGGTCAAGGAAGGTAGCAGCACTCTCTCTTCCTCTCTCTCTCTCTCTCTCTCTCTCTCTCTCTCTCTCTCTCTGTATGTATGTATGTATGTGTGTGTGTGTGTGTGTGTGTGTGTGTGTGTGTGTGTGTGTGTGTGGTGGCTGCCTTCTCTGTGTGGCTTGTCACACTTCCCCAATGACAAATAGATCTGTAACATGAGGGCTTCTTAAGCTTTTTCTACTCATTAGCCCTTTTGCCTGAGAAATAAAATAAAATATGGGTAAACGCTGCCAGAAACCCCTCAAATTCATTAAGCATTTGGTTTTGAATTAATTTTTGGTCCCGTGCATTCAGCAACCTTCCCACTTGCCCATTCAGTAGGGGTTATGACACTAGATGTTCAACACGCTATGGAAAGGACAGGGCACACTCTCTAGAACTTTCCACATTTTGGATCATATCTTAAGTTCAAACCCTGCTGAAGCATTGTAGTAAAGCATTTTGCCAGCCTGGGAAGTTCCAGTGATTTCTTCTCCCCGCGTCTTCAATACTGTTCCATTCCAAAATGACTGACTCCTTCACGAGGAAGTATCCCAGGCTTCTTTTAGTTCACGCAGCGAGAAGATTGCAGAGTCCAAAATATGTCTCAGGGAACCTTAGCTTCATAGTTTCTTTCCTTTTCATTACAAGAGTTCCATTTTCTGGTGTGGTGATTCAAGGAATCTTAAAACGAGATCAAGTTTTTGGTTTGCTTTTGGATTTTCTCTCTCTTTTTCATAAAAGACCACATGGATTTTGGACCACACCCAGCTGTGGTTAGGATTTATTTTGACTCTGTACTCAGGAATGACTCCTGGCAGTTCCAGAAATTGAAATGGTGTAGGCTGTATGCAAAGCAAGTGCTTTAATTCTGTACTATCTGTCTGGCACCAAACATGATCAATTCTTATCAATACACTCTTCCTTGATTGTAGAGGTAGGAGGATTTTTGAAGCAGATGGAAACTTGATTTCCCCTGAGAAATCCAAATAGCTTACATGGTTCCCAAATTTTGACATCACGCATAGTACTAAATTTCATTGAGTTCCCTTTAAATTAAGTGGCAAGTTAGGATTATTATTCCTTGTAAAGCTTTGTCTTCATAATAATTGCCAGCAGGGCTGGTGTATTGTAAATGGCACCTGTGGGAGTGATGAGGCATTATGATTTTGTAAAAATGGGATCATCCGGGAGGCCATGCTGGGATTCAGTATCTTGATGAAATAGTATCTTAGGAGAAGTACAAGAAAGCCTTTTACTTATTTATTTATAAAATGCAACCCAGATGGCAATATCAAATAATAATAATAATTATGATGATACATTTTTTAAAGAGGAGCCCAAGCCTGAAAACATCTGGCTTTAGATTATTAATTGGCTCATTATCAGGAAAAAATATTTACTAAAACACAACAATGATCGATGGCTCAACATTAGTCCATTTAAAAATGTTTTGGGGGGGCGGGAAATACACCCAGCAGTGCTCGGGGCTTGTTCTGGATTCTGCACCTAGAAATCACTCCTGGTGAGGCTGGGGCCACCATAGAGGATACTCCCCTTGAACCTAGGTGTGCAGGGCAGGTGCCTTACCTGCTGTATTATCTCTTTGCTCCCCCCACCCCCAAATTACTCAATTTTATAAAGCAGACCAGAAAATGATTCAAGGGCTGGAACACAGGTCTTATATGCTAAAACCTTGGGTTTGAGCCTCCATACTACATGGATCCCTCAGATAGAAGTCCCTGAGTACTGATGGTGTGCTCCCAAACTGAAAAAAAACAAGTGGGGGGCGGGGGGAGGAACAACAACAAAAGCCCTACCAGACAGTCATTTGTACATGTGCTATTTGATGCAGAGCTTCTCTCTCTTTTTAATTAAAAAAAATTTTTTTTAATTGAGTCACTGTAAGATACAGAGTTACCAAGCAATTCATGATTGGGTTTCAGTCATACAATGATCCAACACCTATTCTTCCACCAGTGTCCATTTCTTACCACCAATAACCAGTTTCTCTCCCTCCACACACACCCCACCAGCCAGCCTCTATGACAGGCACTTTCCTTCTCTCTCTCTCTCTCTTTCTCTCTCTCTGTCTCTGTCTCTCTCTGTCTCTCTGTCTCTCTGTCTCTCTCTGTCTCTCTCTCTCTCTGTCTTTCTCTCCACCTCGTCCCCCTCCTTCTGGGCATTATGGTCTGCAACACAGAGAGGTTATCATGTTTGTTCCTTTACCTCCTTTCAGCATGCTGCTCCTCTCCAGACTGATCAATTCCAACCACAATGCATAGCTTCTCAAGGGGCATAATTTTGTCCCAAATGAGCACCAGTGACAGGAAATAGAACTCTGGGGTCCTAGTCTGGAGCACAGGGCTAATTGGGATTCCTCCCTTGGAGGTTTGTTTTATTGAGGTTTAATTGAGAGCTCAGAAGGCTTCAAATCAGCCTCCTCAAAACTGGGCTCAGCCTTGTGATTTAAACTCCAAAACTTTAAAGGGTTTAAGCTGCTTAGGGTGTTCTGCAGGCTTTTCTGTGACTTGAGTAGGAATAGTCCTAGATTCAGCTCACTGCTCCTTTACATTTCTCTTCAGTGGCATTTGAAAGATAGGTTAATGTCTAATAAAGCCTTAGATTCCTCTGGGGTCACAAATGATAGGAGAATGTGCCGGAACATGAGCCGGAGAGGTGCAGGGTACAGTAAACATCCTGAAGGAAGGAGCACAAGCCTTAGTGTCAGGCTGAAGGAAGAAGCTTCAGTTTCCTTTTGCCCGCTGCTGTAAGTAGCTCCATTTCAGCTGCCTCCATCCACACTTGAAACATTCCTGCAAAATTTTGAGCTCTTCCTGAGGAAGGGAATTTCTTTTTTTTTTTTGCTTTTTGGGTCACACCCAGCAATGCACAGGGGTCACTCCTGGCTCATGCACTCAGGAATCAACCCTGGCGGTGCTCAGGGGACCATATGGGATGCTGGGATTTGAACCTGAGTCGGCCGAGTGCAAGGCAAACGTCCTACCTGCTGTGCTATCACTCCAGCCCCAAGAAGGGAATTTCTTAAGACCATAAATTCTGCCCCAGAGTTTAGGCTCACAGGAGACTAACTGATAATGGGCAATACCTAAGGCAAATGGTCAAACTGATCACTCAAAAGGCCTAAATTAGAAGGACCACTCAGTATAATTCTTACATTTTTTTTCTAATATTCTTGTCACTTGAAAAGTGACACAAAGACCCAGTTTTCCTGTAAAGCCCCTCATAATAAGCCACATTTAGTCCTGAATAAGTTCCTCCCTTCACAGGGAGTTTCTTTCTCTTTTACTTTCCAATAAACTGTTCTATTTTCTAACTCTGCATCTGAGCATCTTTATTACTCAGTATTTTCATTCTTGAACATATTGAAGAAACTGGGAGTCGCAGAAGAACACGGAGACCCGCCATCACTGCTCCTGATGGCTCAGAACTAAAATCTGGAGCCTAAGAAGTCATTATGTCTCCAACCCAAAGTAGCCCAAAATAGACTAGCTAAGAATTATAAAAAGTAATTGTATTAGTGACAGGGAAGATAGGATTATTACCATTATGAGAGCCAAGTACAAAATAAAGTTAATGCAATATATTTTAGATATTAGAGATGAAAATGTAAGTATGTAAATGAGAATAGGCATGATATTGTATTTAATTATTTTAATTTCTTTAGTTATATTGGTTAATATCATGTAGCAATAATTATAAATTAACCGTATTGATTTATCTTTCCGATCATTGCATTTGTCATTTCTCTGTTTTCTTTTTTTTTCCACTTTTTGGGTCTCACCCGGTGATGCACAGGGGTGACTCCTGGCTTTGCACTCAGGAATCACTCCTGGCAGTGCTCGGGGGACCGTATGGGATGCTGGGAATTGAACCTGTGTCAGCCGTGTGCAAGCCAAATGCCCTACCAACTATACTATCGCTCCAGCCCCATTTCTCTGTTTTCTTGGAGCAAACAATATTAAATAAATTTGTTTTGTGCTTGCTAAGGGGGCAGATGGTGAGGTGGAGGTGCGGGGAAGGAAACTGGGGATATTGGTGAAGGAAAGCTCACACTGATGTTGGAACTGGTACTAGAACATTGTATGTCTGAAACAGCTGCGTTATGAATAATGTTAGAGATCACAGTATTTTAATAAACATAAAATAAACAAACAAAAACAAAGTCACGAGGGCCAGAGACCCACTGAGATAATATAGCAAATGTCCAGAGAAGGCCGGACGCCTTAGGAGGAGAAACCCATGCAGGAATAAGTGGCCATGATAAGAATATGAAAGAAGAATTTCAACAGTTCTAAGTTCTGTTACTGGGCTCCTAGGCTGATTCCATGTTTTAGCTATTGTACTGAGTGTAGCAATGAAAATGGGTGTGCATGTGTCATTTTTTTTATAATGTAGGAATATTGCTATTTATTCAGCCATTGATTAAGCTGATTGAATTAGGCATGAACTCCACATTATTTTTTCTTTTTTATTTGGAATGTTTATTTTATTTTATTATTATTTTATTATTATTTCCCCCACTCCTTTTTTGGATTCACTGTGAGAAACAATTACACAGCTTTCATGTTTGAGTTTTGATCATACAATCATCAAACCCCAACAACTTGGGACCAAGTTTACCAAGAAATTAAATGACCAAAAATTAGGTACGTGGGAACCTTACCTATAAACCACCTCCGGATCAATTATGTAAGCTCACTTCTTGGCCTTATTTCAGTGTCCCACAAATCTCAAAAGAGATCAAAAGATGCAGCTAGGGCCTGTAGTGCTGAGGTAGGTGAGAATCTGTGACTGAGATCTCCAGGCCTGCTTGGATCAGGACTGGGCCTCCTCCCCCCAGGTACCCAGTTTTCCAGTAGTTTGACAGTCACACCCACAGAATGCCCTTGGAACGAAACAATCTCATCAATGTCCAAGACCCAGAGATAGCGCCAGGCTATCTTCACTGGGGCGCTTTGGAGGGGGGCGGGTTGAGTCTCCCTCTTCACCCCAAACAGAATCCCAAAAGCCTTCAGAACCCAACTACCGCCATGTTCAAGGCCACTCTCCAGATGCATGTGTCCTTTTGAGAGAGTGCTTTTATGTCCTATGGGTAGATGCCCCAAAGTAGAATTTCTGGGTCATATGGCAGTTCAATTCTAAGTTTACTGAGGACTCTCCATGCTGTTTTCTACAAGGGTTGTGCCAGACAACATTCCCAACAAGAAAGGAAGACAGTTGTAAGGCATGATGAAATCATCCAATTTGCTGCAGCCCTGTTGGATGTTGTGTGCGTGAAGTAAGCCAAAAGACGAAAGATAAATACAAGATGATCTCACTTCTCAGTGGTATATAGAATAGTGGATGAGGACATGTACTGTAGTGAGTGGGAATTGCCTCTATCACCCTTGACCCCAGTGTTTAGAGAGGAGAAAGTCAGAGAAGGAAAGAAATCTAGCGGGTGGGAGTGCAGTGGGGGAGGAGAAGAAAATGGGAAGTAAAGGGTGAACAGACATCAGGGCTTCAGTTACACTGGGAGAGGGGTATAGCCCTCTATCCAAAACACAGACCAAACATGACTGAAAACATGAGCTCTGAGCTGCAAACCCTGAAACTTTGTGATATACTTGTCAAGTTGACAGGAGGGAATTGGGTGGGAGTTGGGGTAGGGAGAGGACATGGGAATGTTGGTAGAGGAAAATTGACACTGGTGGTAGGATTGGTGTTGAGATATACTGTGCTTAAATTCAACTATCAATAACTTTGTAAATCACGGTTATTTCATTTAAAAAATTAAAAAAATAAAAGCTTCAAGAAGCCCCCTCAAAAATTTGTTTTTCCAAACCCATGTTGCAAGACTCTATGCCAGGCTGTTTCATTCGAAGTGTCCCAGAAGTGGGCAGGTAAGACCCCTCCCTGTCCCAAGAGACCCAGCCCTGGTAGACTAAAACCTCCAGAACTCAACTGCCACCACACTCACGGCGGCTCTCCACACACTTGGGTCGAGGCTCACCCTAGTGAACCTATTCCTGGACCTCGTGGCTGCGACACTTCATAGGACACACCCTACCCATACTCCAAGAGTATTATTGCACCACATTTGATGGGGTTCAAAGTAGGAGGCAACCAATCTTAGAGGGAAATACATATTTTTTACAGATCTCTCTCTCTCTCTATCATCTATCTATCTATCTATCTATCTATCTATCTATCTATCTATCTATCTATCTATCGATCGATCGATCTATAAGCACACAAGGCTCAACCTTTAACAAAATGTTAGTGATCTCTTATAGGAGGGCTTAATGGCCCCTGGGTGAAATACAACAATCTTCACACTCATTTTTCTAAGGATACTTTTTGGGTAGCATTTCCAGCTGTTTTTCATAACAAACAATAAACTATTTCAGTTCTGCTTTGGGGCAGGGCTTAGGGTTTGAGCTGGAAATATCCAAAATATGGTGGTGAGAAGGTGCTAATGGTGGTGGGATTGGTGTCTGAATATTAAAAGCAATAAAATATTGTGAACTACTTTATAAGATAAAAAAAAATTTTTTTAAATCTGTTTTTCCTAAGCTTGAGGACACCCTAACCACAGACTCTCAGCTACACAGAAAAGTCCCAAAGGGGGCAGTTTGAAGGGAAAAAAACCCTCTAAAACTAACTTCCCAAAGACAAATGGCACAGCTTCTCCCTTTGGGGGTTCACACATATCTCAACCTCTCAATTTGGAATGTGTATTCTCAGCTCGCCGCCCTCTAGAGAAACCTGCCTTCTCTCCCCTGAACATGTTTTTCTGCTTTTTTTTTTTCTTTCTGGCAACAGAAAAACATATGGCTACTCTGTAGTTCAACAGAACAGGGATATTTAAATCTGCCTCTGGCAGGAGCACTGGAGGGATGGGAACCAAAATGTTGGATGTGAAAAGGCTCCTAAGAGGCTTCCCCCAACAAGTGCCACTCTGGCAAGTTGGCTATTTTGAGCTGAGGTCAGTTGAGGCCCTGGAGGCGTACATGAAACAGAAGGGCTGGGTTGGGTTTTGCTTTGCTGGCTTTGTGGTGCCAGGGATGGAACCCAGGGCTCCTGCAAATTCAACAGAGTTTGAGTCCTCTGAACTATCTCCCAACACTTGATATTTTACTTTGTACTTTATCTACTTTTTTTTCAGTGTCATGGATTGAACCCAGGGCTTCACACTCCGAAGTCTGAATACTCACTCACCCTGAGCTAAATCCCCAGTTCCAAAGAATTTTTAACTCTCCCTTAACTCTCCCTTTAACTCTCCCTTAACTCCCTTACCCAGGAAAATGTACATTGGCGATCTTACCCAGTATTAAGGTTAACACAGGATTACATTTGTTTTATTTGAGTCACCTATCTAGATGGCACTGCAAACATCTAATTATCAAAAATCTTTCCTTTTCATCATGTAAATTAGTTCCCTACCCTTTCGACCTTGAAGCTCCTGGGCCCTCCTCTATTCCTTAACTTGGGCTTTATTATGGCTAATTTACTTTCCTTCGCCAGACTCATTATGTCTATGGGTGCTCGCCATATATAAAATTAATTATTTTTCAGGGCTGGTGAGATAGTATAGCTTGCATGGCTGGCTTGGGTTCAATCCCCAGCAAAACATATGATCCCCTGAGTGCCACCTGGAGTGATCCCTGCATGCAGAATCAGGAGTAAGCCCCGAGCACTGCTGGGTGTGAGCCCTCTACCCCCCTCCCCCACTCCACCCCCTCCAAAATGCTAGTTTCCTTCGGCTCATAGTACCTCTTTCACAATTCTTGAATGTTCTCATCAACCTTGAGCGAACGTTAGATAGAACGATCTGAAGAATCCCAGAGAAGGGAGGCTTCTGTCGGGTTCCCAGCCTGAGACAACAGGCTCAGAGATGCTCGGACCGGCTAGAGTGCTTGGGTCCATGTTCCTACCTATGACACCCGGTGAAGCTGGAGGGAGGAATGCTTTCTAGATGTTCCCGAGTTGGCTGTAAGAGCACGAGCGTTGGGTACATGCTCTGTCTCTTAACATGTTGATGGCAGTGAGAACCGTCAATGGTTCACACTTGGACGGGACTTAATGAACACAAAGGACAGTACCAGTGCGAACCTTTGCGAGTCCATTACACTCACAATCACTGGAGGCTATACGATTATCTGCTTTTATCTACTGCCTGAGAAACAGAGACAGTTAAGTAACTGCCCAGACAAGCAGAATTATAGTAAGCAGCTGAGCTGGGATGCGAAGCCGGGCAGTTCACTCCCAGAGTCCTTTCTTGTGATGAATATACTCTTCCATTTGCCTTTCTAATGCCTGCTTGAGGTTGCTGGGGAGGAGAGGAAATTTCTCCCAACCCTTCCAGGTTTCTTTTGGGCTGGCTGAGTAGTCTAGTAACAGCAGACTGATTAGTAGGTGAAAAGAATAATCCTGAGAGCTAAGGCATGGCACAGGGGCGGAGGGGTTTATGAAGATCATTTATGCAACCCTTGCCTACCCTGCTATAGAGACAGTCTTTTCGGATAAAGTTATTTAAAAAAATTTTTTTTTATTGAATCACTGTGAGATACCGTTACAAAGCTTTCATGTTTGAGTTTCAGTCATACAGTGATTGAACACCCATCCCTACCCCAGTGCACATTTTCCAACACCAATGTCCCTTGCCTCTATGGCAGAGAGTTGGATGAAATTATTTTTTGTAATGACTGGAAGCCTGGGTTAATAATCCCACCCCCAAATTTTCTTTCTTGTAGAGAGTATCGCCCCCGCACGGTACTACCCTTGTGGCAAGTTACCCGTTGCGTATTGGATATGCCAAAACCAGTAACAATAAAGTCTCTCAATGAGAGACGTTCCTGGTGCCCACTTGAACAAATTGATGAGCAACAGGATGACAGTGACAGTGACAGTGACAGATACAGGTGGCAAAAACTTCTCTTGAAACCTGTAGGACCTCAATTGCCCTTCACTGAAATGAAATAGTCTGGACGCCAAAGTGACAGGTCTTGGGAGAGCCTGTGACTTCGTGGGGACACTACTCTCAAAGATACTCCTTCAGTCTGGGGGAAACCTACTTCAACAAGTGAGTCCAGATTTGAAGCTCTGGACAAACGAAAAGGGCTAAAGGGTCTGAAGTGGTCTCTCACTGCCCTTGCCAAGAGCAAGCATTCTGTTTACACCTTATATTTAGAAACGCACCCTCAATTGTTCTTCTGACATTAGCTCAATTTGTCTCTGGAAACAGAGGCTGCACAAAACATTCAGAGCTTCCTTCCAGCAGCTCCAGGGACTGCTGGTGAGCACAGAGGAGGTTCCCTTCGGAGAGTGGCTCCCCAGGGTGGCTGGACTCCAGAGTCTCTGCTCTCTGCTCTCAAGCGTCTGTCCGTCTCCGCCCCTTCGCCTGCTCTCAGCTCAGCTCCAATTGCAACCTGCCTCCCCTCACCCGTCATTAACTGTGGCTGCTAATCTTATTGCTGAGTCAGACAATCAGTCTTAATTGCCTGTTTCCACCTCCAGCTGTGTCTTTTCCTTGTGGGAGGAACAAACCCTTCTGCACGGCTTGGAGCCTGTGCAGCCTCTTGGAGCAGATACCCCGGGTGGATCCATGCTCCTTGCCTGAATATGACTTTAGAGCTGTTCCCCTGAAAGGAGGGGTGTGTTTCCCTCTCCTTTGGCCGTGGCTCTGTGACTTGCTTTGCTCAACTAGAATGTGGGACTATGTCAATGTTGATTTCAATTCCAAGCCCAGGCCTCTAGAAGCGTTTTGGGAGCTTCCCCTGGTCTCGCTGCTGCTACTTCAGTCTGGGCCCCAGACCAGCAATTTTAGAGGATCACTTGCAACTTCTGGGCCCTCAGGCCTCCTATATCTCGGGACTGTACTGGAGGAAGCAAAGGATTTTGTTCAAGTCTTAGACCTCTGCTTGTAGCTAGCCAGCCCTGTGCCCCATCCTCCTCCCCAATATTGCTTTTTTTTTGTTGGGGGGAAGGGGAGTGTCTTCCGAAATGGGGAGACACCTTGTGGCCTTTCCATGTGATTCTCAGTCAATAGTGCCTATGAGCAGGGGGGGATATGGTCCCAGGGATGAAACCAGGGTCCCCTGTATGCAAGGTATGGTCACTCCAGCCCCCTCCCCTGCCCCTCCCAGCCTCTATCCATCCCTCTGACTCCCTCACTGTCCTCCCCATGGTTGTCTGCTTTGGGAGGCTGATCTTTTGGGTACCACCAAAATTCTGCTTTGTTATGAGGCTTCCCATTAGGTCCTGTGGGTACAAAGCTTAGGCAGGAAACCTGGAGCAGAACAAGCCATTTATTCCCCAAGCCTTCCCTGCCTGTGTACTATCCTTCCTAGATCCAAGGGCAAAGAATCCATGTGGAATGAAGTCGATCTTGATCTGCAGAGAGAAGCCAAACTCAGCTGGATACCAGCTTGAAGCAGAGCCCCTAGCAGGGCAGCTGACCTCCAATCAACCCACCCTCCCAGGACGCGGCAGGCTTATGAATGCCTACACTTATGGCTCCATCCGTCCAAGACTGTGTGAGAAAGGGTGGTAACACACCATTGCCACTAATACCAGGGCGACTAGCATTCCTAGGGCTTCACATATACCAGGAATATTTCTTTGTTAAATCACTGGGGAACCATCCTAATTTGATTACCATCTATATCCTGCAGTGACACAGGCTGTGTGATTCAAGGCAGGGTTAGCTCCTCCCTGACACTATAGCATATTGTCAGCCAAGCTCTGACTGTGGCGGTGGAAGCAGCTGCACCTTCTTCGTCGTCCTTGCTACTCAACTGAAATTCTGATCTTAGGATAATCATCTTGTTCTGACATTGATTTTGCTTGTTTTACATATTAATTTGTATTTAATTTTCAACTTTGTTTTGCTGCCTCCTCAGTGGTACCTAAAGTCACCAGGGCTCTACCCAGGCATGCTCACTTGAGAGGAGATGGGGGGTGATGAAGGTCAAACTGAGGACCCTGTGTATGCTCCATCCTTCTGAGCTATATTTCTGACCCCTAATTTCCTTCCTTCCTTCCTTCCTTCCTTCCTTCCTTCCTTCCTTCCTTCCTTCCTTCCTTCCTTCCTTCCTTCCTTCCTTCCTTCCTTCCTTCCTTCCTTCTCTCTTTCTCTCTTCCTTCCTTCCTTCCTTCCTTCCTTCCTTCCTTCCTTCCTTCCTTCCTTCCTTCCTTCCTTCCTCCCTCCCTCCCTCCCTCCCTCCCTCCCTCCCTTCCTTCCTTCCTTCCTTCCTTCCTTCCTTCCTTCCTTCCTTCCTTCCTTCCTTCCTTCCTTCCTTCCTTCCTTTTCCTTCTTTTCTTTCTTTCTTCTTTTTTATTGAACCACAGTGTTCAATATAGTTATACAGTTACACAGTCAACACAGATACACAGTTACAAAGTTGTTTGTGATTGGATTTCAGTCATATCATGTTCCAACAGTCATCCTTTCACCAGTGTACATTTCTTATCACCAATGTCCCCAGTTTCCTTTCTGCCCAACTTCTACCAACTGCCTCTATGGCAGACATTTTTCTGTTCTCTCTCTTCTTTCTCTCTCTCTCTCTCTCTCTCTCTCTCTTTCTCTCGCTTTCTTTTCTTTTGGCATTGTAGTTTGCAATACAGGTACTGAAAGGTTATCAGTACCTTTACCTACTTTCAACACTCAGTTCTTGCTCAGAGTGATCATTTCTATCATCATCATATTGGTTCCTTCTCTACCCTAACTGACCTCAATTTTTAATGTTAAAACTGGAAAAAAAATTTAAACATATACACAAATAGCGAGATTATAAAGGATGCTCTTGTAGTATGACTCAGCTTGAACAATAATCAATGTTTTGTCTATCTTATTCTCCTAATTTCTTCCTTTCTAACTACAATGACCTTCCCTTTTCCAGAAAGAATGTGGAGTCCTATCCAAGGTCAAGTTTTCTGTGATCTCTCTGCTGCCTTTGCTACTAGTGATCACTCTTCCTTCTTTTTGTGGACTCATGTGTCTCCTTTTATCTCCTGCAACTGCTGTCTGGTTCCTATTTTCACTTGCTGACCCGGCTCTTAAATATCATTGCTCCCAAAGGCCTTATCCTTCAACCTATTTCCTCTCTCTCAGTCCTTCCTCAGGCAGTCTCAACTAGTCTTATGACTCAATCTGTGAGCCTGCTCTAAGCCTGGGAGAGGCTTGCTTTCTGCCTGGCCACAAAGTATCTTTACTTGGATGTCTGTATGCAGTCCCAACAGAGTGCTCAGGGATCATGCCCAGTGATGTTCTGGGGACCATGTGGCTCTGGGAATGAGGCCTGAGCCTCTTGCATACAGAGTATGTGCTCAGCCCATTAAGCTCTTTATCTATTTCCCACTACTTTACTTTGTAATATTTATAAAAAGACACACACACACACACACACACACAGTTTCTGAGTCTCAAAATTAACATCACCAGTACCTCTTCTACAGCTTTTGAATACCCCTTGCCCTTCTGAGACTCCTGCTGATATTTGAATTTTGTTCGTACCAAAGGAAATCTGCAGTGTAGTATTTGATTTGTTGAAAAATCTTGGTAGAGTTTCACTTTTCAAAATGGCCATATGGATATTGTCTCCATAGAAATACTAGCAGTTAAGCTTTCTGACTCTCCGCTAGGATTTTGAATGTCTCAGAGGCAGGAGTGGAGTGTTATCTATCCCCGGTGCCTGGTATATAGGAAATACTCAGTAAATTTTGTTTCAGTTGCATCTAAATTGGCAGTGGGACCAGAAAGTAAGGTCTGGAGAGGGCACGGATGTTGCCAGCCAATTGCAGAGAAAGCTGCCAAACATATAATCTACGAGCTGAGCAGCTGGGGTCACCCCACTGCCGGCAGCGAGGGCCTCTGACCCAGTCAGATGTCAGTTGCATTTGCAATGCTAGTTCAGGTGGAAGGTTGGATTTTTCTTCATTAAACTTGTCATTCCCAAAGGTGGGCTCTGACAGGAACCCAGTGAGATGTCAAGCTGAGACAGCTGTTGCCAAAGCTGGTGGAGGCATTTCAGGCAGCCAGAATACATCTGCGACCGCAGACAGCATGTGCAGCATCCTTTGCTTCATAAAGGAGGTCAGACTTAGCAAAGAAACAGCGTCTGGGACATGGTTATGGTATGATGGAGCTTGCAGCAGATCCCAGACAGGTTGTGTGGACAGATAGGAGGGTCAAAGCAGCTTTGCTAACTATGTGAGTTTGAGTAAATTGCATCACCTCTCTGAGTCTTATTTTTCTCATCATAGTAATGGTTGCTGTAAAGATCATATATATATGCATACACATGCATATATATACACATATATATTATATATATATATGCATATGGGCTGGAGCGATAGCACAGCGGTAGGGCGTTCGCCTTTCATGCGGCCAACCTGTGTTCGATTCCTCCGCCCCTCTCGGAGAGCCTGGCAAGCTACCGAGAGTATCGAGCCTGCGAGGCAGAACCTGGTAAGCTACCCGTGCATATTGGATATGCCAAAAACAGTAACAATAAGTCTCTCAATGAGAGACGTTACTGGTGGCCGCTCGAACAAATTGATGAGCAACGGGATGACAGTGACAGTGACAGTGATACATGCATATATTTATATGGAAATGTTTTATAAACTAAATTAGCTATTAGATAAAATTAGGGTGTATTAAAATTACATTATATAAACAGGCTGAATTATCTAAGTGTTCTGTTTCTCTGGTAGAACTATGACTCATATAAGGTAGAAAAAATATTAAAGATAATATTCAAAAGTACCCACGTTTGGTGAAACACATTAAGTTGTAGATATAAGAATCACAACAGACTCCTAAATAGGAGAAATACAAAGAAGGTTGCACCTAACAAAGATTAAGAAGCACCTCATGTCCATACCAATGGCCAGAGACATAGCTCAATAAGCCTCTTGTATGCAAAGTTTTGCATATGGTTTTGATCTTCATATTGTATGTTCCCCCAAGCATCACTTAAGAAAAAAAAATGCAACAATTCACACTGAAGGATCACGTAGAAGAGAATTACTTTTGGAGTGCAATTGGAGGAGATAGCCCACTGGGAGAGACTTGAGATCCCTAAGACATTGATTTAATGTGAAGGATCTAAACTAGGTGAGGATGTTCGATTTTGAGTTAAATTCCAACCATATGATCAACAACCAAGTCTTCATCAAAGTGGGAGGAGGCAGGCTGAAGTGGGAGGGTGGCAGGAGGGATACTAGGGATATCGGTGGTGGGAAATGTGCACAGGTGGAGGGATGGGTATTGGGTGTTGGAATATTTTATGACTGAAACTCAACCATGAAAACTTTGTAACTGTATCTCACTGTGATTTATCACAATCAATCACAATATCCCGTTAATCACCGATTTCTCGAGTGGGCTCAGTAATATCTCATTTCGTCCTTTCCCTAAGATCTTAGAAGTCTATCTCCACTCGGCCTTCCTAATGATGTTGCACTGGGGGCTCTCCAGGGTCAGGGGAATGAGATCCAGCTTGTTATTGGATTTTGCATATGAATACACCATGGGAAGCTTGCAAAGCTGTCCCATGTGGGCAGGAAACTCTCAGAAGATTGCCAGTTTCTCCCAGAGGGAGAAGTAGGCTAAAGATATCGCTTCTGAGAGCTTGCTTTTAAGTCTCTTTCTGGATGTTGGCCGTTGATGGGATTACACACACCTGGGTTCCTCTGCCGGCACTTTCATGCATGAGGCCTGTCTGAATGTGTGGAGAGGAGCCTCCAGCATGGCTGTAGCTAGGTTCTGATGGTCTTCCGCTGCCGGGAGCTCTGCTCAGGGTGGGGAGGGAAGTTGGATTCCATCCCCTCCGAGAGGCCCTCGGGAAGACAGCCAGGCCTGTGGGCAAGAGACTCTCTGTGATTTAATTTTTTAAAAATTTAACAACAGTAAAATAGTGGGAGGAGAGTTAGCTAGTGAAGATTTTGCCCCCCAAAACTTAAACTGAGGCACCCAGAAGCTCCAGACATCTTATAGCCTAGTTCTCCCTCTCAGAGAACAAGGCAACCAAGAGTTTCCTGCCTGTATGGGAGAGCCTAGCAAGCTCCCCGTGACGCGTTCATATGCCAAAACCTATAACAATGATGGGTCTCATTCCCCTGACCCTGAAAGAGCCTCCAATGCGGCACCGTTGGGAAGGATGAGGAAAGAGAGGCTGCTAAAATCTCAGGGCTAGGACGAATGAAGACATTACTGGGCTTGCCTGAACAAATCGACGATCAACGGGATGATGATGATGATGATGATGATGATGATGATGATGCTTTCTCTTTGTTGCTGTTGTTAAAAAGACTGGAGATTGTGCATGCTCAGTTTTGGGGCTCACTGGAGGATCATTCCTTTAATCTAGGTGCTTGCACACATTCTGGATGTAGTGCTCAGGAGGGTCATGGTGGTGCTCACCCATATGTGCCAATCCTGGTGACAGTGCTGATACCTCTTTAGCAGAGATGCTTGCCAGGAATTGCATCCTTTAGTCACGGTGCTGGCACCTAGAGGTGCACGAGAGACTGCACACTCTGTTGTGGCCCTGGAGCCACCAAACAGCAGAGCCTCTGGACTATGTAGAATGCATGTGGGCAGTACCACTATCAGACTCAGATTTATTTACTTAAAAGATTAGTTTTATTTTTCTTTTGAGACTTAATTTTTTTTTTTATTGATTGAGGTTCTGTGATTTACAATGCTGTGAATGGTGGTGTCCCAGGCACATAATTCCAACACCACACCAAGGCAGGCATTTTTAGCCAGTGAGACATCCTCAGGGCTCCTAGATGTTGATGGCTGAATTTTCAAAAATTGTACTTGTTTACATAGGGTTTTGGGGTCACCCTCAGGGATTCTTCCTGGCTCTCTGCTCAGGGAGGTACTCCTGGTGGTACTCCTGGTGGTACTCAGTGGACTATTTGCAGTCACGTTGAACTGGGATCACCACATAGAAAACAAAAGCACCTTAAGATGTTGAAGATTTAAAGAAATAACCTATCATAGGATGGAATCAAAGGCCATATATGTATGGCAGAGAGTCTCTTGCCTGCACGCCTGGCTGTCTTCCCCAGGGCCCCTCGGAGGGGATGGGCTCCAGCTTCCCTCCCCACCCCAAGCAGAGCTCCCAGTGGTCAAAGTCCACCGGAACCTAGCTACAGCTATGCTGGAGGCCCCTCTCTACACGTTCAGACAGGCCTCATGCATGAAGGTACCGGCAGAGGAACCCAGGTGCGTGTAATCCCATCAACGGCCAACATCCAGAGAGAGACTTAAAAGCAAGCTCCCAGAAGCGATATCTTTAGCCTACTTCTCCCTCTGGGAGAAACTGGCAATCTTCTGAGAGTTTCCTGCCCACATTGGACAGCCTTGCAAGCTTCCCATGGTATATTCATATGCTAAATCCAGTAACAAGCTGGATCTCATTCCCCTGACCCTGGAGAGCCCCCAGTGCAACATGGTTAGGAAGGCCGAGTCGAGATAAACTTCTAAGATCTCAGGGAAAGGACAAAATGAGATGTTACTTAGCCCACCCGAGAAATCAGTGATTAATGGGATTTCATTATATATATATATATATATATATATATATATATCTTGGATGTAGGAGTACTGCTATTTATTTATTCAGCCATTGATTAAGCTGATTGAATTGGGCATGAACTCTACATTACTTTTTTTTTTTAAATCGTATCACCATGAGATAGAGTTACAAAGCTTTCATGCTTGAGATTCAGCTGTACAATGATGGAACGCCCATCATTCCTCCAGTGCACATTTTCCACCACCCACATCCCAGTCCTCACCCTACCCCTATAGCAGACAATTTCTCCAATGCTCTCTAATTTTGGGCATTATGTTTTGTTTGAAATTTTCCACCACCATTCAAGCCTACCTGCTAGGGGCAGACACTAGATAATTTATTATCCATTGCTCATTTTGAGTATCATGAGAGCTCGCACAGCCGCGATTGTAAATGTAAATTTCTAAATTGTAAATGATTGGGTTGCAGAGACATCTCTGTATAGCACTAATCCATTTTGGGATTCAACTGGGAGTCTCTGCACCAGGGCTGTTGGTGTGCTAAGATGGTGCCCAGAGGCAACTTGTGGGCATGACAATCAGTCTGGCCCCGTGAAATTGGAAGGGTCAAGATATTAAGGGCCACACTTTTGTACTGTTTTTCCTCAGAACTTAGCCTACTAGATACAGAGAGATGGACACTGATTTTCCCTGACCCAGTCCATCCAAAGACTGAAAAGTAGAGAAAGCATACATTCCTAATGTCCTACTAAGCATAGGGAGAGAAGATAAAAGGGAATATTTCCCCTTTATGATGTGTGTTCCCTTTGCCCAAGTCACAAAACATCTAAGTTATTTCCTTCATATATGTAAAAATATCATGCAAAGTTAGACACGTCTGAAATATGCAGGACAGGCACTCAGGAAGGTCAGATAAGAAATTCTGATGCTGAAACCTATATTATAGTTCACAAAGGGAAACTTTTTTCATCTGGGGAATTTCATCTTTGTTTTTAAAGTCTTATAACTGATTGGATAAGACTCACCCCGATTATGCAGGATAATCCTCTTTACATAAAGTCAGCTGATTATAGATGTTAATTATATTGAACTAAGACCTTCACAGCAACACCTAGAGTTTGATTAAATAACTCAGTACTACAGCCTAGCCAAATTGACAGACAAAGTGGTCCTAATGCCTCACTTTCTGAAACTACAATTATAGTTTACATCATCCCACAGTTTTCAGAGGCTCTGCCCATTTTTTTTATCACCCTCCTACACCCCACTCTGTTAATTCAAATAACTAATTTTTATTAATTTTTAAGGTCACTAATTCTGCCTTCTTGAATTTACTATTGAGTCAATTCAGTGAATGTTCCAGCATCTGTGTGTACTTTGCAGCTTTAGTCTTTATATTTGGCTATTTTTATATATTCCAGTTTATCTGTTGAGATGACTTATTTGTTAAGTTATAATTTGCATATTTTAGTGTCTCAATTTTTTCTTTAACTCTTTAAAAATATTTGAGTTTTTGTTTTACTTGTTCTTCTAAGTTTGGGTTTACTGAAAGTTGATTTGTATTTACTTTATTTACTCATATATAAGTCACATTTGTTTGGTTTCTCTACATATCCAGTTATTGTGGACTAAGAACCAATCCATTGAGCTATTGTCCCTGTATTGAAAACTTAAAATGTTTTCCATAAAATTTAATTTTTAATTGTGCATTCATTTTCTTATTAATAATTATTTATGTTTGTTTAATATTTTATTTGTTCTGAATTAATTTATTTTTGTAACTCCTGGTGCTGGTGGAGAGTGGGCTACTCTATCTTGGTGCTCCGGGGTCACTCCTAGAGATACGGGGAACTGGGGGAAGGGAAGGGGGGAGGGAGATTATGCCTTGCCTTGGAGCAAACCCAGGGTTTCTCTAAACAAAACATGTGCTTCCAGAAGGGAGAAAGTAATACACCCTTAGATGGAACTCTGAAGTTAGGCAGATCTCAAAGCAGGATAAGACTTTATCTTTGAGTGTCTCCTAAAGGAATTTACCCTGAAGAAAGGACATTACATCTGTTCATTGTTAATGATAATGTTCAACCACATCTATGTATATTGCTACCCCCAATCCTTCATGATTTCTATGTAACTAATGCTGTGAGACTTGAATAAATGGCAACTCATTATCAACCAAAAAAAAACCAACAACAACATGTGCTTCCAATCCTTCAAGCCACTGGTTCCTGGCTGTGCACATTTTTGAGCAGAGTAGTAATAGTAGGCTCAGGAGAGGAGTAAGTTTGAGCTACAAGGTTTGGATTTAAGTATGGAAAAGAAAAATTCCCTAGCATCAATTTGCAGAAAGTTTCCACTTGAGTTCCTGCCTCAGAATCAAAATGGTAACAGTCTGGATTATGGCTGCCAGTGTTTGTGGTTCATGAAACACCCAAAAGACAATCTGTGGTCACAATGGAAATGAATCTCAAAGACTTAACAGGAGTAGAGATCCTTCATGTATTTGTTGTAGAAAGCAGAGGAAAAGAGAATTTCTCTAAGAGAGTCATCAAGAGCATCAACTGGTGTTTTCATTTTTACTTCAGCCCAACCTAGTCTCCAAACGACAGCAAGAACTATAGCTTAAATGCACAAATTGGTTAAATTCCAGTTTCAGTGGTTTTCCAAAGATCTTTCTAGGCAAGATCAGTAAGGAAGAGCCCTCCATTCCTGTCTTTTGTAAGCTTAGTACTCCCCGGGGTCCATTTCCCCAATCTTTTACAGCTGGAGAATATCTGAAACTTGGGAAAGAGATGCTGAAAAAGCAGAGTGGCAGAAATGAAAAGCAAGGAGAGGAAGAGCTAGCATTATTTAAGTCTCTAAACCCAGTCTTACTTGGAGCCCCAGAATGCCATAGCTCTTTTTGAATTTGGTCACAGCATTTTCACTCCTGCAGTTTGAGTTGATTTCTATCTCATGAAGCTTAAAGAGTCCTGAGCAATACATTCCCCTTCATTGCTGAATTCCCTAGACCATTTCATTGGGGTTCAAAATTTATCTTTGTTGGCAGCACACTTGAATTGTTCTGGTAAGGCTTATGAGGATTGATAGGATCTGACATCTCTATCTCTGCCTTTTACAAACAAAGAATCCTATTTAGCAGAATAATCCTATTTAGTTGTGGGTGGTGACTTCAAAGTCATTGCATTTATATCATAAAAATGCATTTTATCACTGTGTAGTCGTTAGGTCCATTTGCCACAATTCAAGTTTTCTTTTTAGTCATCTCATTCCTTGACAATAGAGGTAGACAAATAATTGCTCTGACAAATGGAGTGCAAGCTGAAGTGTTATATGTTACATATGTGTTTCTTTTTTGTGTGTGTCTGTTTTCTTTTGTTTGGGGGTCATACTGGGGAGAGCTCAGGAACTGCTCCTAGCTCTGCACTCAGGGATCACTCCTAATAGGACTCTAGGGACCGTACATTGTGCCAGGGATGAGCCCAGGTCGGGCATGTGCAAGGCTAGTGCCTTACCCACTGTACTACCTATTGAACTATGTGCCATTTCCAGAATAAATATTCAAGATGTTGTGTACGTATGAACTAATTAGGATGAAATTTACTTTATTTGAGGGATTACAACGAGCTGAGATTCTCCTGCCCGTAACCACTTGTGTCATATGGGCAAGAAAAGTTTGTTAACGTGAGATTGACACCCAAGGACAGTAGACACAAGGGCCAGGAAAACTGCTCCATAGTTGTAACCCTGCCTCATGGGGCATAGGGGTGGGGAGAAGGCAGCTGGAATAGAGAAGGGATCACTAAGAAAATGATGGTTGGAGGGATTAATCAGGAAGAGAGATGTGTGCTGAAAGTAGATAAAGGGCCAAACGTGATAGCCTTCCAGTATCTATATTGCAAACCATAATGCCCCAAAGTAGAGAGAAGTGTATGGGGGAAATTGTCTGCCAGGGAGGCAGTGGGAGGGTGGGAAGGGGGGGTTTACTGGGGAGATTGGTAGTGGGGAATGTGCACTGGTGGAGGGATGGGTGTTTGAACATTGTATGATTGTAACTCAAACATGAAAGCTGGTAACTATCTCACTCACAGTGATTCAAAAAAAAAAAAAGAAAGAAAAAAGAGAAATGTTTATGTTATGGAAAGTTAGAGTTTATTGGTTATCACTATAAAAACCTATCCTATCCTGATTAACAAAGCAATTAAAAATGAAATTTTATAAATTTGGGGAACTATATATTTGGATTTATATATCTAGAATGAGAACCATTGAGGTAATGCAAAGCATTTGCCTTGCATGTGACCAACCCCTGTTCAATTCTGATAGGACATATGATCCCTGAGCATTTCCAGAAGTGATTCCTGAGCACAGAGCTGAGAGTAAACTCTGAGCACTACATGGTGTGATTCCACCCAAAAAATAATCTATAGGAGACCACAAGCAGCCCCACATGAACGGCTTCTCCACTCCTGAATGACCATGATCCCAAAGGCACACAAGCCAATTTTGGAACCCAGTGTCTTCTTGCAGAAATGCCTCTAAACTGTGAACTGAGCTATGGCCCCGTGCCGCTGCAGGAGGAGAAAGGTTTTTGTCCCCCGGCCTCTCCTTTCAGTGGCAGTGGCAGCATGGCGACCACCATCTTTTGGAACCCATTAGACAGAGGTACAAGCTTGCAGTAACATGGCTTCTGGCAGAAATTTCTCTGGACTTAATTACTATAATAGCTGAAATCCAAAATCCCATATGCTCTTCATTCTCAGCAATGGAAAACAAATGATCAAATGATGCCTTTTCAGCAGGTCTGATTGTTGGGGGAAAATTCCAAATAATAATAGTGAGTTTTCTGTTGAAATATTGAATGTAATCAAAGTAAAGAGAGAATAAAGTGAAAATCATCAGCCACACAGGCAGGGGGGATAGTGGATGGGAGGTATACTGGGGTTCTTGGTGGTGGAACATGTACACTGGTGAAGGGATGGGTGTTTTATCAGTGCATGACTGAGACTTAAACCTGAAAGCTTTGTAACTCTTCTCATGGTGATTCAATTAAAAAAAAATAAAAGAATCTATAATGAACATAATTGTGGGTACAGGAAAGTTAAGACTTCAACTAATGTTTAGAACAACGATTCCTTCCAACACCTCAGATTTCTTAGACCTTATGTTATTTTTTGCAGAAAAGTCTGCTAAATACCATTCTCAATTTATTTTTTAAGACTCTGGATAAATATTTTGCTTCACTACATTATGAGCTTGAGTATGAATCAATTTAGGTATACTCAAAACAGAAATTACTTGATTCTATAAATAAAAACCTTATAGCCTTCACAATTTCATTTTTATTGATGGTGTTGTTACATAAATCAGACCAAGAAATAGATTGGCACTTGGAGACATAAGAGGGAGGGCCAGCTGCTTTATTTCTGCATGTTGACTTGACCAGGCCATCATTCCAAAGGATATTTTCACAAAGAGCTTTTATGGGCTAGTTCTAGGCTACATTGCTTCTAGGGGAGTTTTTCCATCTAACATAGACAATGGTTGCTAGCATATAAAATCAACAGTTTTGTTTTAAGTTCTATATGTATATTTACTAATTGTTTCTGTGACCCCATTCTTGTTCATGCAGCATTGAATGTGCTCACTTGTTTTATTCTTGTACTTTTGGGATTTACAATGTGCTCATCTTTACCCAGCTCCTAGAATGGATTTCACAGAGTTCCTTCCTCTAGTTTTCCCACTCCTGTCTCTGTCTCTAATTTTCCACTTCAGTAGTTACTCTATTTTATTTCAATCCTTGAGCAGCCTTATTTATAAATAATACCTTTATTTGGGTTTCCAGGACATTATTTTTTCCTCTGGTGGTGAGATGCTCCAAGTAGCATGCAGGGGGCCAAGGACTATTCCCTGAGATGCTCGGTCAGTTGTAGTCATAATTCAGCACTTTGGAGTGGCTAGGTGGTGTTTTTGAGGCTCATTTTTGCTGTGGTTCAATGGGGCCACACCCCCATGATGCTGGTGGGTGGTCTGTCATAAGGAGCTGGGATTGAACTCAGGTTCCTATATATTCAAGACATGTACCCATAACCCCTGAGCTACCTCCCAGTTCTTCCAGGAAAGGATTTTATATATAGAATAAAATGTATTTAGGCATATAGACTGTATTAGTTATTGGAGGTAATAGAGGTAATAGAGGAAATGTCTAACATACTGTGTATATAAACCACTGTCTAAAGTAACTTTATGCTGATTAGAATCTTCCAAGTTTTTGCTTTTTGGGTCACATCTGGTGATGAACAGGGGTTACTACTGGCTCTGCACTCAGGAATTATTCCTGACAGTGCTCTGGGGACCATATGGAATGCTGGGAATCAAACTCGGGTCGGCCGCGTGCAACGCAAATGCCCTACCCACTGAACTATCGCTCCAAGCCTCAGATTCTTCCAAGTCTTTTGAAGCCTTACTAATTGAAGTGTGGATTCCTTTGTTTGCACAATTTTGTCATATATATATATATATAATTTATTTTTAATGAGGTTTCCCAGTGTCACTTTGACTGGCATTGTAGGACTGATGATTTGGTGTTAAGGTTTAATCTCGTGGAGCTGAGGACCACCAAGGCCACACCTGGCAGTGCTGAGGGCGGCGGGGGGTGGGGGGGTGGGCATGTGGTGCTATAGATCAAACTCTGGGTCCGAGGCATGATGTAAGATCTACCCTTTTGGGCAGATCTTACTTAGTATTTAGTAGTTATTATAGTTATTTAGTATTTAGTAGTTATTATAGTTATTTATTGGTGCTTGCTATAGAAGAGAGGGCATGCATAGTTATACAAGATCTTTCTTTTCTCCCTTTTGTGAGGGTATCACACCAGGTGTTTCTCAGAGCTTACTCTTGACTATGTGCTCATAGATTACTCCTGATTGGGTTGAGGGTTATATGGGGTGCTGGATATTAAACCCAGGTCAGCTGTATGCAAGGTAAGTTTCCTGCATATTGTACTATTGCTCCAGCTCATCAATATCAAATTAATATCAAGATGTTAATAGTTCCTAAACCCAATTGAATACTTTTGTGATGTCTGTAAGCAGGTGCTAATAATATGTTATACAGTGTAAGATCACACAAGAAGGTGAAATGATCAGATGAGACCCTTGAAAAACAGTAACTTTGATCTGAAGGTAGCATCTGAATTTATAGATGATTCAGCACATGTGTGCATAACTTAAGATATGTTTTATTAAATTGTCAGTCAAATCATATCAAAAGATGATAAAATTCATGTGATTCTGTGAGCTAGAGTGCCTTTAGTTTCTTTAATTACTCAGACAACCAGAAAGCCTGTAGCTAGGAAGGCAAAAGGAAATTCCCAAAGTGATAACATTATTGAGTATTGAATAGAATGGTCTTGCTCAGGACCTGGCAAGAATAATAACCGTAGCTGTTATTGACCTTCCATTGACCTGTGACTTACAAGTACACACATAATGGAGACACTATGTTATCAGTGGTCCTATACAATCTATATTTTTATACATCTCAGAAGTCGAGATGGATAGAAATAGTCTTACATTCTAATA
Source organism: Sorex araneus (assembly GCF_027595985.1). Taxonomy (NCBI): domain Eukaryota; kingdom Metazoa; phylum Chordata; class Mammalia; order Eulipotyphla; family Soricidae; genus Sorex; species Sorex araneus. The sequence continues at coordinate 29,457,156 of NC_073302.1, forward strand.
GTCTAAAACTGGAGATAAAAATAGATGCTTGCCCTCCTAGAACAGGAGGGCAAATGTCCTCCTGGGTGCTAATATGGTTTTAATGTTATGGCTCAAAAGTGGCCTCAGTAATTGGTTCTGAGTAATTAACCACTCACCGTCAGTGCTTTTGATGCAACATATTTCAATACTAATGCCATTACCATTGGCAGACATTTCTCCAAATTAAACTGATTCAAATAAGTAAAATAAAATAGTGCTCACAATAAAGCAGAATTCAAACCCATATAACAAGTTCAGCCATCCACTTTTCTTGGGACTGATTCATCCTTTTGAGAAGTCATGTGATTCCCCAATGTAGTCTTGGGAGTTGAGTTTTTGGTTTGTTTTAGGGCCACATCCAGCAGTTCTCAGGGCCTATTTTTGACTTGGTGCTTGGAAGGTGCTGTTGGTGGTGCTCAGGGAACCATGCGACACTGGGGATTGAACCTGGGGACTAGTGTATCTTCTTTCCACTGCCTGCTGACTGGCGTTTCTGCACAAGGTAGAAGAAATTCCTCGCTCTCTGAAGCAGGTGCGCGACAGAACCCGAAAGAACCTTTTAAGCATTCGCCTTCTATTTGGGAACTAACAGGAGCTTGCACGCCTTTCTGATGTTCTGGTGAAAGATTCGTGAGTAGGGCGGGTGAGATAGCCCAACGGGCTGGAGCGCATGCTTTGCTTTGCAAGCAGGAACCCTTCACTTTTCCTCGGCAATGCCAACAAACCAACAAAGATTTGTGAGCAAACGTGATTCCGCAGTATGCTGCTTCAATCTTGCTGCTTATTTCCCCATAAAACCGTGGTGTGTGCTGGAGACCGTGCAAAGGGCCCCCGGGACCGTGTAGACTTGCACAGAACGGAAATCTGGTAACTGTGGGCGTACGCGGCTCCGTTAGCTTTTGACCGTTATTCGGCAGCGTCTCCTTCAGTGAAGGGAAGTAGAGAAGCCTGTCACCAGGCTTTATGGGATTGGGTTTGTCCCAGGGCATCGGGCAGCAACTTTGGTGTCCAGGTGGCAGAGGGCAGCTTTGGAGCTCTTCGCTGCCTGTTAAGTATGTTAAATTTCCTTTGTCACTAGGTGGCAGAATATAATTAAGATGTCAGAATTTTCCCGGTAACGTTGGAAGGTGTTTCTCGGTCCTTCCTAATGATCTATTTCATTACTTTACTAGTATTTGACAATGCCACTTACGGGCTGGGCAATGAAATAAAACTTCCTTCTGCAAACACTTTCTAGGCTTATCCAGGATTTACCTTTTGTAAAATTTAATTGACTTCCCTGTTAGGGGGACGGATCCTTAACATGAAACACATTTATTATTTATTTATTTATTTATTTTTTCTTTCTGGTTTTCGGGCCACACCGGGCTTTCCTAGGGGCTTACTCGGGCTCTGCGCTCAGGGATCATTCTTGGCTGCACCTTCTGTGGTGCTAGGGATCAAACCCAGGTAGGCCACTTAAGTAGGACCTGTGCATGGTAAGCTTCCTACTCTACTGGCTGGGCTGTGGAATCACTCTGGCCCCAAGCATATTCTTTTTTAAAAAGGCTACTGATTTGAACAGTCTTATCTCCGTGTTCTTGTAATATTTTATTACAAAGAGAGTAATATTTTGTTGCCTCAAACATGGTTGCCCTCATGCTTATTCTCTAAAGTGGGGCTGGAGCGATAGCATAGTGGGTAGGGCGTTTGCTTGGCATGCGGCTGACCTGGGTTTGATTCCTCTGCCCCTCTCGGAGAGCCCGGCAAGCTACTGAGAGTATCCCACCTGCACAGCAGAGCCTGGCAAGCTAGCCATGGCATATTTGATATGCCAAAAACAGTAACAACAAGTCTCACGATGGAGACGTTACTGGTGCTCGCTCGAGCAAATCGATGAGCAATGGGATGATAGTGATACAGTGATCTCCAAAGTGGGTATCATTGAATCTGTGCAGTTTTAATAACTACCTACAATCAAATAATAAAATACAGTGGGTAATTGTCCACACAAAAGCTCGTATTTAGAGTGGTTGGGTGTGATCCCCTTGAGCTGGACCAGATTCCCTGTCTGTGGAATCTGAGATTTATTCTGTTGGGAAAAATACAACCCAGATGTAGAGTGTATCTATCTGCAGCCCTCAGTCAGAGGAGTATACACAGCGTTTAAATGAACCAAAAGCAATGCTACAACTATGTGGTTAGCATCTACAAGTGGAGAATCTCCTCCAGTGCCAAACTTTCATGTGCCCCTTTGCCTCGATTTCAGGCATAGAAGGACAGAGTCTTCAACAGAATCTCTTACAGCTTGGAGTCTTCTGGAGTCTCAGTTGCAATGTTCCATTTTCTTCCCTTCCAGGTCTAAATTCTCACTTCTTCTGCTTAGAGTGCTTCTTTATTTCCCCTTGGTGGGTCCTGGCTTATATTACTTCATTCCCTCTTTGCTTTTACTAGGTTGGTGTGCCTTTTCTGTTCCAAGAAAGCCCAGGTTGATTTCCCTTTCTGCACTTTGGAGATCATAAAATTCGCTGCCTCACGGTGGTTTTTTTTTTGTTTTTTTTTTTAGAGAGGGACAATTTGAAGACAATTTAATATTGAAATATCTACAAAATAATGCTTTAACATTTTAAACATATTATTAAAGTTCCTTTTTCCTTTACTTTTAACTTTTTTAAATTGAGGTAATAACAAGAGTCTAAATGTTAATATGTTATTGACATAGAGTGATACCACCACAACTCGAATCTCCCATCACCATTGCTCTGTTGGCTTATTTATTGTTTCCTAAAAGACTTTTTGGTGGAAGGTTTAGAATTTTCTATGTTTGTTATCATATCATCTGCAAATAGTGATAGTTTTAGTTCTTCTTTTCCAAGTATATATATATATATGTATATATATGTACCTTACATATAGATATGTACACATATATATATGTATATATTTCTTGACTATTGCTATGGCCAGGATTTCAGTACTGTTGAGTAATGGTAGGGAGAGTGGACATCCTTGTTTTAGGCCAAATATTAAAGGAAAGCTTTCAGTTCTTAGCCATACTTAACATTATGTATGATGTTAGGCATGGATTTGTTTTTTTATGGCACTTATTCTGTTGAGGTATGCTCCTCCCATTCTCATTTGTTGATTTTTTTAAAAAACATAAATGGATGTTGAATCTTGTCAAAAGTTTTCTTTGAATCTATTGACATATGATTAAATGATTCTTATCTTATGTTCACATGATGTATTTTTTTCTACTTCCCCGAAAATAGGATGTTCAGTGATTGCTTTATGCATTATATATAAGATTGAGATATACATGGGCTAGAGCTGCAGTACAGCGGGTAGGGCATTTGCCTGGCACGTTGCTGACCGGGTTCAATTCCCAGCATCCCATATGGTCCCCCAAGCACCACCAGGAGTAATTTCTGAGTGCAGAGCCACAAGTAACCCCTGTGCATTGCCGGGTGTGACCCAAGAAGCAAACAAACAAACAAACAAACAAAACACTGAGATATACAGACTCCTGCTTCTGAAGAACTTGGCCTAACTAGACATGTGAGCAAAGAAAGAAATGTAACATACATACCAGAAAAATATTCAGGCACACATAACATAGAAATGGAGTGAGTTCACTGGGCTTGGGGAGTCAGAAAATGCTTTTAACAAGTGAAATTTCTTTTTACATTTATTTTAATTTTGGATTGTGTTATAGTTAAAATATATACAAATATGTACACATGAAAACTTATATATATATTTTTTCTTCAATCCATTATTCTTTTGTCCACCCCCATGTTTTTTTAAATTAGCTACTACTATTGCATGTCCTTTCAGAATTTCTTGATGCACACATGAACAAATATAAATAATTTTCATGGTTCTTTTTGAAACAAAACCTAAAGTAGCAGATTGTGCCCTTTATATACTCCCTGGTTTACATTTTTTTTCTCATAAATTTTAAATGTGATGGTTAATAAAATGGGCCCTGGAATCAAAATGCATTAAATTCCAGCTGGATAATTTACTAGCTATGTGAACTTGGCAAGTTGCTCAATTTCCCAGGGCTGTAGTTTCTACATCTATGTGTAGGTTTGCAACTTAATCATATATTTTATGAATATACATATACAGTCTTATTGCATACTAAAATCTATTGTGGAGTAGATATTCTTGTATTCTGTTCTATTCACATACTGAATCACTGTTTTTACATTTTAAGGTTTTATTTTATATTTACTGTCTAGTATGACTAGTACCCAGATGGGGGCTTTAGGGATGAATGGAATTCCCCAGGCAGAGATGATGACAGGAGTGAGGACAACTATTACTCTCAGCACAAACATTTCATTTTATGCCTATTGTGTGTGTGATATTGTAACTTACTCCTTGTTTGGTCTGTTGTTTACAATGAGTATTTTCCTTTTGATCTCAAAAATTGGAAGTGAGAGGTTTGAACCATATCGAGCAGTGCTCATGGGATGCTTCTGGTGATGCCCGGGGGACCATGTGGTGCTAGGAATTGAACCTAGACCTTCTACATGCAAAGCATGTGCTCAGCCCATGGCATGTTTTCTCTCTGGGCTTGCTTTCAATGTCTTTATTTTATTTTTAATTCATTTATTTCAATGTAAATAAAGTGACCTTAAATACTTTTGGAAATGAGTTAGTGAAATAAATAGAGAAACCCTTTAAGCAATTTCAAATCCTTTCAGAAATGATTAGGGACATACATAGAGAGATTACCAAAAACTGTGTTAAGTGCTTAGAATTGAAGTAGGAAAATTAGAGGCAGAAATTCTAAGGGTCCCATTCTAGGAGCTGGGCGATGATGAATGGGTCATAAATCACAAAGGTACGACAAGAACAGAGCAAGTCTGGTCAGGTTGCTTGAACAGGAATAGGGTCACAGAGACAATTCATAAGTGTCAGTATGGAATTTAAATTGTATTAATCACTGATTAGACTGCTCATTGTATATGTTAGCAAACTTCATACATGTTAAATGAAAACTGTTCTCCCTAGAAGCAATGTTGCCTGTCCTAGCATATCAAAGCTCTTTGTGAACTTCAGGTCTCTGTCTTTTTGGCAATAGCCAGATAGAGTTTATGCATACATAAATGGGTGGCCTTTCCTCTTATCTCTCCAGTGCAAACTTGTTAGGTCAGATTTCTGAAAAAATATAATAAACTCCTAACTCTCAGAATAACTTCACCAGGGGGCCGGAGCGATAGCACAGCGGGTAGGGCGTTTGCCTTGCACGCGGCCGACCAGGGTTCAATCCCCGGCATCCCATATGGTCCCTCAAGCACCACCAGGAGTAATTCCTGAGTGCAAAGCCAGGAGCATCGCTGGGTGTGACCCAAAAAGCAAAAAACAAAAAAGAAAAAAAAAAGAATAACTTCACCAGATAGAGCTTATTCTCTTTTTCTGGTTTTTGGGCCGCATGCACTGCTGCTTTGGGGCTACTCTTGGCCCAGTGCTCAGAGGACTGAATGGAGGCCTCTGGGCCTTTGCATACACAAAGCATGCAAACTAACCCACTGATCTATCTCTTAAGCCTCATTATTATTTACTAGTCACTTGAAGATGCTGTAGCATAGCTGCCAAGTTAACTTTCCAGCCTTATTACTCTGTGTTATTCAGTTAAAGATATTGACACTTGTAGTAGCTATATAATTTTATTTCAAGGCTAGAATCCAAACAAAGGTATATTTGTGGTTTAGTTTTTGTGCTTTGTGATGTTTCTTTAAATCACAATGTTTAAGGTTCTTCTATTACAGTCCTTATAAGGATGAAAGGGAACTGAACCACACAGGAAACAATAATATACACTTTCCTAAGTGGCTAGTTTATAATCATAAAATGCATATTATGAAAGCTCATCATTATCATATGATCTAGTATTAACTGGTTAAGTCACCAAATGTATTCAGAGTCTTCCATGTCAGATACTATTCTATTCACTGTACGAGGATACAGTGGCAAATGGGATACGGAGCCCTGAACGCCTCTGAATTATCTTGCACGCCTTCTTTGTAGGGACTCTTCTCATCTGTTGACCCTAACGAAAGACTAGTTTGTTTCTTCATCTCATTCAGGTTTACACCTGAACTTTTTGTTTAGAAGTGAAAGTGTATTTATGACTAAGTAGTCATTTCTTCTTGGAGTGTTTTAAAGATTATGAAGTTGTAACCGTAATTTTCGGCAGACTACACTAACCAGTCATGCTTGCTATGGGGTAAGGAGGGAGAAGTAAAGGTAAGTAAATCGCGTATCTGTCATACCTAAACTTGTTGTCCAGAATGACTACTTTTTCTCTGCAATTGTAGTGACACCAGCAATATTCTATTGCTTAAATTCAATTTCTTTCTTTTTCTTTGGTATTTGGTCCCCACTAGGTAGTTCTTCAGGGCTTCTTCCAGTTTTTTGCTCAGGGTTGCTCCCTGGCCGTGCTTTGAGACCCTGTGATGGCTATGAAGCACGTGTCAGAACTCTGAGCTATTGTCCTGGCCCCACTCACCATTTCTTATTTTTTTTTAAAAAAATTTTATTAGTGAATCACTATGAGATAAAGTTATAGACTTACAAACTTTCATGCTTGCATTTCAGTCATACAATGATCGATTACCCATCCCTCCCCCAGTGCCCATTTTCCACCACCAGTGGGCCCATCATCCCTCCCACCACCCCCACCCTGTACCCTCCACCCCACCCTGCCTCTGTGGCAGGACATTCCTTTTTTGCTCTCTCTCTCCTTTTGGGTGTTGTGGTTTGCCATTGAGTAATTATGTAGGCACCATGTTCAATATATAGTCTATTTTCAGCCCATATCTCCGATCCCTAGCGGGCCCACCTAACACCCTTTGCTTGGTGGTTCCCTTTCTATCTGAGATGCTTTCCTCCCCCCCGCCCCACATGTGAGGCCAGCTTCCAAGCTGTGGAGTAATCCTCACCATTTCTTAAATTGCTGCATTGGCTATTCCTGCTTGGGAAGTTCTTAAATAAAGAAATTCATTTAGCCTCATTGAATCTCTTTCTCAAACTTATTTTTTTGTCTAAGGAATCTTTTCTGTTTTTCCCAGCTAACTGTACAATTCTTATCAGTGTTTTTTTTTTATCACTTTGCCCAGCTCTGTAAATATGCCTATCATCTCTGCCCATGATTGCTTTTGATGTCCTAGTGTTGTTAGAATAACTTTTGTTGGGAAGGAAAAATCATAGTTGAATGCTTCCTTGTTATAATTTCCTTGTAGTTGAATATTACAGAAGTCCTTTATTTGCTAATTACTTACTCTATCTTGCTGTATAAAATTTTTCTTATTGCTAAGACTAAAAATGGTCACTGGTTGTCTGGAGTTTTCTGTGTAAAACTTTCTAAAGACCACATGCAAATGACTTCTTGTATCTCTGGGTTATATTAGAAAGCAATTCTGTTCATCCTTCTTGCTGGCCTAAAGCCATATTAATTAATAAAACCTTCCTTTAATAAGTTAATCCTCCAATGGCTGTTACCTCTTGGGAATAATATTGAACTGCTGAGCAGGTTTTTGTTTACTCAAGGTTACCTTTTGACTACAGGGATGTAGAAAAGGAGGTACCGGGTGTGGGCAAGATGGCAGGTGTGTTATAGTATGTGATACTCTCTGGAAGAGTATTTAGTGATAGTAACTCGGGAGGTGTGTGTGTGTGTGGGGGGGGAGATCTAGCACCAATGTTTTTCTTTTTTCCATAAACTGAAAGCATTCAAATTCTGAACATTGGTTGACTCAACTATAAAATGATTATCATAATTACCACTATCTCTTTAGGGAGTTGTTGAGAAGACTAAGGGGGTGATATATGGAAAACACCTTTGCGAAAGTAAGTTTTTATTATTAGATAACTGTGTTTACAATTTCCCCTGCTGGCTTCCCCATTGCTCTTGTCTTAACTAGATGCAATGTGTAAAATGCAGCCTTTCCAGATGTGCTTTTATAGAAAGCTAGTAGACTATTTAAAGTACATCACACTTGGTTTTGCTTGTAGATTTCCCTACCCCCTACATCCCTCCCTTTTACCACTTCTTTTTAAAATTTGTGTGTTTGGTTTTTGGCCACACCCAGCACTGCATGGGGGTTACTCCAGTGGAACTTGGGGGGACTAGGCTGTTGAGAGATTGAACCCTATTGCCCGTCATACAGGGTCTGCACTGTCAGTCCATCGAACTGTCTCTCTGGCTCTGTGGGTTTATAAATATATGTGAGAGGGTGTTGTAGAGCCACATCCATCAATGCTCAGGGGATATTTCTGGCTCTGTGCTCAGGAGTGATCCCTGAGAGTGCTGGGGGACCATATGCAGAGTCAGTGATGGACGCAGGGTCACTGGGATACAAAGGCAAGTGCCGTAACTCCTGCAATATCTCCTCAGCCCCTACAGGCACATTTTTTACTCAAAGATTATTATTCTAGAAATTTATCCTGTTTTAGAGTTTAATTCATTTAAAATGTAAAAGTCTGCATGTGTGTCTAATTTTAAAATTATTTCAATAATTTCTTTGCTCTTTAAGTTGATTTACTGCTGATATACAGTATTCAATACAATATTGTGGAATTTTAGGGCTTTTAGCTTCACAACTCGACATGTGTGCAATACTTATCGCTCTCAGACCGAAGTTCCAGCACCATCAGACTCCCTCTATTCATTCCTCCCTTCTGCTCTCCAGTTTCATTCCTATAGCTAGGGAGCTTTCACTTAGCCTGGGGATGAATTTTGTTTTTGCCATTTGTTTGCCTTTATTGTTTATATTCCACATGTGGATGAAATCAATTGATACTTGCTTTTTTTTCCTCTTTCCCCCCCCCCCTTGATACTTGCTTTTTAATTCACTTATTTTTTCCTTTTTTGGAGGGCCACATCTGCCAATGTTCAGGGCTTATTCCTGGCTGTGTGCTCAGGGGTCACTTGTGGCGAGGCTCAGAGGACCAAATGTGGTGCCAGGGATTGAATCAGGGTCAACTGTGTATAACGCAAGCACCTTATTCCCTGTACTTTCTCTCTTCCCCTATATCCATGCCTTTAAAATGTACATCTCAGGGGCCGGAGCGATAGCACAGTGGGTAGGCGTTTGCCTTGCACGTGGCCGACCCGGGTTCGATCCTCAGCATCCTATATGGTCCCCCAAGCACTGCCAGGAGTAATTCCTGAGTCAGAGCCAGGAGTAACCCCTGAGCATCGCTAGGTGTGACCCAAAAAGCAAAAAAAAAAAGTACATCTCAGTGGTTTCCAGTATATTCATCAAGTTGTGTAGCCATCACCATTATCCCATTCTAGAATATGTTTGTGATCCACAAAAGAAGCAACCTAAGCTGTCATTCCTCGCAGCCTCTGGCAACAGTAGTGAACTTGTTATAGCCTATTTTGTTTGCTTATTTTGGTGTTTTGCATAAATGGAATCATACAGCACGTGGCCTCTTGTTAGCATAAAACAATGGCTTATACATATGGTAGCATGCATCAGTATTGCCTTCTTATGGGTAAATAATTCACTACATTTTTGTTTATCTATTCATTAGTTGATTTGCATTTGAGTTATCCTAAAAATAATCTCATTAAACATCTCGCACCCCTTCCCAATGAGAAGTGCAGGTACAGTGATGGCAAACTCCAGGCTTCAAGGGATAGGGGGTGGACCAGTCCTTCTTATCCCCCTACCCCCCATGGGACCCTGGAGGTCACACCCACAAACTGCCTCAGGTTGCTACTTAAGCTCTTAATGGCCATGATCCAGAGACACACAAAGAATCTCCGAACCAAGCAGCTCGCTGCAGAGATGTCTCCGAACTTTAAGCAAGGCCATCTTCACCAGGGTGCCTCAGACAGTGGCAGGCCCTCCATCTGCCCCCTAAAAACTCTGGTGGCTGCCAACTTTCAGAACCCAATGAGAAGTTCAGTGACAGTGACAGCAAACTCCAGGCCTCAAGGGATAGAGGATGGGCTGGTCCCTCTCATCCCTCGGCCCCCCTCCTCATGGGACCCTGGAAGTCATACCCACAAAGTACCTCTGGCTGCCACTTAAACTCCTTAGTGGCCATGATCCAGAGACACACAAAAGAATCTTTGAACCAAGCAGTTGGCTGCAGAGATTTCTCCAGAACCTAATTATCTGGAATTTTGGAGTTCCAGGAGCACGTGGCCACTCTTGCATCCATGCAACATCTTATGCTATTCATAACAAGCAATACAAAAGAGAGTATGGGGGAGATTGTTTGCCATAGAGGCAGGGGGAGGGGTGGGATGGGGGGATACTGGGGTTCTTGATGGAAGATATACAGTGGTGGAGGGTTGGGTGATAGAGCATTGTATGACTAAAACTCAGACAGAAAAGCTTTATAACTATATCTCATGTTGATTAAAAAATAATAAAAAATAATAAAATTAAATTTCGGAATAAAAAAAGTAATGTGGAGTTCATGCCCGACTCAATCAGCTTAATCAATGGCTGAGTAAATAGCAGTACTTCTACATTAAAAAAAAAACCAAAAACATCTTGCACCCCAGAATCTATCCAACATCTGCTTCTGGAAAACTCAACGTGCACCTTTGAACTGAGCTGAAAGCATAGTTGACCCGGGGACCCCAACATCTGCACCAATGACAGCTATTAAAAAATTCCAGTGAAGGCTGTTCTGCTCAAAGAGAAGTTCTAGTACCAGATGCCAAGTTAATACGAAGTTCACCACTTGATTGTAGCAAAGACTCTAAGCCAACCTTTGAGCTACTTGGTTGGCTTTGAACGTGGGAAGGAGGGGAGATTTAGCACAGTTGAAGTCTAGTGAGAACAGGAGATGGAAAGACCAGTGGAGAGGTGAGGCCCGAGGGATGAGTTGGAGCTACACTGGCAATGCCATCGATGGCGTGTGTGGTGAGCTGTTCTGACCCTTCAGCTGGGACTCGTGGAAGGCAAGTGAGATGTAACTGGCTGTTCCCCTGTGTCACATGGGTTTCAAATAGAGGGCTGCAGCTTGGATGGAGCCAGAGCAGGGCGAGGGTGCTGGTGGTGAGGGGATCAACTGGAGTTTGAAGAGGGAGTCAGAACAACCATCAGGGTGGGAAACATGCAAGTGGGACTCCAGGGAAGCTGGGAAGGAAGCTCAGGAGAGAGGTGGTATACGAAGTAGAATGTTGTGTGAATTCTGACACACTTGGGTGGTTGTCTTACTTTTTTTTATCTTTATTTTTTTAATTATTACTTTTTTAAGTTTGTTTTATTATATTGAATCACCCTGAAAAAAAATACAAAGCTTTCAGGTATAAGTCTCAGTCATATAATGATTGAAATCCCATCCCTTTACCAGTGCACATGTTCCACCATCAAGAACCCCAATATACCCCCCTCCCACCCAGCTCCACCTAAGTAGCTAATGATCTTCATTTTATTCTCTATACTTTGAATACATTCAATATTTCAATAGAGAACTCACTATTATTGTTTGGAATTTGCCCCCAACAATCAAGCCTGCTGAAAATGCATCATTTAATAATTTCTTTTCATTGCTGAGAATGAAGATTCTATGAGCTCAGGCGGCCGCAACAACGGCTGCGCGATTTTGGATTTCTGATGTTTTAGTTAAGTTCACAGTCTAGATGCATGTCTGTAAGAAGCCGATCTGGGTGCCAAAATGGGTTAGAAGACCTCTTGGATCATAGTCTTTAGGAGCAGAGGGTCTCTTTTTTAATTATTTTTTAAAATTTTATTGAATCACTGTGAGATAGTTACAAGCTTTCATGTTTGGGTTACAATCACACAATGATCAAACACCCACCCCTCCACCAGTGCACATTCCCCACCACCAATATCCCCGGTATATCCCCCCCCCTTTCTTATCCTCCCCCTGCCTCCATGGAAGACAATATTCCCCATATTCTCTCTCTACGTTTGGGCATTATGGCTTGCAACACAGACACTGAGAGGTCATCATGTTTGATCCATTACTACTTTCAGCATGCATCTCCCATCCTGACTGATTCCTCCAGCCATCATTTTCTAGTGATCCCTTCTCTATTCCATCTGCCTTCTCTCCTCCACTCATGAAGCAGTCTTCCAGCTATGTGGTAATCCTTCTGGCCCTTGTATCCACTATCCTTGGGTGTCAGCCTCATGTGATGTTATTCTATACTCCACAAATGAGTGCAGTCCTTCTATGTCTGTCCCTCTCTTTCTGACTCATTTCACTTAGCATGATACTCTCCATGTCTATCCATTTATAAGCAAGTTTCATGACTTCATCTCTCCTAACAGCTGCATAGTATTCCATTGTATAGATGTACCAAAGCTTCTTTAACCAGTCATCTGTTCTAGGGCACTTAGGTTGTTTCCAGATTTTGGCTATTGTGAATAGTGCTGCAATGAATATATAGGTACAAATGTCATTTCCACTGTGCTTTTTTGCATCCTCGGCATATATTCCCAGAAGTGGTATCGCAGGGTCATATAGAAGCTCAATTTCTAGTTTTCAAAGGACTGTCCATATTGTTTTCCAGAAAGGCTGGACCAGTCAGCATTCCCACCAACAGTGAAAGAGCGTCCCTTTTTCCCCACATCCATGCCAGCACTGGTTGCTTTTGTTCTTTTGAATGTGTGCCAGTCTCTGTGGTGTGAGATGATATCTCTTAGTTTTTATTTATTTGCAGTGCTGTGGACAGAATTCCAGGTCATCATACGTACTGGGTCAGTGCTCTATTGCTGAGTCATAAACCTGGCCTGTACCTGGACTTTGGTATCGTCCATCCTTTGCTCCCTGACTTTGGGGAGATGATCTAATTTCTCTTCAGCTTTGAAAAGAGGCTACTAAACCTTACCTCTCAACAATGTGCAGTGAAGGGGAAAGGAAACAGACAATAGAAGTTCTGCGGCTCCTCCTCTCTCACAGTCCCTGTTCCCCCATAACTCTGGCAGGCATGAAGGGCAGCTTCAGTGTGGAAGTCCAGGGGCAGGTTACCAGGGAAGTAGCTGCAGAGGGAGGGGAGGCCATGGGGCAATGCTGGGAAGGACAAGAGGAAGAGAGGAATTGTAGGCTGGGCCTGGTAGGAGACTATGTGCATGCATAATTTGTTCACTGAAGCTTTGTCTTTGTTTCTTTAGGGGGTCACCCCTGGCTACGCTCAGGGCTTACTCCTGGCTCTGTGCCTAGGGGTGACTCCTGGAAAAGCCTAGGGAACCAAAGGGGATGCCGGGGCTTGAACCCTAGTTGGCCTGATGCAAGGCACATGCCTCACTGTTGTACTATGTCTCCTACCCCAAGCGTTGTCTCTTTGTGGGTTCAGCTCAGCTTCTCCTCGACTCCCATAGTTAGCCCCTGAACTTCAGAGGGGACCCTCAGGGTTCGTTTGGTTGGTGCAGCCTGACGAACCTCACCATTTTAGACTTCTTACAGCCAGGTGAGGTGCATGCAGGAGCTGTATCTAGCCGGTGTAGCTACTACCTAGCACTGCAGTAGTGATTCTTAAGTACTGCTAAGTATGGCCCCCAAACAAGCGAGTGAAAGGACAGCAACAAAATGATTAAAACACTATTTTTAGGGGCTGGAGCGATAGCACAGCTAGTAGGGCATTTGTCTTGCATGCGACCAACCTGAGTTCGATTCCCAGCATCCCATATGGTCCCCTGAGCACCGTCAGGAGTGATTCCTGAGTGCATGGACCAGGAGTAACTCCTGTGCAACACCGGGCGTGACCCAAAAAGCAAAAAAATCCCCAAAAAAACCAACCCCCTCCCCATTTTTATAGATTTAGGTTCTCTAATACAGATAGTGATGGTTTCTCATGCACATAATTCCAATACCACAACTGGTGATGTGCCCCGCTCTCTCCCCCAGCGTCTCCAATGCTTGTCCTCTCAACAACAAAAAGATTTACACCAACTAGCACTTTCTTGCGTTCCTTTTAAATTTTGTTGCAGTATTTTGTCTCTTTATTTGCAGCTTGATTAAGGTCTGTTTCTGCTTTTGACTCTAGTCTCTGGAATTATGATGTCACGTGTATGGTCTAGGCCTTCCACACGTTCCCAGCTTGGCCTGTCCCACGGGTCTCACACTGGTTTGGTTCCATGCTGCCCCGCTGCTGTGTGGCTGGAGCTCCGTGATCCGTCTCCCACCGCTGGTGTCCACAATGCTCTTTGTCCCACTGGTTTTCCTTTGTTCTCTCTCCATGTGCGCGTCTGTGAGAACTGCAGCTTTTCCTGTCGTCCACCCAGACACAGCTGTGGGGTCAAAGAGCTCCTTTAGATTTTGAGACTTCCTTTCACCATTCTCATTTGATTCCCCCCTCCTTTGTTGTTGTAGTGGTGACAATGAGCCACACACTTGTTTGCGTTGTGACCGAGTTCATAAGCGCAGTTGTGACCCCCAGGCTGACACTGGTGGCACTGGTGCTGTCACTGGGCAGTGAGGTGGCTGGGTGTGGGGATAGGCTACTAGCCTCGTTACCACGTACAAGGCTGACGCTCGGCCACTGAGCCACTTTCCCAGGCCCACATCCTTATTATTTTGGCTTGGGGCTCTGTCAGTCTCTTTCTGCTTGGGGTTTACCCCCAGTTTGGAGACACAGGCTATGCTTGGGCTCAAACCTGGGACCGCTGCACAGACTTGTACTCCTGCCCTGCCAGCCATCTCCCCCACCCTAAGCTCACATCTTGATTTTTAAGGAAAAAAAAAACAACCTCTCCCCTCCCTTACCCTCCCCTCCTGTCTCTTGTCTCCTCTTTTGGGGGTGTTGTGGGTGTGGCATAGTCCGTGGAGACTCTCAGAGGCTATTCCTGAATCTGTGCTCAGGAGTAATCCCTGAGAGTGCTTAGGGGACCATATGGGGTGCTGGGATCAAATATAAATCAGCTACATGCCAGACAAGTATCTTACCTCCTGTGATTTTTCTCTGACTCTTGGGGCTTAAAGATGACATATATATATATATATATATATATATATATATATATATATATATATATATATATATATAAGTGCAGATATTTGAATGAGTTTACCTAACCCAAACAGGAGCCGGAAAGGCAAAGATGACAGTTTCTGAACTGAAAAGGCTTCCCGAGTCAGGGAGGAGGTGGTCACAAATGGTTGAACCCAAGTGATGTGGATTCTCTTACAGATGTGCGTGAAGGGTGATGTGGGGTTACAACTCCTGCCTCGTAGTTGCTCCCAGTAGTGCTCAGGGGTCCATGTATGGTGCTGGGATGGAAACTGGGGCTCCTGTAGGCAAAGTCTGCCCTCAGCCCTTTGATCAGACAGACAGTTGTGTGTGTGTTGTTAATGTTTTTTTTTTAAAATTCAATCACCAGGAATCACAAAGTCACAGTGTTGTTTGTGGTTGAATTTCAGTTGTACAATATTCCAACACCAGTCTGATTATCAGTGTTCACTTTCCTTCACCAATGTCCCCAGTTTCCCTTTTGCCAGCCCCCCCCACACCCCATGGCACATATGGTACATTTCTCTGTTTTGCTTTCTGTCCCCCTTTTTTGGCATTGGGTTTATAGTATTGTTACAGTTACGTGGTGCATATCACTTTACCTCCTTTTAGCGTCCAGTCCTCATCCAGAGTGACCACTTCCCCAGAGAGGGACTTTGTGTGTGTCATGTTTTCAGTATGGGTGACAGCGTCATGGACATGTGTGGTGTCCAGTATACTGAAGGTCTAACTGCTAGAATAAATCCTTCATTTTCTATCACTGTTCAGGCTCTGCTTCTCCAAGCATCCCCTGATTAATGCACATGCTAAGTCTTGGCTCAGCCCGTGTTTGATTGATTAGCATTGCATATCTGATGACCACGCGGCCTAGCAGTGTATTTGCAAATGCCAGCATCTGTGAGGATGGCTCCAGGGTCAGTGGGCAGACGGCTATCTCCTGACAGCATCCGCCGCATCCCCTCAGCAAGTCACATTTCTGCGTCTCACACATCATGTCAGAGGCAGTGGTTTATTTTATTTATTTGTATTCCCTGCCCTCCCTCTTTTTTTCCTGGTTGCAGAGAGTAGGAGTCTCTGTGCACTTGGGTACAGAATTGGTTGGGATGCTTGCACACTTGATTGTGGTACTCTTTGTGTGAGTATGGAGGGGGTTCACATACTTTAGTTGAGGTGCTTGCACTGTGATGACGGCAGAGTTGCTGGGGTCATGCTCAGTGCACGAGGGGAAACGCTGAGGAGTGGATTCATGGCCTCACACATGCACGGAAGGTGCTGTGCCACTGAGGTGGTTCCCAGGCTATGGAAATGGTTGTTTAATTCAAATCAGTGTCTTCAAGAGACAGTACAAGGGTTAAGGCACTTAATATGCATGTGGCCAACCAGGTTCCATCCCAGGCATTGCCATGGTCTGACGGTGGTGCCAGGAGCAAGCCCCTAGCATATGGCAGAGGGTACTACCAAACACTGGCAGTGTGCCTCCAAACAGCAACTGAACAAACATAAAAAAAAACTCCAAAACAGAACCCCAAGTCCCCCAAACCAAAATATAAAACCAAACAAAATTAGTATCTTCTAGGGACCTCTTGATTGAAATGGGCCAGTGTTGAAGAGTTTCCATGAGGGGCCTGGGCAATAATATGGTGGATAGGGCATTTGCTTTGCACGCGACCAATCTCGGTTGGACCCATGGCATCCCATATGGTCCCCCAAGCACCACCAGGAGTAATTCCTGAGTGAAAAGCCAGAAGTAACCCCTAAGCATTGCTGGGTTTGGCCAAATAAGAAAAAAAAGAAAGGAAAAAAAGGAGATCTCAGAGGTAGGAGCGATAGTACAGTGGGTAAAGTTTTTGTACACGGCTAATCCTGTTTAGATCCCTGGCATCCCATATGGCCTCCAGAACACATCCACAAATAATTTCTGAGTGTAGAGGCAGAAGTAACTCCTGGAGGGGGGTGCTGGAGTGATAGCACAGTGAGTAGGGCATTTGCCATGCAAGCGACCGACCCGAGTTCCATCCCCAGCATCCTACATGGTCCCCTGAGCACCGCCAGGAGTAGTTCCTGAGTGCAGAGCCAGGAGTAACCCCTGTGCATCACCAGGTGTGACCCAAAAAGAAAAAACAAAAGTAACCCCTAGGTGTGGTTCAAAAGCCAAAAGCAAAACAAAGAGTTTCTGTGAGTTCTTTCACTGAGTGCAACCTTTAAGGTTGGTACAAGGCTACCTTCAAGGTGGCCTTGGAAGGCAGTTCTCAAAGTGATTGAAATAACCAATATTCCATATTAGGCCAGGGTGAAAGAAGTATTGTGTGATGTGCGAGACTATATTTCTCTTTGTTTCCTGACCTTGCATTTGGAAATAGAGATTCTTAGTCGACATGCCTGTAATAGATGATCCTCTCCTCTGTTCTCCTCTCTCAGAAACTGAGTTCCTGGAACCAGAGACACAGCCCTCTGACCCTTCAAAGGTCCCCCCCAAAGAACAGCTTGAACATGAAGGAGCCTTGGGTGGGTCTTCTTGGATCTGCTATCCCCTGTTCAGTGGGCTCTCCCAGAGTCCAAGGCTGCTAGACTAGGCCTGGGCTAGAGAGGGCAGGGCTAGAGACTCCGAGGATAAATCGATTTAGTAACTGATTGAGCTTGGCGAGGAGAGACCTGGGAAAGTGCAGGGCTGATATTTCAGTTTGATACTTAAGGGCTTCCAAGGTTTCTTCCCAGCCTGCTATTTCCACCCCTCATGCCCAGAGCAACAAATGCCTCCTAAAACACATGCTACCTCCTATACCTCTGTGCCTTATGCCCTTGTTTTCTGGTTGTCTTTGCTCCCCTCCCCGCTGCCACCAGCAGATCTGACCTGCTGACCTTAAAAGCTGATTGAAGTTCACCCTCTGAGATCTCTTTCTCTGGACCATGTACCTGAGTGGAGGCCCCTGTGCACGGTGTCCCTTAGAGGCCTTGCTGAATTGCAGATTTTTTTGTTAAGACTTTATTATTGAATCACTGTGAAATAGATCTTTACAAAGCTGTTCGGAATTTGATTTCAGTCATACAGTCTTCCAACACCTATTCCTCCACCAGTGTACATTTCCCAGCACCAGAGTCCCCAGATTCCCTCTCATCACCTCCCGAACCCCCTACCCAGCCTGCTTTATGGAAGGCATTTTTCTTCTCTTTGTCTTTGTCTCTGTCTTTGTCTCTGTCTCTGTCTCTCCTCTCTCTGTCTCTGTCTATCTCTGTCTCTCTCTCTCTTTCTCTCTCTCTCTCTCTCTCTCTCTCTCTCTCTCTCTCTCTCCTTTTGAGAATTGTTGTTTGCAGTACAGATACTGAAAGTTTATCTAGTATATCCTTTTACCAACTTTTAACACTCAGTACCAGTACTATTCAGTACCTGTACTATATAGTAGAAGGCACTTCCATGGCCAGGGAAAACAGGGTCTAGGAGGACTGATCAATGGTTGGAATCAAGCACAAGTGTGTGTGGAGTGGAGAGTAGGTAAGATAAGATAAAAACGGGCCCGGCATGACAATATTGGCTGGAAATGATCAAACCGGACAAGTACTGTGCTGTGGTGTTTAAGCAGCAAGTCTCTAGGACTTTCGTCTTTCTTGAAAACTTAGTCCTACAGAAGCTATTATATTTGTATGTATTTTGGGATTTGGAGCTCATTGGTGATCCTGTGTGGCCGACTCTGTGCTCAGCAGTGACCCATGGTATTGCTTAGGGGACCTTATGCAGTGCTGGAGATGGAACCAGAGTTGGTCTGGTGCCAGGAAAGTGTCTTACCTCCTGTACTACTGCATCAGCCCCAGAATGTACTTTATTTTATTTTTTGATTTTTGAACTGTGCCCAGGTATATTCAGGCTTTACTCCTGCTCTGTAATCAGGGATCACTCCTGGTGGGGTTCCGGGGACTATATATGATTCCAGGGATAAAATTCAGTTGGCTGCACACACGACAAGTTCCATTCCTGTTCACTGTTCTCCCTCATCCCCTTCTCCCTGCACCCTATTAAATTTACTTTTGGTTTTTGGGCCACTCATGGTATTCAGAGCGTCCTCCTGTTTCTCTGCTCAGGGATTCCTGCTGGTGGTGTTCAGGGGGCCACAAGTGGTGATGGGGATTGAAGAGAAGTCAGCCATTTGCAAGGGAAATGTCTTACCTGCTGTATTACCTGTCCAGCTCCCTGGAAGCTATTTTAAAGGAAACTTTGCTTTGTATTGATCCAAACTAATCTGGCATTCAATGATTGGAAAGTTCTTTTAGTAGAAATGCAGGGGGACTAATGTCCCACTTTGTGTGGCCCTGCATGCTTTCTGGGACACAGCACTTTAAGTGCTAAAACTGGAGAAGTCCTAGATCCGCAATGAGTCAGCCTCCCTCTCCTGGCTGGTTCCAGATGGGTGGGAGTTACACATAATCTTCCTTCTTATCTCTGTCTTGACAAATTTCTGCTAACACTCTGTGTGCTTATTAGCTAGCAGGTACAGGAACAATCCTTCAGCTGATTCTTGAAGTTTCTGGGAAGCCCTTATTTTCTGTTCTAGGCTTTGTGAGCGACAAAACCAAGTAGATGAAGATACTGCAATGATAGATCCAATTGACCTTGCAGTAAGTTCGACGGAGAGTCTCTACGGAGAGAATGACCAAGCACTAGAACTCAGGCACTGTACTACATTAGCCTGCTTGCTGAATTTGTGTATTCCATTCACTCTGGAAGGCCAACCTTGGTGCTTCACTCAGGGAGGGTATTGGAGCAATCTACTAGTCCTTAGAGATTTTGGCTTCAGCCAGGAAATCAGCTCTGTGCCTTTCTCAGACATAAAGAGGTTTATATTTTGTTAGTCTCTGCAGTTTTTTACCTGAAGGATGGGTGGAAAATCACCTGAAGAAGACCACCAAAGGTTTGCTTTTTTTTTTTTCCACATTGCAAATTACCGCAATTCTGTCAAGAATTTCCCATTATCACCCTCCTATTCTTTCTTGAGCAACAGTAGGAAGAAAGAAGGCATAGAATTGGTTTACTTCGACTTGGAATAGCGCACAAAACAAGATCCCTCCTCCTGGGGTTCAGAGAAGCCAAATGCACGGGCCACTGGGCTGAATGGGAACAGCTGAAGTTCTGTTTTCGGATAAAAGAAACTCATTCTGATGGAGTCCCAGTCTTTAAAAAAAAGTCTCTGTTTTTTTTTTTTTTTTTTAATTTCCACATTTGTCTTCCTGGAAAAAAAAGGGGGAAAAAAACAACCCCGTGTGTTCCTTCCCTGCCTCTAGTCCTTTCAGAAGAAACCAGCTGGAGGACGGAGGGGACCGAGGCTGGGCTGCTGAGCTAGAAGTTGTGTGAACAGATTTTTCAAAGCAAGTGCTCGCATTAGCTGAGCGCGCATCCTCCCCGTGGGTTTGCACGCCAACCTTTGACACGCATTCAGTAAAACAACTTCACCTTTCACCCACTTTCTTTGTTTTCCAGCTGTGCGGTTTGCGCCTTGGGAGCACACGTGAGCAACTCTTGATGATTTTGTTTGCTTATACCATTTCTTCCTCAACAAAGAGAAAGAATAGAGGAACTAAATGGGGCTGTGGGAGGGAGGGGACTGGGAGGGTGAGGTGGCTGGGAATATGTCACGGATGGGAGGGATGCCAAGTGGATCTGGAGTCAGATGGCAGCCTGGTTTCTCACAAAGGTCCTTCATTTCATGGACGAAGACCCTGGATTAAGAGAAGAGAAATAAATAACTTGCTGGAGGCTGGCAAAAATGAGTGATTGGATCGGAAAGAATTTTATTTTTTCTAATATACTCAATTAAAATTCACGGAGTTCCAGGGTTGAAAGGAGCTTAAATTCATATTCAATCTCAAGCCGATACGTAAATTCAGGTTCCTTGTGCTCCTGTGTAAGCCACCGTATTGCCATGGCTGGTCTTGTTATACTGGTGATGGGAGTCTTATCGCAAAATGTGGGACTTCATTTGATGATTTCCTTGAGTATAGGACATTTGTGGGCTGGAGCGATAGCACAGCGGTAGGGCGTTCGCCTTTCACACGGCTGACCCGTGTTCGATTCCTCCAACCCTCTCGGAGAGCCTGGCAAGCTACCCACGGCATACTGGATATGCCAAAGACAGTAACAATAAGTCTCTCAGTGAGAGACGTTACTGGTGCCCGCTCGAACAAATCGATGAGCAACGAGATGACAGTGACAGTATATTTGTACCAATGCTGTGTTTTGAACTCTCTCTTTCTGAACATAGTAATTCCAATGAGAATTATACTAATACTTTTAGTACTGAGGTTAAGATGCCTGTCTTCATACAGTCGGCATTGGTCCAGCTCCAGCTCACGTGGTCTCTGATGCACAATGGAGAATGACCCTCCACCCCTCACTCACCACCACCAAACAGAGAGCTAGGAGTAGACTTTGAGCACTGTTGAGTTTCACCCCCTCCCCCAACTGATAAATTATAGGACACTTTTTGTTTGTTTCTTTTTGATATTTGGGCCACCTCCTCAGCAATGCTCAGGGATTACTCTCCTGGATCTGCATCAAGGAATTAGTCCTGACGGTGCTCAGGAGACCTTATGGGATGCTGGGGTTTGAACCCTGGTCAGTTATATGCAAGACAAGTGCCTTACCCACCGTACTATGGCTCTGGCCCCTATCTATAGGGTACTTTTTAATTCCCACAAGGGATACAGCCTTTCTGAGTAAGATACACCTTAAATAAGAACGTTTACTTGAGATATATCTTAAAACTCTAATAGTTTCAGAAAATAAATTTAGGAAAATACTGGTCCGGGCTATAGAAAAAAAATCTTGAAATATTACATGTAAATTAGTTTTTTGTCTTGGGAGCTATTGTCTACAGTGCTTGGAAGCCACTCCTGACTCACTCACTGGTCAGCTGACCGTGAGATGCTGGAGATTGAAAGCTTGCAAAGCATGAGTTCCAGCATTTGAGATATCCATGACTGTATGTTAAAAAATATATGTACATATATGTATGTATATACATATACATTTTGTTTTTGGGTTTGGGCCACATTCCCTGGTGCCCAGGGCTTACTCCTGGCTCTCAGCTCAGGGGTCACTCCTGGGGTTGTTTGATGTGTCAGGGATTGAACTGGGGTTGGTCACATGCAAGCCAGTGCCTTAGCCTTTGTGCTATCTCTCAGTCCAAGTTACATTATTTATTTATTTTTATTTAAAAAATATTTTTCTATCACTAGATTTTTATTTTCCCACCTTTTTATTTTTAATGGAATCACTATGAGATATAGTTACAAAGCTTTCATGATTGAGTTTTAGTCATACAATTATTGAGCATCCACCCTTCCACCAGTGTACATTTCCCACCAGCAATATCCCCAGTATCTCTCCCACCACCCCAATCCTGCCCCACTCAAGTTAGGTTTTTTTATACATTATATTTTAACAAAATAGAGGACTTTTGCTACTCAAAAGCATCCAGTGACAAACATGTTGCTTAAGTGAGAAGAACTACATTTCTACAACATAACTTTTTAATATAGGGCTAGAGATAGCACAGTGGTTGGGCGTTCACCATTCATGAGGCTGACCCGAGTTCAATTCCTCCACCCCTCTCGGAGAGCCGGGAAAGCTACCGAGAGCATCCAGTCCGTGAGGCAGAGCCTGGCAAGCTACTCGTGTGTATTGGATATGCCAAAAACAGTAACAAAAAGTCTCTCAATGAGAGACATTACTGGTGCCCGCTCAAACTTTTTAATATATAATAAATCATTCTGAAGGGTGCATGCAAATTTATTAACAATATTTTGCAAGTGAAGTTTGGGGAGAACTTTCATTTTTTAATTTTGCTCGTATATATTTTCTAATTTTTCTATTAAACAGTTTTCAGAGAATAACAAATATAAAAGCAACCAAGGACTAGTCCTTTAGGAAAATGAAGAATGCTTTTTTGTAGTAAGAATAAGCATTATTCCCTCTTTTATCTTCTTTGTAAGCTAGGGAGATTCTCTGTTATCTCTGTGAGAAATACAAAGCTAAAATACAGTTTTTCTTTTTTCTTTGAACAAAAACCACCAAGTACTCGCCTACATATCTAATCTAATCTCTGCCTTTTTGTTAAGACCCAGTGTAACCTGACCCTATTTATCTCTGAGGTTTACCTAATGCTAGTACCCTGCTGATAATGCTTACTTTCCTCAGGCTTCTTTCTGTTCCCAGTTCTTGTGTCCCCCAGGCTTATTTCTGCTTCAGTTCTGCTTTTTTTTTGTTTCTTCCCCAGATGGAACAGTCCTTTCCATGTGTTCTGTAAAATATACAGTGATTCTCTGTGCCTCCCACCCCTCATTTCCTGTCTCTCTACCTTTAGGATGCTACCTTTAGGATGCTATTTAGCATTTATGAATTCATTCTATTCTCCTAGGCTCAGCCCTTGCTGTTGACTATCAAAGGTAAACTCAGGTTCCTGGCTGGGGGGTTTGAATACTGGAAAGCTATGCCGATAGGGAAGAAGTAGCTAGAGTGAAGCAAGAAGTTGAAACCCAGGGAATAGACCATGAGACACTGGTCAAGTGACTGAGCAAATTAGCAGCTGATGAGATGTTAGAGCAGACAGACGGGCAGTGGGATTTGACTGTGCATTGAGAAGTGAGTGGCTCTCTCTGCTCTCTTGTGTGGTACCTGGTGGGGCCTCCTTGAACAGGGAACCAGATGCCACTGCACTCTGGCACCCTCTTTAATTACCAAAATAGAAGGAGGTCTGTGGGGTGCGGGTGACCCTCTGCAGATCTGTTTTTCCACACATCACCTAGTCAGTAACACAAGAGGTACACATTGAATCCAACACTTTTTGTATTATAACTAAGTAGAAAAAACTTAGGCTGGGAAGCTGCGAAATAAAGGGGTAGTTCACAAGCTACACATGTAAGAGGACCAAGTTCCATGCCCAGCACTGCATATCTTCTGGAAGTAACCCTGTACACTGCCTGGTGTGGCCCCAAAACCTCTCAGGAAAAAAAAAATAGAAAGAAAGAATCTCAGGCTGGTAGTAGTTTAGGCAAAACCCACAAATGTATTTACTCATGGAATCCAGTAACTAATGAACACCAGGAAATGTGGCTACAGCTGATGCCTACATTTTGATATTTTCAAGACTCTTTTTGAAATTTATTATACACACACAGAGGGAAGGAGGGAGAGAGAGAGAGAGAGAGAGAGAGAGAGAGAGAGAGAGAGAGAGAGAGAGGATCTTTGCTTTGCTTTTTTCTGCACTTCAACCCTTCTGTACTACAGATAGCCTTATGCCATCTGGTTATAAATACCCCCACAAAAAAGCCCCTAAAACGTTTATCTTTCAACATCCACTACCAAAGACAGACTGTTCTCTTACTCCAGTTGGGAATAACCCAGGGAAGGACTTTTGGTGACCTTGGGTTCTTCAGGTAAGTGTCCACCCTTGATTCATCCAATGTGTTCTGGAGGGTCTAGAGATATAGTTCAACACTACAACACACGACCTTTGTGTGTGAGTCCCTGGATTTGATACTTGGCACAGAAAAAAGAAACAACATACCTGTGAAGGATAACAAGACCACTATGGTGCCATGTGGAGTGGGAGGGCGTGTGTGTCGGGAGATGAGTAGTTTCCAGGAGCAGGTTGTTCTCAACGTGTCCAGTAGCATAGCAGCAACTGCAGCACCGTAAGGCTCAGTTCCAGCCTCTCAGTAGGTGTGCTGGAAACCTGCATGGAAAAACTGGCTTGCACACCACCTTTTCCTATTGTTAGAGCAAATTCAGCAAGTTTTTTTTTGTTCCGAGTTGCCCCCTGGGGGGTTGATAATTGCTGGACTAACCTGCAACTGTGCAGTCACTTTTTCCTGCTATATTAACCTTGGGACCTCCAGCTGTATTCAGACGTCCAACAACCCTATTTCTGTGCCCTGCAAAGGAACACTGACGACTTCCACTGTTCCATGGGTCTTAATGACTGTGAAGTCACTTTTGTTCCCAGAGGGAGCATGGTGAACCTACCAACACTGCCAGGTCACCAGCAGCCTTAAGCCATTCATGAAATGTTTCTGGGGATAAATCTAAGTGAAAAAAAAGAAGCCTGCTTCTATTCCCTTAGAGGATGGCCATTCGCCCTTCCTGGGAAGGTCACCTGGTCTTTAGGGGTGCAGAGGGGGAAGGTGAGGAGGTAGAGTTGGTGGAATATGAGCATCAAATGTCATTCTCTGCACCCATCTTTCATGACATCAGGAGGCTCCCGAGCCTGTGAGTTCCTGGTTCATTCGACTGGTGGAGAGTCAGAGGTCAGGACGTAAGAGGGCTGCAGCTGTGTGAATGGGAAGGTGGGGTGGAGTGAAGATCTACACTCGCCTCGGCTCCCTTTGCTGATCTCAGCTTGTTCTGCTTTGGCTTCTGCTGCTTGATCTGGTCTTTCCAGCTGTCCACTGGGCTTTTGATCTACCGCTTTCTTCAGGCTAGATGTCCTCGCTTTACTCTTCTGCACATTGATGTGTGGTGGGCTTGTCAGTAGATCCCAGACCTAGTCATTGAGCCCTTTCCTCTTGAAATCTACTGTTGTTTTTTTTTGCTTTTTGGGTCACACCCAGTGATGCTCAGGGGTCACTCCTGGCTCTGCACTCAGGAATTACTCCTGACGGTGCTCAGGGGACCATATGGGATGCTGGGAATTGAACCCGGGTCAGCTGCGTGCAAGGCAAACGCCCTACCCGCTGTGCTATCACTCCAGCCCCTGATTCAATAAAATTTAAAAAATTAAAAAAAAAATCTCAGGGCTGGGAGGAGTTGAGATGTTACTGGTGCCCACTCGAGTAAATCAACAAACAACAGGATGACAGTGATACAGTGATATACAGTGTCTTTGACTGTGCCCTGGACCCTGATTTTCCCTGCTTGCCATTTGGGCTTGATGCAATTGATCACACCACCTTTTCCAAATCTCCTGTTCACCTGCTTTCCTTATGCCAAAGGAAATGGCATAAGGCCCTCCCTTGCCCCCCCCCTATCAAACTATGTGAGAGATAGAGTGTATGTATGTATAGTGTAGGAGATATTAGAACATGAAACCTAAACCCAGACTATCTGATTTTAAACTCCCTCTTTCTTACTGGCTGTCTGTGTTGGAAATTTACTTCACCTCTCTGCGCTTCAGCTTCTTCATCTGTCAAATGGAAATAAAATGTCTAAGGGTTGTTGGGAGGATTAAGTGTACTAATAGGTACGACGGGTTTGGAATAGCATGTGGTTCATAGCATTGTACGAGTATGAGTTTTTGCGACTGTCCTGCCTCAGTAAGGATCATCTGACTTTGTTCTCTCTTGCACTTTTGCTCTAACCTCCAACCTACCAAATACTTGCAAATACAAAATCCACTTGGCCAACACTAAACCGCAGCCCAGACAATACCCAGTTTCATTTTCTATGTCAGTCTCATGTTCATGGGCCTCTCCTAAGACCAAGTGATGGCTCAAACCTTGCCCTTTGATGGCTGATTAGGGTAGCAATAGAGGAGTAAGATTTCTCCGTTGCTGAACCATGGCTTGGCAACTTTGTGTGTGTGTGTGTGTGTGTGTGTGTGATAGCAAATATTTGAAGCTTGGTAGACCACATATGTTTTTTTTTCCCTCTCTCCCCTTTTTCTTATCACATCCTTAAGTTTGAAAATCACCTTCACCTGAAAGCAGTATTATAGAAGATCACAAGCCACATTTTGCCCTCAGCTCAGTTTTTGAATTCCTGTGCTAGGTGGTAAGTTCCTTGAGGGCCTGTTAAGAATAAGTTTCTTGGTACTAGAGAGATAGTACAGAGGCTAAGGTGCTTGCCTGGCATGCAGCCTGACCCAGGTTCAATTCCTAGCATTGTGTCTAGTCCCCTAAGCACAACGTGAGCCAGGGGTGAGTCCTGAGCACAACCAGGTTTGGCTCATCCTCTCCCCTCTTCCCAAAATGAAGTTCTAAATCCATCTCTCCTCTCTCCCCTTGGTTTTTAGGCTCGTCGCCTCTATCATCTATTAATAGCTTGGGGACAAATTAGGGACAACAAGTACTCTGTTGGTACTTGTTGAATGAATAAACAAACGCAAATGAATCTCTGAGTTTTCAGATTTCAGAGAAAAAAATTCTGCTTAAATTCTGTACTGAATAGGAGAGCCCCATGGGAAGGGGTCTATCAAGTTGGCCCTTTGTTCTGTCTCTAACTACCAACGGACATAGATGCTTTCCAGGGAAAATTCCTTTATCTAAGTGCCTATGTGCAATTCACCTCCTTCCAGCCAAGAATGGAGTCTTGTTGCAGCCTCAGTTACATAATGATACCGTTGATGTCCTGGTAAATGTTTAACCTCCAGTTACCCAACACACAAGCCAACTCTCTCTGATTTACAGCTTTTGTCAATTTCCATGGTGTCAGAACTTCTACCCGGGCCAGTTTCACACAGGACAAACATGAAGCCATTAAGCTGGGCGTAGGGAAGACACACACGCCGTCAGCTTACTTGAGCAGGACCGTACCATTCACCCTCTTTCCTGCTTACTCCTGTGACCCCAAGATCACATACTCAAGGGGAGAAATTTGGAGAGAGACCTTAGCTGCTACAATCCCAGCTTTAGGATTAAGTTCTCTGCATTTTCCTGAAGAACGAGCCTGCCTTCTCAGGCTTCCTGGACTTGAGCTTTTGCCTGCTTTGATCCCTGACCCCTCACTGCTCTTTGGACCTCCTACGTCGCTTGCTTCTTCACAGCACAGAGGCCCCATGCTTCCTGACCCACTTGGGGCTTCCTTGCTGGCAGAGGGCGACGTGCTTTGGAGCACAGAGATGCACAGCCGCTCGACCACCTGCAGCCTCTTCGGGTTTAGCTTCCCCAGTTCAGCCCTCCCAGCATGCCTCTCTCACTGCCAGGACACTAACTCCTCCCCTGCTGTTTGCTAACTTAGTTCTCAGCTCAATCCTTTCCCAGTCCTGCCTTCTGTCTGAACAGCACCGTCTATTATCTAACCATTGGTTTTCAACCATTCAACACCGGAGGAACAGTGAAAATAGAAACATTTCTTAGACTGCCAAAGCAGAGATGAAAAACATTACAATGAGAATATTTATACATCACTATTTATAATATATCATATATGTGATATATAATATAATATTTATAATAGAACTACTCTGTGATTCAAGGATACCATATGTGAAGTGGCAATAACATTTTCACAGATGGGCAGGACACTTTTGTGGATCAACAGTGGTCTACAAACCAGCTGTTGAAAACCACTGCCATAAACTCCCAAACATTCTTCCCCTTTGTTGGTTCACACACACACAAAAATAGCTTATAGGTATTTTCTAGGTACCAGATACCATGTAGGCACTGAGGATGTATCAGTAAATGAAGCAGGTAGTGATTCTATGCCCCGGCGAAGTTTATATTAAAATGTGAGGAAATACTTGCTGAGTAGCAGGTAAATAATAATAATAATAATAATAATAATAATAATAATAATAACAATATAAAAGGTGGTGACAGCAATAGCACAGTGGGTAGGGCGTTTGCCTTGTATGCGGCCAACCCGGGTTTGATTCCTTTGCCCCTCTTGGAGAGTCTGGCAAGCTACGGAGAGTATCTCCCTGCATGGCAGAGCCTGGCAAGCTACCCATGATGTATTGGATATGCCAAAAACAGTAACAACAAGTCTCACAATGGACCCGCTCAAGCAGATCGATGACCAATGGGATGACTGTGACAGTAACAGTGACAAGTATGCTGGAAGAGGTGAACAGAGAAGGGTGGCAGAGAGAGAGGCTGGTGGTTCAAAGGGCCTTACTGAGGAACGAACATTTGTGCAAAGCCTTCCAAAGGGGACCAGGACGTGTCTTATACTCTCCTATATAACATATGCTCAGAGCTAACACCTAATCATACAGATCTGTAGATGACTCAGCCTGAAAGCTTTAGTTCTGTATGTTTCTTATAAAGGGGTCTTTTTCAGTAAGAGGTAGGAAGTGTTATGATGATACGCCTGGGATTAGGTATAGTAGAAAACTGTGGTTTCGAATCCTTGCTCTGTGACCAATTAGAGAAGCTGGAGGAGCCCAGCACCTACCCAATGGAATAGACCAGGGCTTCTTTTTTTAACAACAATTATTTTCTTTTGCTTTTGGAGTCTTGGACCACATCTGGCAGTGTTAGGGGTTCCTCACAGCTTAAGGGAGGAAGAGGTCAGGGCTCAGTTCCCACTGGTGTCTGGGGCCGGCCTCCTGCATGTGAAGCACATGCTCTAGGTTCTTGAGCCCCCTCCCCCCCTCCACACCAGGGTCGCCGAAACTTTTCCCACTCACTCATTCCTTTCCACCTGAGAAATGGAACACATACGAGTGCTGCCAGAAACACTTCAGACTCATTGCACATTCAGAAACCTTTCACTGTTCCCCAATTTTTCACACCCCCCCCCCTGTGTAGCTATCGGAGTCACAACCCACAGCTTAAGAAGCTAGGTACTTGAGGGTAGATACCAAATGGTGGGATGACCAAATCACATGGTAGCTCTGTTCTTCCTTTTCCAAGACACCTCCATAATGTTTTTCACTAGGGCTGAGCTAGACGACATTCCCAGCAGCAGTGCCTGAGAGTTCCTTTTTCACCATGTCAGAGAAGATTGTTTCTATCCTTTCTGGTATGTGCCAGAGTCACTGGTGTGGAGTGATGATTCATTATTGTCTGATTTTGGATTTCTATGAATAAGTGACAATGAACACTTTTTCGTATGCCTACTGGTTATCCATCTAACTTCTTCAGAGAAGTGCCTATCCATTTCCTCTTCCCATTTTCTAATGAGGTTGTTGAATGCATTAATGTTGATATTTGCGAGTGCTTCTTATATCCTGTACACTAATCCCTTATCTGCTGTGTTATGGGCAACTATTTTTTTCCCCAATCAGTAGAGTGTCTTTTAATTTTAGCCCTTGTTTCTTTTTTCGTGCAGAAAGTGTCTGTCAAGCCATCAGGATGGGAAGTGAAAGGGAATCTGGGGTCAAAGATGGTGGCATTGGCAGTAGGAACATTATAAGCTTGAAAACATGGACTGGAGCAATAGCACAACGGGTAGGGCATTTGCCTTGCACGTGGCTGACCCGGGTTCAATTCCCAGAATCCCATATGGTCCCCTGAGCACTGCCAGGGGTAATTCCTGAGTGCAGAGCCAGGAGTAACCCCTGTGCATCACCAGGTGTGACCCAAAAAAGAAAAAAAAAGAAAAAGAAAAAAAAAGAAAAAGAAAACTTGCTATAAACAGCTATGTAAAATCATGGTATCTAAGTTTAAAAAAGTGAAAAAAGAAGAAGAAAAAGAAGCTAGGAACTAGACTATGGACTTCTTGAGAGCAGAGGCTGTATCTTGCTAGTTCCTCTGACAATGCGTGTGCCTAGCGTATTCTTGTGTCTGGCACATGGTAGGAACTGATAGGTAGGGACTATATTAATATTAATTTCAAAGTTAAATCTTGTCTGCTTCTTCGCCCAATGAGTTCTAGATTCCTCATGTGTAAAATGGGAGTGTTCATAATGATAAAACTAGTAACTAAATCACAGTGTTGCCATGTAAATTAAATTGCAGTACTTTATAATGTATGTAGAACACTTGGCGCAATGTCTAGTACATAGCTAGTGCCAACTCACTTGGCACTAAGTATTCAGAGTGGTCCTATTGTTAGAGTTAGCATACAGAATTAGTTTCTAGATCAAGGCACACACTCATGGAAATATTTATCACTTCCACTGTAACATGGTCCTACCCACTTTACCACATGGAGCCTGTGGTGACCCCTAAGGGAATGTGAGTTGTGTTCAAAGGATAGATGGAGCAATGAGCAGGGGGTTATTAGAACATGGGGACCGAGGAAGGATCAGGAGAAAGGACTGAAGGGGCTCCCGGAACACTGTGGCCAGCGGGTAGAGGCTGTGGAATAAACAAACATCTAGAATTGGGAAGTATACTTTTTGCTTCAGTAAACAACACCGAGCAAAGAACTTGGTAGAAAAAATTGTGGGGAGTTTTTGGGCTAGATCTGGCAGTTCTCAGGGCTAGTCTTAGCTCTGTGCTTAGTGGTGACTCCTGGTGATGCTCAGGGGACCGTATGTAGTACTAGGCATTGACATGGGGTTAGGTGTATGCAAGGCATACTCTCTCTCCAGGCCCCTAATGGAATTTTAGCTAAGATTAGAGACAGTATTAATAATGTGTGGGTACCACTGATGGTGTCTGGACACATGGCCTAAACTGTATGGTATGTTTTTGGCATTGCCTGTCTTCAAACGTCCTCTCAGCTCAAATTCCCTAACTATCCCAGAGTCCTTGTTGTCTGAAGGCCAACACTCTTGATCCTGATGATCTCCCATCTGTCTAAGTTCGTCTCTTATGAAGTAGTCAGTCTGCATAAGGACCCCTGCTGCCTCTCTATGGGTATAACCAGGGGTGTTACTTGCAGTTCATTAGGAATATGCCATCTCTCCAGAATCTTCCTTCAAGTAGAGACAGCTGTTGAATGCTGTTACACAGGCAGCAGCATCCTAGCCAGACAGACAGAGGAGGTAGAAGGTTTCTCTTCCTATAGGCTGCTGACTGAAGCAGATGTTTGGTGGAAGTTTGTTGCCACCCAGATAGTAGGCAACATTTGTTTAGGACCCACCACACGTCCGTCCCTGTGATGAGGAAGACAACATTTCATTGCAGAAAAGATAATGATCCTCATCAGAAGCTCTGATTATTTCCTGAGGACTGATTCCTAGAAGTGGTTTTGCTTTTCCAAGGGAGCAGAACGTTAAAGGCTCTTGACACAATTTGCCATATTGCCTTCTAAAAGACATGTATCAATTCCTGTGCTCATTCATTTTATTTGGATCATACCCATTTTTGCCATACCTTGACCAGTACCAGATACTATTAAAATTTCTCTCTCTCTACATGTGCATATTAAGTAAAATGGCATTTCTGTGACTATCTTTACTTTTTATTAATGGATAGACTGAACATTTACCAATGTTTGTTTGCTATGGAAGAATATTTGGTATACTCACCAGGGTAGGGCTAGAGGAATACTGACTTGATTTATTTGGGGTGGGGGAAGTCTCCATCCCTGGAAATTCTCAGCTAACTGGGGTGGGAGTTCAAGGCAGGGGCCCAAGGATATGGTGCTGCATAGGCCCTGTGGTGCCAGGGAACCTGGGAATGTACTGGAAACCATGTGGTGCTGGATTGAACTGGACTCAGCTGCATGTAAGGCCTGCACCTTGACTCCTCAACTATCTGGCCCCTAACTGATCAATTTTGGGGTAAATTTGATTTTTTTCTTAGTACCCAGAGAGTAAAATTTGCTTTTTTGTTTGTGGCATGAGTGGGGGGTACGGGGAGGGCACACCTAGTGATGACCAGGGCTTTTTCTTGGCTCTGAGCTCTGGTAGTGCTTGGGGGACCAAATGGGATGCTGGGAATCAAACCCGGGTCGGCTGTGTGCAAGGCAAAATGTCCTACCCACTGTACTATCGCTCCAGTCCTGAGAGTTATCTATATTTTAACTTTTTACTTCATTTATTTTTCATTTATTTTTCAAAGTAATTTAAGTATACTAATTTCTTTGCTTTTTCTTTCTTTAACATCAGCATATGCATATCTACAAAACGTACTCCTTTGGGATAACTGTGGAATTCTCAAATCTACAGATCAATTTGAAAAGAATTGAGGTAGTAAAATATTGAGGTTTTCTCTTCTATATATACATGATGTATCTTTCCATATATTTAACTCTAAAAATTTCTATCATTGGTGTTTTATAGTTGTTAGCTTAAAAATGTCCCTCAGTATTTTACATATTGGAATCATCAGTGGTACTGTTTTAAAATGTCCGTTTCAAATTGTTATTATGAGTATGGGCTGGAGCGATAGCACAGCGGTTGGGTGTTCGCCTTTCACGTGGCCAACCCGTGTTCGATTCCTCCGCCCCTCTCGGAGAGCCCGGCAACCTACCAAGAGTATGGAGCCCACAAGGCAGAGCCTGGGAAGCTACCTGTGCATATTGGATATGCCAAAAACAGTAACAATAAGTCTCTCAATGAGAGACGTTAGTGGTGCCTGCTCGAAAAATCGATGAGCAACGGGATGACAGTGACAGTGATTATGAGTATAAAGAAAAGCTAATCCTCTGTTTATTGACCTGTTTCTGATTTTGCCCCTTTAGAAGCTACCTATGCAGGGAAAATCTGCCGGGCTAGTCTGTAAAGAGACCACATGGAGAGAGATGGAGAAGGAGAGTCTAGGAGACAAGGAACTACCTGGTCCCAGCCAATGGTCAGCATCCTTGGTCACAAAGATAAACGGAGTGTCTTCAGTGTGGGCTCTGAGGTGAATGGAACTGGTGAATGAGCCCCTGCTGACTCTAAGGAAGCAGACAGTGTGAGCCCATCCAGTCCCCAAAGGGAAAATGGTGATAAGTAACATACATCTGTTATTTTTAAGCAATAAGAGGTGTGTGTGTGTGTGTGTGTGTGTGTGTGTTTGTGTGTGTGTGTGTGTGAGTGTGTGTGTGTGATAGAGCAATAGATAGCTCCAGAGGGCTTCACCAGTCACCTGCCCAGTCCGGGCTCTCAGGCCTGATGACAGGCCTTTAATTTTTCCTCTCTCCCCTTGTTGTTGTCAGTGAGACCAGGGCCTTGTGCTCCCAGAGCTTAGAAGTTGGCTAATAACTCACAGGTCTCCCTGCTGCCTGCTTACTCCACAGCATGTAGTCCAAATGACCTCATCTCTGCTTGAACCTGGGTTTGAGTTGAGCTGCCAGTCTGGCTCAACTCTCTGCCTGGCTTCCTGGATCCCTATGACAATGAGACCCCCCACACACTGAAGGACAGACTCTGAAGTGACCATTTTTTAAAATGGTCAAATTCTCTTGGCTACAAATGGATCCATATTCTTCAGGCCTTAAACTACCAGCTGTAGTTTAAAAAAATTAGAAACTCTTTAAACCTGACCTGGAACTTGGAGACTAGTTGCATTTTATTACCTGTTCAGTAAAAAGAGTTGGAACCTTGAAGATACATCGATGAGTTAAACAAAGTAAGTCAGGGCAAACTCCTCCTGGCAGCCTGGCACAAGTTTCTAGGCTCCCGGTAAGGTACATTTTCTTCACTTGTAAAATAGGGATAACAATCCTTGATGAAATAATGTATATGCATTGCTGAGCAATATGCCTGACCCAAAGCAAATTGCTTAATAGTAATAGTTGTTGAAAATTAGAGGTAAGAGGAACATTACAGATGATTTGATCTAAGAGCTACATTTTTTCAGCAGAGGAAAGTGAACCCCAGAGAGAGACTGGTTTGCCCAGGATCACTACAGCTCATCAATAATTGAACAAAGACGGAGCTGGAGCGATCGCACAGCGGGTAGGGCATTTGCCTTGCACGCCGATGACCCGGGTTCGATTTCCAGTATCCCGTATGGTTCCCTGAGCACCGCCAGGAGTAATTCCTGAGTGCAGAGCCAGGAGTAATCCCTGTGCTTCGCCGGGTGTGACCCAAAAAGAAAAAAAAAATTGAACAAAGACTAGAGCAGTGCTTGCCCAACTCCAATCTCGTGACTTTCACATTGAACCATAATTCTTTGGCTTTGGTGAGAGAAAAAAAAATAAAAAGCAAAAAAGATGGAATGAGCAAATACCAAGTATCCACTTCATTGGCATCTCTACGTGTATCTTGTCAGAAAGCAGGGAGCAACATACAGCAACATACAGCACAGAGAGATGAGCAGGAGCAACAGGAGGAGACGGTAATGAGGGACCATGTGAGACTAGAATGGGGGACTCAGAGAGACTGGAATAAGCATGTGGGGGAGAATGGAATAAACGGCAACTGATCAACCAACCAACTTGGCCCTCGTTTCCTCTTCTGTCTACCCCATGACTCGGGCCACCCCAGCTGGGCGAGTGGCCTGAGACCACCCAAACCAGGGCAGCAAGGGGGAGAGCTGTCGGGGCCTCCCCTGGCTACCCCTGAAGATGACACACATTGCATCTTATTTCTGCCTGGAATTCTGCAGATTTTCACAAACTATATACTTCAACAATTTTTAAAAATTACATTGAAAAATAAGCCCTTGGCTCTACAATTGTTTTTTCTTTTTTTGCTTTTTGGGTCACACCTGGCGATGCACAGGGGTTACTCCTGGCTCTGCACTCAGGAACTACCCTGGCGGTGCTCAAGGGACTATATGGGATGCTGGGAATTGAACTCGGGTCGGCCACGTGCAAGGCAAACGCCCCACCCGCTGTGCTATTGTTCCAGCCCCTCTACAATTTTTTGTCTGGTGAATCCCAAGGAATATTCAATAATGGAATAGTAGAAGACACTCAGTATAACTGGCTCGAGGCAAGATTGGAGGCAAGATGGCACGGACGCCGCCCGAACCTTTCACACTCTCCCGAGTGGCTCAGCACATCAGGCATGGAACTCTATCTGTGATCCCTGCTGGAGCTCTATGAGTGATTCCTGATGGACATTGTCGGCTGTTTTGCAAGATTTGGACAGAATGGCGTCGGTGGGGCATGGAGAAATGGCAGCCGCAGTGTCGCTGCCTGCCCCAGCTGGGCTGAGTCACAGCATCTCGGACATAGAGCCTTGGTGGCAGTGCATGCAGTGACTCATCCACTGTGGGGTGCTGTCAGCCAACCACTAGGTGACCTGGGACTTGGCACAGGTATTTGACCTGGCACAGATCCTCCGTGATAGGGTCCTGCTCTGCCAGCTGTTTAACAAGCTCCGGGCACACCCCATCAACCTCAAGGAGATCAACCTGAGGCCGCAGATGCCCCAAGTACTGCCCAAAGACTCAAGCAGGTGCATGTTTGTCAGTGTGCAGACTGTTACAACATGCCAGTCGACCAAAAGCTTACATTCAGTAGACAGGAACACCTGTAAAGGCATTTAGAAGCCATCCCAAAAGCCTCCGTCCATCTTGGAGAGCCCAGCAAGCTACAGAGAGTATCCCGTCCACACGGCAGAGCCTGGCAAGCTACCCGTGGTGTACTCGATATGCCAAAAACAGTAACAAAGATGGTCCTCAGTCCCCTGATCCTGAAAGAGCCCCCAATACGCCATCGGGCTATACTAGTATGCGACAGGGATGAATGAAGACATTACTGGCATCTGCTCGAGCAAATTGATGAACAACGGGATGACAGTGACAATGACAATAATCTCATGCATTATGACCTCTGCTTTATAGATAAAGTCACTGGGACTCAGAGAAGTTAAATTTTTGCCTATAGGCCCGACAGGCAATCGAATGAGGGATATCACCCCAGCCTGACTTCTAGACCATTCCATGCTCCTCCTCCATCTCATGCCCTTCCTCGGGTCAGACCAGGAGCCTGAGAATCTCAGGGAAGAAATGTTCCTGCAGGGTTGGTCTCCATCCTGGCTGCATTTCTTCTCAGTCTTCAGATGCAGTAGCTAGTTTGCACGCAAGAGCCTTTTATCCTTCCTTTAATACAATCCTTTTAACCGAAACCAAGGGACCAAAGCTTAACTGTAATTCTGCAGAACTGGCAGCAAGAGGCCTGGCTGGGGCCCGGGCTACTCACCCCAAACGTGACGTGCACAGAGAGTGGGACTGGCATTGTTTCCCTCTCTGCTCAGCGGTGCCCAGCCAAGCCTCCTGGTCTAAATTGAGCCCTTAATCGTTTTCCTGGCATTTGCTCAGACAGGATTTTTATTTTCTAGTAATAAAAGCTCCTACATGGTAGGAGGGGGAAATCTGCCTTTCCCTCCCACCCCTCGCTTCTGTGAATGCTTTACCACCTGTCTTTTCCCCTCCCTCACTTTCATGCTTGGGACAGAGCCAGGTTATTTTGTGACCGCTGTCAAGTTTTGTACAGATCCGCCTTTGTACACACATTGAGTATGACTCTGCTTCTTTCTTGGCCTCCCTTGTCATGGACCAAGGGGCTTAATCCTGCAGGTTTGACTTCTGGGTCTGCAGGCTGGGGAGGAGGTGGGTTGTGGGGGAGCAGGAACAAAGGGAAGTGCCAGTATCCTCCCATCTGACCAGCTTTCAGCAACTCGGCTCCTGCATGATAGCATCCAGCAGCCTTTCCCTTAAGGATTTTCACTGGTAAATGGGCCAGGAGGACTGGTCAATGGGTGGAAATTACTAAAGTTGGAAATGATCACTGTGGACAAGAACTGAGTGTTGAAAGTATGTCAAGGAATATATGTGATAATCTTTCAGCATATCCAATACACACAGGTAGCTTGCTAGGCTCTGCCACACAGGCTCGATACTCTTGGTAGCTTGTCGGGCTCTCCGAGAGGGGAGGAGGAATCGAACTCAGGTCGGCGGCATGAAAGGCAAACACCCAACCACTAAGCTATCGCTCCCAAAACAGTAACAATAAGTCTCTCAATGAGAGATGTTACTGGTGCCCGCTTGAACAAATTGATGAGCAACGGGATGACAATCTTTCAGCATCTGTATTGCAAACCATAGGCCCAAAATGAAAGAGTGAGTGAGTGAGAGAGAGAGAGAGAGAGAGAGAGAGGGAGAGAGAGAGAGGGAGAGAGAGAGAGGGAGAGGGAGAGAGAGAGGAGGTACCTGCCATAGGTACAAGCTGGGATGGGGGAGGAGTTGGGGAGGGGTAAGAGGAAACTGGGGACATTGGTGCTGGGAAATTACACTGGTGGAGAGATGGGTGTTGTATGACTGAAACCCGATCATGAACAGTTTTCTATTGCTCTATCTCACAGTGATTCAATTAAAAAAGAAAGAAAGAAAAAAGAAAAGAAAAAATTTTCACTTGGAGGTTGGGGAGATAGTCTGTGAGTAAGGTGCCACCAAGAGGAGTTTGTCTGAGCACAAAGTCAGGAGTGAGCCTTGAGCACTGCAGGATGTGGCTCAACAACCCCCCCTCCAAATAAGTTAAAGTATTTCACTTACTCTTTGGCATTATTCAGACCAGTCTATATCTTTAGGATCTTTTCTTTTCTTTTAGAAAAAAAAATGGAAATTGAGTTATCTCAAAAAATAAAAATAAAACTCACCAGAATTGTTGCCACCATCACCACTGGAAACACTTTGACATATTTCTTTTCATATCTTTGAGTAGATGTGTTTATTCGAAAGGTTTTGGTTAACTTGTCTTTGACAACTGTCCCAGGGCACTGAATATGATATTCAGAGTTCACCAACTCTAAGGATAGCATAAGCTTTTCCAGTTCTAAGACTTTGTAACTGCTAGTTTCTCTGCCCAAACTGGGCTTTATAAATGCTTGATGTATAGTTATTATTAGTAAACATATTAGAAACGCTAATAAGTTTCATGATCTCTTCTCACATTCCTTACTGTCTTGGGAGCTCCTATTTAAGATTGGGCCAAAGAAAAGAAGCTAAAGATATAGATTGGTCTGAATAATGCTAGAGAGTCAGTGTAGATCTCCACTTACCCTAAAACCAGAATCTGTCTACTTACCTCTTAGCTACCTCCATTGTTTGGGGACTCACGGGTCTACCACTTTCTATCCCAGGCTATTCTGACTCTGACCTCTGTTCTGGAAGCCTCTTTTACTCAGAACCATGCTTAGCGTCTGGTAATGGTTGGGGAAACGTCTTTCAGCTCTCAGGAGCAATAGTTTGCTGGGTAACGCTGAACCAAAACATTTTTAGGGGCCAAGACGGGCATTACTAGATTAGTCTGGGTGACTTAAAAGCTGGTGTTTAGACAGAGCCTCTAAATTGTTAAAAAAAAAAAAAAAGAACCCTTTTTTTCTGGGCTCCTCCCTGTCTGGCAAGAGCCAACCTTCAACCTCAGAAAGCATTATTGTGCCAGAGAACTGTCTTGGCAGAGCTTGGATGAATTATTTACTGTCTCCTTGCTGAGTGATTGCAAGAGTCTGTGCGGTATGTCTCATGCCAGGCATGTCCGAGGCACCTCTCAAGATGCTTCAGCCAGAACTCCAGACTTCATGGCGGGGGCTGCAGGGAAAGAGGAAAAATACAGCATCAATTCAATTGGTCAGGTGTCCTGCTGTGATTTTAAAGGGGTTCCTTTCATTCTCTCTGGCTTACGTTACCTCCAGTTCTCTATACTACCTTCTTATCCTCATTTTTCATTTAATTACATTTATTTATTTATTCACCTGGCAATGTTCAGAGGTCACTCTTAATAGTGTACCATGTATTGCCAGGAATTGAACACAGGCTTCAGGCATGTACTTCTGCCCATGAGTTATCTCTCCATGCCCAACCATTTCCATTTAAATGAGAAATTGTACATGTTGTTTGCATATAATATTGCCTTACTCCTTTTACTTACCAGCAGGTAGCTCCTATAACATAACCCTACACCCCAATACATCTTTTAACCAGCTCTTCCTTCCTCCTCTAGATTTGGGAAGCACTGAGAGAAGAGCCATGAGAGGGTTGACTAGAGCAGCATTTGTTGAAAGGTGGGAACTTCTCAGTTATTTCTTGTGGACAGTTTTCTTTTTTTTTCTTTTTATTAATGAATTACCATGAGGGTACAGATACAGATTTACATATTCTTGTGCTTCTTGTGGACAGTTTTCATCAAGAGAAGGGGCTTCTGCAGAATCTCCCAAACCTACACCAGGCTGTCTTCACTGGGGCACTTGGCGGTGGGGGCAGGTTGAGTTTCCCTCCCCGCCCCAAGCAGAGCCCCCACAGCTGAAAACCTACAGAACCCAGCCACAGCCATGCTCAAGGCCACTCTCCACACGCTCAGACAAGCCTTATGCATGAAGGAACTGGCAGAGAAACCCAGGTATGCAGGACCCGTGGCTGAGATCTCCAAGCCTGATTAGATTGAGACTGGGCCTCCTGCACCCAGATCCCCAGTTTTCCAGTAACGTGGCAGGCACACCCACAAACTGCCCCCAGATGCCATGAAATCTCTTCAATGGTCAAGATCAAGAGACTATAAAATAAAGCTCCCAGAAGAGAGCAATTCAGTATTTCCCGGAGCATGAGCATTCACTGCCGCTCGACGTCTTATACTGTAGCCCACTGATGTACCTAAAGTAGCACACGTGTGTTTGATTTTAATATGCTAGCTTGTATTCTTGTATATACAGGCTTAAATTGCCCCAAAATGAAATCCAACAACCTTCACACACTTCCCTCTTATTGTGGTGGAAAGATGCTCGCTGGTGGGGTGGGTGTTTAAATATTATCTGTAACAAACTATTGTGAACTTTATGAAAATAAAATGTATAAAAATCATAAAAAAGAGAAGGAGCTTCTAGACTTCATAAGCTCCATTTTCACTCCCCCTGAGATTTTATATTTTTGCACTCTCAAATAATATGTGAGTTCTATGACGTGGTTCATGCATGTTGATGTGAAAGGGCTATGACCCACGGTATGCTGACTTATCACTGAACTGTTGTTTCCCTGGGAGCATTTCATGGCCACCCCTAAGTTTTGCTTCTGTTAAAATGATAGATGCTTGGGGCTGGAGAGACAGTTCAGCAGGTAATGGGTTTGTCTTACATGTGACCAACTCTGATACTACCACTGGCATCCTGTATGGTCCTTCTTCTCCCCCAGGAGTGATCCCTGAGTGCAGAGCTAGGAATAAGAGATAACTTTGTAGTTCTTCACCATTTTCAAAACCCATATCACATACACTAATTTTTGAAACAGCCTTTTGAAAATATTTTGTCTTTATCCTCACTGTACAGAGGCCAAAATTGAAGTTTAGGAAGGCTAAGAAATGTGAACATGTCTACTAATTTAGTAAGTGACTGAGGACAATTTTCAGTCCTCTTAGGCCAAAAGTCCTTCTGTTAAACCATGATGCCTAAGATTTAAATGGCTCAGAGGCACCTGAAAAAGCAAAATATGCCTGTGATTTCAGATCTGAATTAGGTGAAGCTGGGGTTATTGAGTGGTGATTGAACTCTCTACCCGAGCTATGACTAGGATTGTGCTCTCAGGGCAAATGTGGCGTTGATCTCTTCCTAAGAGACTTTTGAAACTTTCTTTTTCTTCTGTTTGGTTTTCATTTTGTTTCCTCTCTGTTCCATATCATTTGGCTAGAACTTATCACACAGATATTTCTTGTGGTTCTCCTATGCTTGTTCAGCTGTAGAATTCTTATGGGAAGACATTGTGTCTGTGGCATTTTTGTATTCTCCAAAATCTGACAAATGTTGGGGGAGTAAATCTTTCTTTTAATTTTTTACAGTTTTTAAACTGTATTTTATTCATTTATTTTTGCTTTTTGGGCTACGCCCTACCCACTGTACTATTGCTCCAGCCCCAATATTTCTGTTTTAAATGACTAGTTTTTTAAAAGATTTTTCTATGACTTCCTGTTTATTTTTATTTTTTAATAAAAATTTTAAAATATATATTTATATTTTTTATATTTTACATGAATCACCGTGAGGTACAGTTACAGAGTTACATACAAACTTTCATGCTTACGTTTCAGTCATACACTGAAACCCTCACCATCCACCAGTGCCCATCCTCCACCACCAATGATCCAAGTATCCCTCCCACCACCTCCACTCTACCTCTGTGGCAGGCTATTCCCTTTTGTCCTCTCTCTCCTTTTGGGTGTTGTGGTTTGCAGTATAGGTATTGAGTGGCCATAATGTTCAGTCTATAATTTACTTTCAGCTCACATTTGCATCCTGAGCGGGCCCTCCAAGCACCCCTTACTTGGCGGTTCCTTCTTTATCTGAGATACCTTTTCCCCCAGCATATGAAGCCAGCTTCCAAGCCGTGGAGCAATCCTCCTGGTACACATCTCTAGTATTCTTGGGTGTAAGTCTCGCATTCTGTTACTTTATATTCCACAAATGAGTGCAATCTTTCCATGTCTGTTCCTCTCTTTCTGACTCATTTCATTTAACATGATACTCTCCAAGCTAATCCACTTATACGAAAATTTTATGACTTCATCCTTTCTAACAGCTGCATAGTATTCCATTGTGTAGATATATCAAAGTTTCTTTAGCCAGTCATTTGTTCTTGGGCATTCAGGTCTTTTCCAGATTCTGGATATTATAAACAGTGCTGCAATGAACATACAAGTGTAGATGTAAATGACTAGTTTTTAAATGTCACTTTTTCAGGTTTCCAAGTGGGTAACTTAGTTGCAGATACTTTTCCCCTCTGAGTCTATCACATGGCCATAGTGCACAATCAAGCAAAATAACTTAGACCTGTTAGTTTATTGCCTCAAATTTCCTGTCTTTGTGTTGCCCAGCTTCCTTTTCTTGGGCCCACTGATGCAAACTTCACTTTCAATTGTTCTTTCTTTCTCTTTTGTTTCTGAGTTTGAACTCAATTCAGGCAGGAAGTAGATCAACCACTTTGATGCCATTGTTAAGGCTTCATAACCAATCATACACCTGCATAAGGGTTTTGATAATCTAGGAACATGTTTTCACTAGTGACAGTTGTCCTTTACCCTGTGTATGGTTTACTGGAACCACAGAGTGGTTTTAGTTTTCTATCCCAAACGTATTATCCCCATTCAAACATTTTTCCTTTAAGTTTAAATCAAAATTTTTGATGCCACAGCATAGCTCAAAGGGCTAAGTCCATGCTTTGCATAGAAGAGGCCCAGGTTTGATCATTAGCATGGTATCCCGATCACTAGCTTGATCACTCTTACTACCCCAAGCGCTCCTGGGAGCAACCTTCAAGCACTAGACCAGAAGTAACCTGGTATGTGTGCTTTTTGTATAATCATGTGCAAATTCATTATATATAAATAGGACTGAGGTATCATGATTTACAATTGTCATAGTTCATATTGTTTCTGGAGTATAACGTTGCTGTATCATACCTGCCATCAGAGTGCCAGGCTCCCTTCACCACTGTCTCTAGTTCCCCTCTCATTTCCCAACCCACACACACTTAGTAAACTCAGTAAGGACATTCTATAGGAAGTCTTCTGTAGGAAGCTTCTCAGAGTCTGTTATCATTGGCTGTTGCTTATTCCCATGCTATGTTTTTTTTTTTTTTATATTCTACATATGAGTGAGAACATTTGGTATTTGTCCTCTCTTTGACTCATTCTTCTTAGTATGCTACCCTCCAGGTTCATCCAAGTTGCAGAAAACTGCCAGATTTTATCTTTTTTTGTTGAAGCTTTTGGACCACACTTATTTGTGCTCAGGACATGCTTCTGACTCTGTGCTCAGGGAGCATTCATGGCGGAGCTTGGGGGACCATATGGGTTGCTGGGGACCGAACCTGGGTCAGCCACAGGCAAGGCAAGTGCCCTATCTGTTGTACTATTTCTCTGCTCCCAAGACTTCAAAATTTCTTATAGCTATTAATATATAATCTATTATATATAAAGATTAAATAATATATAATAATGTAATAATTATACTATATATCACAATTTCCTTATCTGTTTCTCTGATGTTGAGCACTTGTATTATTTCCAGGTCTTCGCTATTGTAAAAAGTGTTTCAATGAACATAGAAGAGCAAATAATTTTTGAATTATGTTTTTTTGCTCTTGAGGTCAGTGCTAAGAATGAATCTGTGGGTCACATGAAAATTCTATTCTTAATTCTCTGTATTGTCTCCATATTGTTTTCCATTGAGGCTGAACCAGTTAACAGTCCCACCAATGGTGAATGAGCTTACTTTTTCACCACACCAGAACTTGTTTGGGAAACAAAAGATTGCTTCCTATATTTTTGATGTATGTCATTCTTACTGGCGTGGGGTGATATCTCATTGGGGTGTCTTTTACGTCTTTTGTTTTTGTTGTTTTGAGGCTACACCTAGTAGTGTTGTAAGAACTCCCTTGGTGGTGCATGGGGGTCCACCAGGTCTTGAACCAGGGTGAGCCTCATGCAAGGCAATAACTTGAACCCCTGTATCATCTCTGTGGTTCCTCCTTGTTCTGATTTGCATTTACCTGATAATCAGTAATAAGGAATGCTTTTTCATATACCTATTGACCATCTATATGTCTTCATTGAAGAGTTATCTGCTCTCTTCCTCTCTCCATGCCTTTTAAAATAATATATGGTAGGTTGTTTTGTTGTTGTTAAGTGTTTTGAGTGCTTTATAAATCTTGGATATTAGCCTTTTGTCAGATGTGTGGTGAGTGAATATTTCCTCCTACTTAGGAGGTGACTTTTTATTCTAGTCATCATTTATTTTG
The DNA here is from genome assembly GCF_027595985.1 of Sorex araneus. Lineage (NCBI taxonomy): Eukaryota > Metazoa > Chordata > Mammalia > Eulipotyphla > Soricidae > Sorex > Sorex araneus. Next base: position 29,501,314 of record NC_073302.1, read on the forward strand.
CAAGTGCAGAAAATTTTTAGTTTGATGTAGTCTTATTGTGTATTTTTCTACTCCTTTCTTAGCTAGTGACATTGAATCATTAAGATGCCTCTCTGAGGTTTGTGCTTTGTTTTCCTTAATGTATCTTAGGGATTCACATTTAATATTGAGGTTTTGTTCCTTTTGTTCCTGGTATAATGCAATGACCAAGATACTCAATATTTTTTTTGCACCTGATTAACCAGTTTTCCAAACATCATTTGTTGGTGTCAATTTTTAAAATGGAATGTATTTTTTTGTTTGTTTGTTTTGCTTTTGGACCACACCCAGTAGGGCTCAGGGATTACTCCTTGTTCTTTGCTCAGGGGTCACTCCTGGTGCTGTTCAGGGTCCATGAGTGCTAGCGGGGATAAAAACCAGGATTACTGAATCCAAGGCAAGAGCCTTAACCTCTGTATTAACTCTCCAGCCCTTCTGTTCATTATTTTTTCTTTTAAAAACATTTTTTTTAATTAAAAAATTTTTATTAAAGAGCCATGATTTACAAAGTTACTGGTAGTTGAGTTCTAGGCATACAATAACTCAACACCAATCCCTCTACAAGTGTCAACTTCCCTCCACCAGTGTTCCCAGATTTCCTCCCCATCCCTACCCCTATTCCTACCCCGTCTGTTAACTTGGCAGGGACATTACATTCAGTGGCTGCTGCTTAGATCTCATGTTTTCAGTTTTGTTGAGTCTGTGTTTTGGATATATGGCTATACCACTCATCCATATCACTGGTATAACTGAAGCCCTAATACCTGTTCACCCATTACTTCTAGTTTTCTTCTCCCCTTGCCCTCCACCCTCCCCAACTTGCCCCACCATTGATTTCTTTCCTTCTCTGTCCTTCTCCTCGATAAACACTAAGGTTAAGGTGGATCTAGGTTCCTCTTTCTTTCACACCTTGTGGCAAATTTATCAGAAACTGTGTGAAATCACAGGACTTAATTGTTTTTTAAAACAAATTCAGACTCTGACCATTTCCTATCAACCCAATTATCACTTCCTGGTTATAGCTATTGTCTTTCTTTTAAAAAGAGTCTCCCAACGGGTCTTTCTGATTCTCTTATTTCCTCTGCATTTTCAGTCCCTCCAGTTTACTCTCAACACAGTATGGTTTCAGCTACAGCTCTTACAATCTGCTTTGCCTTTCCAGTTTACTCAGTGTAAAAGTCAGTCTTCCTCAGGGCCTCAGATGGCTTCAGGCCCTCAGTTGCCTTTCTGGTTTCATCTGTCACTTTCTTCTTTGTTTATTCCATTCTAGTGATGCTGACCCTTTCCCCAACCCACTCCCCTTTCTGGGGATCCCAGGCCCTGGGGCGGTCAGGATTTCCTTAGTGCATGCTGTGACTCTAAGGGTTCACTTCACAGGCTCACACGTGTTCTCTGTACTTCTCTGTACATTCTCTGCAAGTGACTGAGCCATCTTCCAGGGACTTTCTCACCAGGGATCCCAAATAGTAACGTTGTCAAAAATCACCTTGATGCATGCAGTGACATCAGGGTTTTAACTCTCAGCCTTGCTTGCAGAAAACATGTTTTAAGCTGTCAAACTATCTTCTGGGCACCCTGGTTGTTTCTTGACCATCAGAGAAAAGTCAAAGCATTGCACCTCTCCTTCTCTATTGCTGGAATGTTTTCCTCTAGGATCTGGTATCAGCTTGATGAACTTTCCCTCATTCTCTGAGTATTTCTTTGACTACTTTCTTGATAAGGCTTACCAGGACCATCCTTCTAATACTGCTTCTTTCTCCATAGTTACTCTAACCCTACTTACCCTATTTTACTTCTTTCTCCAAAGTACCTATCACCTTCTAAGAAAATAATTAGCTTTTTTTAAATGCCTACTATTTATTGAAAAGCCTGAAGCACAGTGTCTTGCCTGGAGTAGATTCTCAACAAAGGTGAGTTATTATTCTTGTCAGAGGTTATAACTTTAGAAATGTTTTAAATTTAGATTTGCTTTAAAAAAAATATAGAGCTTTCTTAAATAGTCCCTTCTTAAAGTTCATTGTTCTTAAAATTAGTTAATGCTGTAAAATTTCAATAATGAACAATGAACCTCCTTCTTTTTTCCTTTTTGGGCCACATCTGGCAATGCTCAGGGGTTATTACTGACTCTGTCCTCAGGATCACTCGTGGCAGTGCTCAGGGGACCATTATGGGATGTTGGGGCGCAAACCCAGGTTGGCTGCATGCAAGCCACCTGCTAAACACTCACCCTGGTCTCCCATAAACCACTTTAAAGTGAACAGCTCAGTGGCATTTAGTACAATTATACTGCATTGTGCAGCATCTGTATTTTATTGTGTCCCGTATGATTTTAGAAAGGAAGGGTATTGCTTTTGTTTTGGCAAGTGAGTCTGGCCACCAGATGACGCTGTGCTTTGCCGGGAAGCGGGAGTTTGACTTTATGCTGACTAGAGTTAAGGTGATGAAATAATTTATACATACTGAGGTGTTTTTCAGGTAATCTTTTTTGGAGGGGGAGAGGGTTGGGGCCACACCTGGCAATTCTCTGGCTTATTCTTGGTTCTGTGTTTAGGGATCACTCCCGGTGGGCTTGGGGGTCCATATGGAGTGAGAGGGATCAACCCTGGACCAGCTGCGTGTAAGGCAAGCACCCTACTCATGGTACTATCACTTTGGCCCCCTCCCAGGTAATCTTATGCAGAAGCAGGGATGATGAACATGCGTTGTTGAGAATACAATGAACACGAATAAGTGGACACCAAATGACCAGAAAGTATTAGAGAAACATCAGGATATGTTAGAAAACTATCATCCTGGTTTTTTAGTGTTATTAGGAACAGGTGACTTATAAAGAGGGCTCTATTGCATAATCTCCAATAACCGGCCAATTCCAGCATCTATATTTTTAATCATGATTTTTTGAAAATTGTTGTGCACTGCTGAGGATTAAAACTAAAGATATACACATGCAAAGGCTTGTGCTCTACCACTTGAGTCACATCTTGGCCCACAATTATGAATTTTGTAGTGTCCAAATACATTTAAATTAGAAATACCATTTAAATTAGGCCTTTCAGTGATTTCTTTTGTATCTAAAATTAAAGGACAAAAATATGGTCCAACATAGATTAACCTCCTAATTATTTTGTAGAGGGGAAATCTTTGGAGTTAAAAATAAATCCCTTTATGTTTCTAGGCTTTAGAAAAACAAACCAACTTTCTGTGAAGTGGTTTTGTCAATTGTTTCAAGATGTTAATTTTTAAAAAGTATGTTGTCAGTTCCTGAAAGAGCCCCCAATATGCCATCAGGCTACAGTAGCATGCAACAGGGACGAATGGAGACATTACTGGCGCCCACTCAAGCAAATCGATGAACAACGAAATGACAGCGATACAGTGATACAGTGTATCACTGTCAATACCCTACATGATGACAAAGGGAAAATCTCATTGAAATTTCTAAATCTTCTCTATTGAGATTGATCTTTAGAAGGTATAATTTGGGGACTCCGCGCCAGGCTGTTTTCACTCGGGGTGCCCCAGAGTGGGGGGGTGAGAACCCTTCCCGCCCCAAGGGACCCAACCCTGGCAACCAACCTCCACTACCCAACCACCACCACACTCCAGGCCGCTTTCCAGATGCTCCAGCCGAGCCTCACGCATGAATGAAGTCCCATGGAACCCAGATAATGCGGAATTTTGTGACCTTGGACTCTGGACTCAAAGGTACCAGAAGCAGAGATCCTCTGCCTGCTATTCCCCAATCTCCGGTGACCCAGGATCACACCCATAAGCCACACCCTGCCACTCCCTGCCTCCTCATTGGCCACCCTCCAGATCTCAATGGCTGCTCCTCCCAGACAGGAGTATAAAATGAGGCCCTCATAGCCATGCCACCGGGCTCTGCGCCAGGCTGTTTTCACTCGGGGCGCCCCAGAGAGGAGCAGGTGAGAACCCTCCCTGCCCCAAGGGACCCAGCTCCAGCAGCCGACCTCCACTACTGCGCTCCAGGCTGCTTTCTGGACACATTATAAGACACTTCCTACCCATTTTCCATAATTACCACACCATATTTGATGGAGTTCAGACAGTAGGCAACAAATCATAGAAAGTTTTATATACATACATATATATATGTATGTATATATATACATACATATATATATATATATATATATGCATACATACCTCTTGCAGATCCCTGCAAGCTACTGAGAGTATCCTGCCCTCACGAGCAGAGCCTGGCAAGCTACCTGTGGCGTAGTGTATTCGGTATGCCAAAAACAGTAATGATAGGTCTCATTTCCCTGACCCTGAAAGAGCTTCCAATCGTTGGGAAAGATGAGTAAGGAGAGGCTGCTAAAATCTCAGGGCTGGGAGGAATAGAGATGTTACTGGTGCCTGCTCAAGTAAATTGATGAACAATGGGATGACAGTGATACAGTGAATTTGGGGTTGGGGAGATAGCTCAAGTGGTAGAACACATGTCTAAACTAAGCACTTCTGAGGTGCCCTTTCTTTAAAAATGTATTAAAATAAGACCAGCTTACTTTTATCTTACCATTGCATATTTAAATTATAACAGAACAAGAAAAAAATAAGTGCCATATTCAGAGATCTCTGCTTTGTCGCCTCAGTCTGGGACCCACTGATTTCACTCTCCATGTTTTCGCCTTGTCCTGTGAAAAATGTGCCTAAAGTTAATCCAAGAAGATTTCTATCAGCCATTTTTGCTTCTGCAGAAGGGCTTGGAGGCTGTAGGAGGATTACTTATTTCATAATTACTTTAACCATTTTGGGATAGTATTTGCAGTTTTACTCTAGGCATGGTATGAGAGTTCTGAAAATGATAAACTAAACTCTTGTTTATCTCTGCTTATGAACACTGCACAGTGCTGAGCATTTCTGAGTCATGACACTCGAATATGATGGAAACCCAATTTTATTTACTAACACAGATAATGGGGATGGCTTACTTGATGATAGAGCAGGCATGGAATAGTTCACTGAACTGTGGAGGAGCTGCGAGAATTAGGGCCCCTTCCCTCCCCCCACTTTGAATCAGGAAATCTTTCTTTGGCTTCCTCTGTATCTCTACATGTGTTTGCTCCTCTTTCTTTGCCTTTGGGTCCTCATCTTCTACTCTTTCATGTGGATAGGGCTCTGGGTTATACTGGCTTAGGAACCCTGGATGGAAAGGCATAATACTTTCTCTGAAAAACAGCTCTTTCAATCCAAATGAAGGATTCTAATTGATTTTGCTTGTGTCTCCTACTGTATTTTAAACCATTTAAGTTGTCAGGGGAATTAGTCAGACCTGGATCATTTGCTCAATGCATGGCCAGGATAGTGCAATATTTTAAAAGATGAAAGCTTCACAGGATGAAAAAAAAAAAGTCAATGTAGTTTAACTACAATTTACTCCTTGACTGCCCCGTCTACTTCAAAAACCCTTAAGTAGTGTTTCAAGAATGTTCTAGGTCAAAATAACATAACTGTTAGACAAATGAGTAAAATATATTCATCCTTTTCCTAAAGCAAATGTTTGTAATCTTTACCAGCTCATCTAGCATCTCGTCCAAATCTTTGGGGGATTTTTCTTTGCAGCTGTCTATGAATGTGACTTCACTTGGTTCGGTAACCTATGTCTCATTGAAGACCACAGTGAAAAATGCTAATTTGGGAGAAAAAAATAAATTCAATGTGAAAAGTATATTTTTCCTAAGATAAATATTAGCTCCTTCCGAGCGGGAATAGCGAATATTGATTTCCTTGGCCAAGTATTTCTTGAGACAGAACGTGGGAGTAGAGGGAATGTGTTCTGGGAATAGAGGGAATATTACTAAGGTGAGCCGCTTACAGATAATCACTTCAGTGTCACTCCATTTTATTCCAAAGGCATGATTTCATCTTTTAAAAAATCCAGAGTTATATTCCATCGAATGTATATACAACTTTTTTATCTAGTCATTTGTTGATGGGTGTTTATGTTTATTCTGTGTTTGATCTATTGTGAATAAACCTCTACAAACATAAGAGGTACCAATACACTTTCTAATTTAATTCTCTGGTAAATACTAGAAGTGAGATTTCTAGATCATATTGAATTTCTTGCTTTTATTTTTTAAAGGAGTATCCATAAAAGTTTCTATAATGACTGCATCAATTTAAATTCAGACCAATAGCGTGCCAGAGTTCCTTTTTGTTTTTCACATTCTTGCCAACACTTACTATTTGATGCAGCTCATTTTCATGGGTATGATACATTCTTTCATTGCAGCTTTAATTTTTTTTCCTAACCGGTGATTAAGTATATTTTTTTTAATGTGTCTGTGGATCACCTGAATGTTGTTTTTGTAAAATGTTTATTAAGAACTTTTGCCCATTTATGATTGGGTTGCTTTTGTTGTTGTTGACTTGTATATGCTTTTTAAAAAATAGACATTTTGGATATTAACCCCTTTCCAGACGCATAATGTGTAAATATATTCTCCCAATTGGTTGGTTGCCTTTTTGATTTTTGTGCTGATTACTTTTGTTGTGCAAAAGATTTTACATATGATGGAGTTCCATTTGTTTATTTTTACGTTTTTTCCTTGCCTATGGAGTTGGCAGGAAAAATATAGCTCTGATGTTGAAGTCCTAGCTATCAACTTTGTATTTCTATAAAGCCAATTGTAGCATAATCTCTATTTTTTTGCTTGTTTTTGTGCCATATTCAGCAATATTGGGGAATACTCCTGATTAAGTGCTCAAAGGTTGCTTACAGCAGTACTAGAGGGATGAAGCATTGTTGGGTACTGAACTAAAGTCTCCCACATGAACAGTATGTAGTTCAGCCCCTTGAACTAGCTCCCTGATTTTTTAACACATTTAAAAAAATTAGGTTGTCAGGAGGTTGGCTCCACGGCTTGGAAGCTAGCCTCACACGCTGGGGGAAAGTCATCCCAGATAGAGAAGGGAACACCAAGTAAAATGTGATTGGAAATTCCGAACGGGGAGGGAGATGCACACTGAAAGTAGACTAGAGACTGTACATGATGGCCACTCAATGCCCCTATTGCAAACCACAACACCCAAAAGGAGAGAGAACAAATTGGAATGCTCTACCACAGAGGCAGTGTGGGGTGGGGGGGATGGGATGGGGGGATGGGAGGGATACTGGGTTCATAAATGGTGGAGAATGGACACTGGTGGAGGGATGGGCTCTCAAATATTGCATGAGGGTAAAACAAGCATGAAAATGTGTGAATCTGTAACTGTACCCTCACTGTGACTCACTAATTAAAAAAAATCAATAAATTATTAAAAAAAATTAGGTTGTCCCTCTTTTTATTCGTGAGCTTAGTGAAGGAGTGATCAACTTATTAATCCTTTCCGAGAAGTACGTCTTAATTTTATTGTTAGTTTGCATCTATTTTTTCTAATTTTTTTCTCTAACTTTTTTTTTAAATTGAATCACTATGTGGAAAGTTACAAAGCTTTCAGGCTTAAGTCTCAGTTATACAATGCTTGAACAACCATCCCTTCACCAGTGTACATATTCCACTACCAGAAAAAAACAACAACAGTATATCTCCCTCCCCCCCATGGTCCCCCTTCCCCTGGCCTGTGTAGCTGATAAATTTCACTTTACTTTGGTTACATTCAATATTTCAACAAAAGACTCACTATTATTGTTTGAAGTTTCCCCCCCGAATCAGGCCTGCTGAAAAGGAAGCATTTGATAATTTCTTTTCCATTGCTGAGAATAAAGAGAAATGAGGTCGTGTGGCCGCTATTGCAGCTGTGCCGTTTTGGATTTCTGTATTTTAGTATTTTAGTAACTAAGTCCAGGGAAATTTCTGCCACAAATTGCATCATTGCAAGCTCATAGCTCTCATTGGTGGTCCTTATAAGATGGCAGTCGCCACACCATGCTCCACCGGCAAGGAAAAGGGGAGAGAGAAAAACCTTTCCCCTCCTGGGGCGGCATGGGGCTGCGGCTTAGTTCCAGTCTAGAGACATTTCTGCAAGAAGCTGCTGGTACCAAAAGTAGTTTAGATGGCCTCTGGAATGATGCTCGTTCAGCAGCGGAGAGGCCGCACACATCTTTACCCTAACTTTTAAACATTTCCTTTCTTCTGCTGTATTTTAGTTCTGTTAGTTCATTTAGTTCTCTTTGTTCTCTTTGTTCCTGCAGGTGTAAAGGTAGATTGGCTTATTGGAGGTGTTTCTTGTTCATTGGTCTGGGTCTGCATGGTGGTTAACTTCCCCCTTAATACGACTTTTGCTGCATACAGTGGGACCTGATAGTTCTATTTGTTTTGTTTTTATAAGTAATTTAAAATTGTTCCTTTGATTTCATTTTGATTCAAGAATTAATCAGAGAAGCATGCTTTAGGGGCTAGATCTTCCTTCCTTTGGTCTATCCTTTTGTTGATTTTTAGTCTTGTGCCATTATCATTGGAAAATAATCTTGATGTGATTTCAATGTTCACATATATTTATTTGGATTTCTTTTGTGTTCCAGCCTGTTATTTACCCTTAAGAATATTACATGTCTACTGGAGAAGAATATGAATTAACTTCTTTGGAGATGGAATTTTCTGATATCAAGTCCATCTCCTTTATTAGTTCTTTTGGTGTCATTCTTTTCTTGTTAATTTTTTTTGGGGGGGGATGTCAGGATAATCTATCTAGTGCTGTCTAAAACCATTTAGATTGACCCTTTGACCTCTGTCCAGCAGGCTTTAGTTAGAGAGAATAAGACAGACACAGAAGGGCTGCCTAAGTTAAAGGGTCACTTGGTCAGGCCTGAGTGAGTTCACAGTACAATCTTGTTCCCCATCCTGGCTTCCCTTGTTTAAGTTGATAGAGACATTAAGGGCAGTTAGTAAGCGCATCAAATTTCAACATGTACTTGCCACGCAGAGACTGGCTATGTCACATAACCAATCAGCAAGCACCTTTAAAGTATTATTTTTGCCTATGATATTTTCTGAACACACTATTCTATTCTTACCTGGACTCACTTTTGCTGGTACTGTTATCTATTCAGGGCTGGAGCACAGCAGGTAGGGCGTTTGCCTTGTGCGCGGCTGACCCAGGTTCGATTCCTCCGCCCTTCTCCAAGAGCCCGGCAAGCTCCTGAGAGTATTTCACCCTCACAGCAGAGCCTGACAAGTTACCCGTGGCTTATTCGATATGCCAAAAACAGTAATAACAAGTCTCACAATGGAGATGTTACTGGTGCCCACTCGAGCAAATCGATGAGCAACGGGATGACAGTGACAGTGATAGTTATCTATTCTATTCTATTCTATTCTATTCTATTCTATTCTATTCTATTCTATTCTATTCTATTCTATTCTATTCTATTCTTTTCCTAGGCACAATTTTGCTTGCCTCATATTCTAAAGGACTTAAAGTGTTTTTCCCAGGGGTCTATCCCAAACTTGGGGTTTTGGTTAGGGGGAAGGATTTCCCACATAGTGCTATCAGTGGTGTGTTAAGAAGTCCTATTAATTATTGTGCTGTTCTTAATATATCCCTTCGAGACTGCTAATAGTTCTTTATTATGTATGTGGGCAATACTGCAGTTGGTACATATATGTTGATGACCATTATATATTCTTGGTATATTGCCTTCTTGGTCAGAAGAGATTAAATATCTTTGTCTCATTACCTCTTTTATGGGAGTTAATCTTTTAAGATTTAAGAATAACAGTTCTTACGGCAGGGAGATAGCTCCATAGGCTGGAACAATGCTTGGTCATCAAAAATTCCTGAGTGTGGCCCAAGAACCCAAAAGAAAATAAGAAAAAAGAAGGGAAGAAGTGAAAGGTTTTTCTTCCTTTTCTTTTCATTATTGGTTGGGAAATGTTTCTTAAGTCTTTTACTCTGAACTTAGTTATCTTTATAGCTGATATATCTATTTAATGCATATATAGATAAATATATATCTTGCATGCATTGTTTAGATAGATTCTGTTTCTTTCCAGCCATCCAGTCTGTTTTTTTTTAATTGGTGAGTTCATATCACACTTAGGGTGATTATTATTTTATGGGGTCAGCTTGCCATTTATTTTCTGGTTGTTTTATATTTATGGGCTTCCCCCCCCCCAACATTTATTTTGTATTTTTATGTGAATGGTTCATCCTGATAATTCTCTTATTTCTTTTCTCATTCTTTGCTCTTAAATATTTCTATTCTAGTTTTTTGTTTTATGGCTTCCAAACTTCCTACTTCTGAAAAAGGTCTTTTCTGTGCATGTGTACTCATCTTCATTTGATTATCCAGGTTCTATCCTTCCTCCTTCTTAATTTTCCTCTTCTGTTGTTGTTGCTATCATTGCTGCCTCTGTTTCTGTTACTATATTACCATCTAATCCCATGATCAAGATTTTGGGATCTTTTGATTTCTCTTTTTTATGTAGAGATAGTCTGACATTCCCTGTAGAACAGGTCGGTGATGGTAAACTATTAACATTTCTTTGTCTGGAACAGGATTCATTTTTTCAGCATATTAAATGATAATTTTGGGGGTAAATTATCTTGGCTCACAATTTTGTCTTTTATTTATGTAAATAAATAATTCCAATTACTTGTAGCCCATAGAGTTTTTGCTAAGAAGCCTTATAGTAGTCCTTGTGCCTTTAATCGCCCCAAAACAAAAACAAAAACAAAAACTTGGCTGGCTTCAATGTTTTTCTTTATTATCTTTCAATGACTTAATAATTTGTCTCAGTTTAGGTTATTTTGGATTCAAAATTTTGAGTATTCTCTCAGCTTCCTGGACATGGTTAGTTCTTTTCCTAAAATTGGGAAATATCTGGGAGCACAGCGATAGTATAGGGTTAAGACCTTTATTTTTAATGAAGTAGACACCACTTCTATGGCTAGCATCAGATATGGTTCCCTGAGCACCACCAGGAGTGGTCCGTGAGCACACAACCAGGAAGAAGCCCCCTGTGTACCACCAGGTGTGGCCCAAACCACAAATTCCACCCCTCCCCCCAAAAAAGCTTGGGAAATTTCTCAGCTCTTAATTTTTCAAATATGGTCTATGGTCTCTTCTCTCTCTTCACTTTCCAACATTCCCAGATGTTTTTACCCTTCTGATGAAATCTGATTTTTCTGGTAGACTTTCCCTTTTGAGTCTTGTTTTTTTCCTTTTTCCATTTGAACCATTATTGTGATTTTATCTTCAGTTTATAATGTTCATTCCTCTGTGAGATTACATGTTATGCTTCCTGGGTTAAACTGAACTTCATTCAATGTAGTGTTTATATCTAGTATCTATGGAGTTTTAAAAAATAACCTCAATCACATTGAAGAAGGACTCCTTAGGCCCTTCTAACCATATTTTCTCTTGCTCATTTGCACTTAGTTCTCTGAGTTAGCTGAAACACTCAATTCATTGGGTTTCGTCACAGTTTCACTCTTCTCCATTTTTGTCTGGTACCTTCTCTAAATTCAATGTTGGCAAAGCTGGACTCCACATGCAAAAACAAATGAAAAAAAAATTTGATCACTATTTACCACCATACATAAAAGCCAACTCAAAATAGGTTACAATTTAGATAGCATACCCTTAAAATATATAGAAGAAAAAGATAGAAAATGCATTTTGTAGAACACAAAATTGATACCTCAGATTTATTTGATTGGAACTTGAGGGAATTATATTCCATGAAATAAGTATGAGAGTGAAAGGCAATTATCAGATGATTTCACTAATATGTGGATTATGAATTACTGAAGTAAACTGTCAAAAAGCAATAGGATGTCAGACTGTGAACTAAGCCTTTGCCCCATGCCGGCCAAGAAGGGGAAATGTCCTTCTTCCTCGGTTTTTCTTCCCTTTGTGGGAAGAAGCAGCATGGCGTCCGCCATATTATGGAACTTTTAAGCAGGTATGAACTTGGTGGTGTGGGAAGGAGAAAAAAAAATGTGTTTTGAACTTGAAACAGCGGGATGCTTGGGCAGTCTCGGGCCAGGGCCAATACAGGCTCTCGCTCCACCAAGAGTCGACCCGGGTGGCCATGCTTTTGCACGGCTGCTTTGCTGCTGAACGACCAAGATCTAGAAGCCAGCTACACTACTTCTGGTCCCAGCAAGTGCTTGCAGCCATGTCTCCAGACTGTGAACTAAGCCTTTGCTCCATGCTGCCCCAGGAAGGGAAATGATGCAATTTGCAACATAAATCTCCCTGGACTTAATTATTAAAATACAGAAATCCTAAATCCTAAAAAAGACTTCATATCTTTTCATTCTCATCAATGAAAAACTAATTATCAAATGCTTCCTTGTCAGTAGGGCCGTATTTTCGGGGGTAAATTCCAACAACAATAGTGAGTTGTGTGTTGAAACTCCAACAACAATAGTGAGTTTTGTGTTGAAATATTGAATGTAATCAAGGTAAAGAGAAAATAAAGTGAAATTTATCAGTTATGCAGGCTGGGGTGGGGGGTGGGGGGTGGGAAGTATACTGGGGTTTTTTGGTGGTGGAATGTGGGCACTGGTGAAAGGACGGGTGTTTGAGCATTGTATAACTGAGACATAAGCCTGAGAACTTTGTAACTTTCCACATGGTGATTCAATAAAATAAATTAAAAAAAAAAGCAATAGGATGAACTCCTAGACTTGATGGATACTATTATGGGTAGAAAGTGTGAGAGATCTGAGGAGAGGGATGTATTGGGAAATGAGATGCTTCTAGAACTTTGGTGGTTATAATGGGGGCAATTAGAGACATACAGAGGTATGAAGCTGAAACTCTGACAAATTGTAACATTGTAAGCAATTACAAGTCAATGAAAAAGAAATATTAAACAAAATGACATTATAATAATTCTCCATTGTCTGGGGATGATTAATGATAATGTTAACTGGACCTGAGAAGGTGTTATGTCCCCTTAGACTAGACTTTAGGGAGACCCAGGATAAGTCCATTTTTCTAGGAAAGCTGAGAATGTATCTGGTGGCTTCTCAAATCTGCATTCTGTTTGAGAAGAGTCTGGTAATTCAAACTCATTATTTTCTGTCTAGTTACTAGCCCCAAAAGCTGAGTGGCCCGAATTTCTCAGAGCTCTGTAGTATATTGATCATCATTGATCTGCCCCAGATAATTAACAGAATTAGATCCCAAATATTCCCTTTTTTTCTGATGAACTATAGAGTCTTGGGGAGATTAAATAATTTGTTTTCTGATAGAAATCTGAGTTAGGATGGGAGTACAAGTCTGGTTGATTTCAGTGCTGATTCTTTACCACTTGATTTGTGGGGTTTTGGTGTGAGATGGGATGTGATGAAAATCAAAGGGATTTTGAAAACCACTCATTCCAATGATCTTATTTTTTCATGAACAAAACTAATCCTCAGAAAAATAATGGAGCTGATCCAAGATTCCCTTTGCTTTTAGTGATGTTTATAAACTTTTTCTGTTCAAACTTTTATGTTTATATTTTTGGAAAATAGATCCAGAATATAAATGTATGTTGTTAAGCTTAAGTTTTCTAACATACATAATTGAGAGGCAGTTATTATTATTTTTTATTTATTTATTTTATTTTTTTATTGAATCACTATGTGGAAAGTTACAAAGCTTTCAGGCTTAAGTCTCAGTTACACAATGCTCGAACACCCATCCCTTAACCAGTGCACATATTTCACCACCAAGAACCACAGTAAACCTCCCCTCAACCCCCCACCCCGCCGGTGTAGCGAGCAGAAGTTATAATTTTCTTAAAAAAACAGGTCAAGTAATGTTTTTTCTATTCAACTTGATTGAAACTTTAAGTCTTTGAGGTTGAATTTAGAGTTAACTATCCTTAGGTTTGTTCTTCTTTTCTTTTCTTTTTTCCTTGAAATGACAAACCACCTAATTTCTAAGCATTTGTAAGATTTTCTGATGTTTTCAAAAAGACATAATGTAGAGATGGAGCTCTACTATTTTAAGAATTGGTCTGATCACAAGATTGTGAGCAACCATCGCTAAACTCTTCTTATTTCTATCTGAGACCCAAGTTTTAAAAATAATTCTGATTTACTCCTTTTTACCTTGCACCTGAAGCTGTAGAATTATAAAGTTCTCTATTTTGTTCTTTCTTCTTGTTATAAATATGACAGCTAAAAGAAAGATGTATTGCTTTTTATTCATATTTTTATTTTTTCCTTAGCAAAATTCCTCGATAATCCGTTCTTGTTTTCAAATGTTGAATATAAATGTTAACATCTTGTATCCATTTAAAAATTTTTATTCATTTATTTTTGTTCAAGAGTCATGATTTACAAAGTAATTGATAGCTGCATGTTAGGCATACAATAATTCAACACCAATCCCTCCACTAGCATCAACTTCCCTCCTCCAGTGTTCCCAGATTTCCTCATATCCCAACCCCTCCTCTACCCCCACCTGACAACTTGAGAGGCACATTTCAAAGTTTCAGTGGCTGCCACTTTGATCTCATGTTTTCAGTTCTGTCGAGTCTGTGTTCAGGGTATATGGCTATACTCATCACTCATAACTGAATCCCTGGTGCCTGTTAACCCATTGCTATTTGTTCTCTTCTTTCCCCCTTGATTTCTTTCCTCGCCTGTATCCTCACTAAACACTGGGATCCAGGATGCTCTAAGCATATGTCTCCTTTACTACAATGCATTTCCTCAGCCAGTAGTCTATATCCCATATATTCCATGAATAGTGAGACCATTCTGTGTTTGTATTTCTTCTCCTAGCCGCTTTTTTTGTTTTTAAAATTAATTCAGAAAATAAAAATATTGAGCACCTACTGGGTGTCAGGACTTGAACTTCTCCTTTTTGAAGCATTTACATGCAATGGAAGAGACACAGACATAAAACCAGATGATAGTAACATTGAAGTGACACCTGCTGATTGTTATAAGAGGTGTGTGAGCACTAGGAAGTGTCTATTTGCCCAAAGATACCACAAGAGGGGACATTTGATCTGGGTTTTCAGAAGAAGGGACTATGACTCCCGAAGAGAGAGTAATAAGCAAAGGTAGAGAGCACTGGTGGAAAATTTTTTGTACATATGAAAGTCTGGCAATTCAACATACTGGGTCCATGAGATTGATTGCAAGCTTTTAGAATCCATTTTTTAAAATTAATTTTTAAAGCTGTTATAATTATTTGGCTTTGCTGGCTACTATTGCACTTTACCGTGTTAGGGGCTTTAAATATTTCATCTTCATAACAATTCTATGATGTAACTACAGAGGAGGAAATCGAGCCTCAGGGAGCTTTAAATATTTTGCTGGGGCCATGAAGCTAGTAAGAGATATAGTAGGATTTTTGCTCTTCAAATAGTTGTTATGCTCACTGCAGTCTTTTTTTTTTAATCCAAACTAATAGTCTCTACCAAAAAGTGTAAAGCACACATTTAAGAAAGAGCTATTAAATGCCCTTCAAAGCATGATATGAAAGACTTTCAAAACAGCTCATTTAATCTCAGGTCTTGAGCTATCAATCAAGAACTGGTAGCTCAGGGAGGTTTGTTGACGTGCTCATGACTGATACTTGATCCCCTGCTTATTTAGACCTTTACCCTGGCCCTCAACTCTGGATGCCAGCTGTGCACTTTAAATAAGAAGGAGCCCTTGCAGAAAATTTTCTTAACTTTCCCAAAGCTCATAAATAGGGTTGGCATAGAACCCAGGCAGTCTGGCTTCAGAAGCCCACACTCTTAACTATTCTTAAGAGAAGACTGAAAATGGAGAAGGGATGGGCGAACTCACTTTAATTCTATCATTAATTGCTAGGCGACTTAACAAAGAAGTTTTTGTGCCTCGCAGTCATATATATTGTCTACAATTGTCTCTCATTGTAGTTACATTTGCCTAGCACATCTCCATTTATAACTTATATTAATATGTTTTATATAAGATTTTTCACAGCAATCTAGGAAATAAATCTAGGGTAAGTTTTGTATTTTATATATATTTACATTTTTGTTTATTTTGGGGCCACACCCAGTGTTGCTCAGGGTTTACTACTGGCTTTGTGCTAAGAGATCACTCCTGGCATGTCCAGGGGATTATATGTGGTGCCACTGATCAAAATTGAGTAGTCAAGCACCTCATTTTTCTTCTATCTCTTTCGCCCCTGATATACCTATTTTATAAGTAAGAGGCTTTAGAGAGGCAGAAGGAAATTGTTCAGTTCTAGGCAACTCTATACAACAGAGATCAGATGGGAACCCACAAAGAGTAATCTTTATACAAAATGCTTGTAACAGAGACAGATCTATGATTTCAATGAACATCTCAGTGACAATGAGTTTGGAATTATATTATTTTTATTATTATGGTTTTTGGGTCACACCTGGTGTTACTCAGAGTTTACTCCTGGCTCTGTGCTCAGGGATCTCTCCTGGTGGGACTCAGTGGACAATATGCAGTGCCAGGGATCAAACTCAGGTCAGCTGCATTCAAGGCAAACATCTTACCTGCTGTACTATCTCTCTGGCCCCATAGTTGGAATTGTGTCAGATAAATTGTGTAATTCCTTAGGGTTCATTTCTAGAGAGTATTTTTCTTTTGTTTGAAACATCTTTGTGAGAGTCTTTACTTTCCTTGGTTTCATCTATCGTCAGTCCCCACTGACTTTCAGTACAATAGAGGAGCCCCCATTAGTCTCTCACCCACAGATTCTCAGGACTTAGGGAGAAGCAGGCAGCTGTATGTTTTTTGGGTTTTGGTGTTTTTTTTTTTGCTTTTTGGGTCACACCCGGCGATACACAGGAGTTACTCCTGGCTCTGCACTCAGAAATTACTCCTGTCACTGCTGGGGGACCATATGGGATGCTGGGAATCGAACCCGGGTCAGCTGTGTGCAGGGCAAATGCCCTACCCGCTGTGCTACCGCTCTAGTCCCTGTTTTTTGTTTTCTATGTTTCCTTTTTTTTTTTTGCCACAACTGGTAGTACTCAGGGCTTACTTCTGGCTCTCTGCTCAGGGATCACTACCGGTGATACTCTGGGAACCATATGTAATGACAGGTATTGAACTAGGGGCAGCCACATGCATATAACAAGCACCTTTACCCATGTACAATTTCTCCACGCCAACGACAATGGTTTTTATTATGGGCTTTGTACTGGCCTGTGCGCTATGAATTCAAACCATTGTCTTCGTTCTCCTTCAGAGAGCTAGATGGGCTGGGTCTATTGGTGCTCCACGACTGTCAAATCAGAGGTAGAAATGTTGGCTGTTGAATACATTTCACCTTCCCCAAGGAAGGTGAGGAAGGTAATTCTTCATCTGTTTACTCAGAACTAAATTGTAGGGGTGGGGCTACACAACAGTTTTCCACCTAAATCCTTATCTTTGTCGCCCCTGTCTACTCTAAGAATGTAGACTAGAGCCTATGTTGGACCATCAGATCCCCACTTTGGACCCATCTTTGAGATCAAGACAGTCACTAGTTCAGTAGGAAACTCTGGAGCAATTGAGGTTTTAGGCACTTACATCAACTTTTTTCTTACTTAGAGGAAACCTTAAAGCTAGAATATCTATTTGGTCTTCTGAAGAGCTGGAGCAGTATTTATGGGATCTACTAGGTAAAGTCATTTCATTTCCCTTTGTGTAGTTAAATTGTTTTGGACATTCACAAGAGTCCTAAGATTGGCAAGGCAGATGCCATTCTTCTGGGGATTCATACTTGGGACACCACATGTGGGACCCAACTCCTTCTTCCCTGGGTGAATCTGGTAGGTAGGAGTTTTCTTGCCATTTTATTAATGCTACACTTCTTATAGGATAGCTTTACATGCACATAAGCTTTAGTCCTCAAAGGAGAGATATATTTGTTACTTCAAAACATTGAGTCCAGCAAGACTGAAAAATATTAAAAAAACAACAAAATAAGTGCTGAGAATTATCCAGAATTTATGAATTACATAAACCAAGAATTCTAAGAATTTTACTGAAAATGAAAAATATCAAGATAAAAAGCAATCAAAGTTATATAAGGACAGGGATATTTCTCATAGGGTTGAAATGCATATTTTGCATGTGGGTGCCCTGGGGTTGATTTCTGACACTGCATGGTTCCTTGATTATTGCCAGGTGTGGTCCTGGTAAATAAATAAATAAAGCAAATAAAATTGCTTATATTCTGTGACAAAGAAAAACTTAAAAATGGCCAGAGAAAATGATACACCCGATAGAGAAACAAAGGCAAAATGGCAACAGACTTATTGTTGAAAATAATGCAAACCCAAACAGAAGATAAGCATCTTTAAAGGACTTAAAGAAATATAAAAATTGTCAACCTAGAATTTTTTGTGTGTCCTGATTGGGAGGGTTAAATATGGTTAAATCTAACACTTAAGGCAGGGATGGTGGGGGCAAGGTAAGAGAGAAACAAGATAGGTAATAAAAGTTTATTCTCTACTTGTATGCTTTTATGTATTTTTTATTCAATAAATACTTATAAAGTTTATCACATTTTTTCATTAAAGGGGAAATCATGACAGACTAAACTAAAAATTAAGGAACTTTTTCTTTTTTTTTCTAGACATAGTAGGGTAACATAGAACTATTTGGTTAAAAACTAAACTAGTTTCCTGGGAAAACTGGTATCAGTAATTAAGACTCCTTCAGGTTTTTTTTTCTAAGGGAATTGTAACATTTTATCACTCAGATTGGGATCCAAAAGTCTGAGAGGTGAGTGCAAAGAACATGGCCCTCCTGGGCTCCTCGCCACACTCAAAGGACACATTTAGAGAAAATGTAGTTTAGAGACAACTTTGTTCCCTGCTTCTCTTGGTCAGATGTTTCCGGGAAGATCTGGGGTCTTTAGGAAGAGTCATGGGCACCTCATAGATTTGAGATCCCAGATTCACTTGGATTAACTTTGCTACTCAGAGCATAAACTTTCAGAATTTCCATGTTTATTTCATAATATAACTCCTTCATTATTAAATAATCCTCTACATTCAAGATACTGTTCCTTGCTCAGAAATCTACTGTGTTTGAAACTGAGTTAGCCACTCCAGCTTTCTTTTAACAGTGTTAAAATGGCACGTCGTTTTCCATACTCTTTACATATTTGCTTTTCTCCTTTAGAGTGGGTCTCTTTTATAAAGTCTAAAACTGAGATGTGCTTTTTTTTTTTTTTTTTACCTTTTTGGGTCACACCTGGCGATGCACAGGGGTTACTCCTGGCTCTGCACTCAGGAATTACTCCTGGCGGTGCTCAGAGGACCCTGTGGGATGCTGGGAATTGAACCCGGGTCAGCCGCGTGCAAGGAAATGCCCTACTCTCTGTGCTATTGCTCCAGCCCCTGAGATGTGCTTTTTAAATCAAATTGGATAATCTGAGTCTTTCAAATAAGTATTTAGGCCATTTACATTTAATGTGATTTTTGGCATGACTATGTTAAAATCTATCACTTCACTGTTTTCAGTTTTGCTCTTTGAGTCTTTTGTTAACTTTTCTCTCTCTTTCTGTTATCATTTGGACTTACTTATATTAAAAAAATTCTCTTTTGTTGTCTACAGCAAGCAATTACAGCCAATTTATGCAGTTCTGATTTTGTTGAGTCATTTTATTGACTATCTTGGGATCTATAGTAACATTTTTGATGTTATGGTCTACCCTCAAATAGTATTATGCCATTCCATTATACTGTATATTAAGAATCTTAATATATTTTCATTTATTTACTTCTATCATTGTTATCAGATTTTATTTCTAGACATGTTACAAATCCCACAATTTAATATTTTTCTTTAGTTACTTATCTTTATAATGATTTATATTTAAAATAAAAAAATACATATTTTAAATTATGTTTCTGTGTGTTTATGTGTATATGTGTGTTACCCAGGCCTCATACAAATAAAGCATCTGCTTTATTACTGAGTCATATCCACGCACAAAAATAAGCATCTCCTATCATTTCATGTTTAGCTATCACATCTAGTATTCTTTATTCTTTAAAATTTATCATGGTGTAGGTTAATGATCAAATTTTCTGTTTCTGTGTGTCTTTAAATTTTTTTAAATTTTGCCCTTAATTCTCTTTCATTTATAGTTTCTTTCATAGTTTAGTTTACAATAGTACTAACAATAGAATTAATATTTTTAGTTTTGACACAAGGTTGCTGCATCTCACACCACAAAAGTGTCTTTTACCCCCCGCTACTATCTTTCCGTTACTTCTAAACCACCTCTCCTGTACTTCCTTTATCTTCCTCTGCTTGGTAAAGTCAGATTTATAATCTAAGGCCAAGGGTTGGTCATCGTTCACTACTATTTTCTATTGTAAGCTTATGTCATACAGCTTAGCAATGAATCCACAGACATATTTTAACCTAGCCATCCTGTCAGACTTTTGTTCTATAGAAGTAAGCTGGAGAAGTTTGAAGACTTTATTAAAAGGCCCCTGGAAATTTTGTGATGGGGCAGCTTTTTTCCAAGAATTATATAATTACATATTCTCCCTTTCCTTTTTAGGAACAATGTTTTCTGGGCACAAGTTCCCATCAGTGATGCTGGAAATGACTGGAAACAGAAATGTGCCTCCGGCCAGGTGGCTTCAGGTATGCCAGACAGGCAACAGTGATATGCCCAATCCTGTTTGGATCTTTCTGCATGTCCAATTTCCTTAAAATAGAATAGCTTGAAACAAAAGTCTCTTTATTGCCTTTCATTATTCAGAGCTCAGAGGGAAAGTCCTCACTTGTGGTTTGTTAGGCAATAGCAGTCAGCAGCTGGGTGGAAACAGCCATCTGAAAGCTTGAGTGAAGATAATGCATTCAAAGAACTTCATTCTCTAGCAAGTTGGGCTGATTATTGAATGGAAACGAATCTGGAGGTGTCTATCAAGGGCTCAAGTTTTTCTACTCTCTTGGGTAGCTCAGACTTCTCAGTAGGGCTGTCCAAGAATAGGTGCGATTCTAAAATGAAGGTTGGCATCTCCTTGAACTCTTCCTTCAGCGTAACCCAATGAAGGTTACATCACTTCTTTTTTTTCAGACTCAACAAACTTTTGTGATTACATTTCAGTCATATAATGATCGAGTATCCATCCCTCCACCAGTGCCCATTCTCCACCACCAATGTTACCAATATCTCTCCCGCCACCCCCACACCATCACTCCCCCCACCCTGCCACTGTGGCAGACACATTCCCCCTTACTCTCTCTCTCCTTTTGGGTGTTATGGTTTGCGATATATGTAGCAAATGGCCATCATGTTTGGTCCATAGTCTACTTTCAGCACCTCCCATCCTGAGCGAGCCCTCCAAGCATCATTCACTTAGTGGTCCCTTCTCTATCCCCAGTGAACAGACTACAAAGACAGTCTACAGAATGGGAAGGGATATTCACCCAATAACCTTCTGATTAGGAGTTAATATCAAGACTATGCAAGGCACTAGTTGAACTCTACAAGAAGAAATCATCCAATTCCATCAAAAATAGGGAAATAAAATGAACAGAAACTTTCTTTTTTTTTTGTTAGTTTATTTTTAATTAGAGAGTCATCGTGAGGGTACAGTTACAGATCCATACATCTTTGTGTTCATGCTTCCCCCATACAAAGTTCAATAACCCATCCCTTCACCAGTGCCCATTCTCCACCACCCGTAAACCCAACATCCCTCCCCCCTCCCCAGTCCCGTCTCCCCCCACCCCACCCTGCCACTATGGAAGGGAATTCCCTTCTGTTCTCTCTCTCTGATTAGGTGTTGTGGTTTGCAATAGAGGTGTTGAGTGGCCATTGTGTTCAGTCTCTAGTCTGTATTCCGCCCGCCTCACCCTTCCCCCACATGACCTCCAACCACATTTTACTTGGTGGTCCCTTCCCTGAGTTACCCAGAATGAGAGACCAGCCTCCAAGCCATGGAAACAATCTCCTGGTACTTATTTCTACTATTCTTAGGCGTTAGTCTTATAGTCTATTATTCTATATTCCACAGATGAGTGCAATCTTTCTATGTCTGTCTCTCTCTTTCTGACTCATTTCACTTAGCATGATACTTTCCATGTTGATCCACTTATATGCAAACGTCATGACCTCATTTTTTCTAACAGCTGCATAGTATTCCATTGTATAGATGTACCAGAGTTTCTTCAACCAGTCATCTGTTTTAGGGCACTCGGGTTTTTTCCAGATTCTGGCTATTGTAAACAGTGCTGCGGTGAACATATAAGTGCATATGTCACTTCAACTATACTTTTTGGCTTTTCTGGGATATATTCCCAGCAGTGGTATTGCTGGGTCAAATGGGAGCTCAACGTCTAGCTTTTTGCGAATCGTCCATACTGTTTTCCAAAAGGGCTGAACTAGCCGGCAATCCCACCAGCAGTGTAGAAGGGTCCCTTTCTCCCCACATCCTCTCCAACAGTGGTTGCTTTTGTTCTTTTGGATGTGTGCTAGTCTCTGTGGTGTGAGGTGGTAAGAACAGAAACTTTCTTAAAGGAGAAATACATCACTTCTTATAACTTAGTCTTGAAAAACATGCAGTATCACTTTGGCCACAACTATTGATTAGAAGTTAGTCTAGGCCTGCCTACATTTAAGAGAAGAGAGTAAATATCCAAAGTGGAGCATCATTTGAGGGGAGATCTTTGGGCACTAATTATCATAAATGACAGGGGTTCTTTTTTTTTTTTGCATTAATGGATTAGAAGTTTTGCTTTGGAATGCTGAGGTTTCTATTGTATTCTATAAGACTATAACCTTGAGAGTCAACAGAACTGGCTCTTCATTTTATTTTCACAACTGCAGATAGCTTTGAAAAATAAAAACTGATACTACATGGGGAGTCTTGTAGATTCAGGGCTTACATGGTCTTCTTTAGGGCATTTTATGGTGTTTTGGATGTAAAAATTTACCAGTTGCCTCTAAATAAATTAAATGAAGTTCAGAGAGAGAGATATGAAATAAGTGGTGGCGCCAAGATTGAAATTTTGGTTTCACCATGGTCTGAAACGCTTTGGGGAGATGGTTCAGGGGCAAAGTATCCACCTTGCCAGCCTGAGGTAGTGAGTTTGATTCCCAGCACCCACATTTGCTGAATGCTCTGTTGTTTGGGACTGCTTCCCTTTGGTGATCTCCGTAGCACTTCAGCTGAATGCCACAGCTAAACGTGTGCCCCACATACCACATACCACAACCGGCTATGTAAGACTGAATGTGTGGGCAATCTCTGGTTATTGCAACAACAACAGAAAAGGAACTTTTTTAAACAAGTCTCATCAAGGCCAAATATATTTTAACCAGGAGTACAGAACTTGAAATTTCTGTAGGGGCCAGTCAAGTTCAATAAATGCATCAAGTGAGAATAAGACAGCTGACAACAAGCAATGTAGGAACTGCTTAGAGAAAGTTCCTGTTAACGTACTTGTAAACAAAACCAACCTAACCAGTCAAACAAAACAGCCTTTGGGCAGTGGTTTATGTGGAGCAAATGGTGCCTAAATGGACTGCTGAAACATAGCTGACTCCTTTCTTCCAAAGTATAAGGTAGTGGGCCTGGCGTGATAGCACAGCCGGTAGGGTGTTTGCCTTGCACGCGGCTGACCCAGGTTCCATTCCCAGCATCCCATATGGTCCCCCAGCACCGCCAGGAATAATTCCTGAGTGCAGAGCCAGGAATAACCCCTGTGCACTGTTGGGTGTGACCCAAAAAGCAAAAAAAAAAAAAAAAAAACCCAAAAACAAACAAAAAACCCCCCCGAAAAACACAAAGTATAGGATAGAATGTATCGACCATATTTTTCACTGTTGAAGTGACCCAGGAAGATTTATGTCCTCTGTTCAATGCACTCCCTGCTCCTTACTCCTTCCTGCCTGCCCCAGGGCTGTCAATGTATGGTATCAGCACTAAATTCTATAATTTTCCTAAATATATTATTTCAGTTAATCTTCACAGCCTTGTAAGGCAAGTATGATTACCTCCCTCTCACTGATAAGGATCTCAAAGCAGAGAGGTTACACAACTTACGCACGCTTACGAAAGGCTTAGAGCTGAACTATGGCAGCCCACGTGATCCAGAGTTCTTCATATATATTTTTTTATTCTATTACTGTCATGAGTAAATCTTCTTTTCCCGCTGAAAAACATAGGAAACAACTCCTATTTTTCCTACCTGAAAGGCTGATTGTGAAGATTAAACAAAAATGGGTATTAACATGCATAGAGGGCCAGGTCAAGATGGTGACTCAAAGGATTGAAGCACGGGCTTTGCGTCTCTGAGTGTGATTTCTGATACCACCTGGTTCCCTGAGCACCACTGGTGGGACCTTCTCCCCACAAGCACTGTGCTGGGAGTGGTACCCAAGCACTGCTGGATGTGGCCCCCAAACCAAGAAATAAAAATTGTGTGTCAGGAATTCTTGTCATTTTGTAAAGTTCCAAACACAAACATACTGTTGTCTTATTTCAATTTATCTAACAACAGGCATTGAAAATTTATTGTGGGCACTCATGCTACGACAGTAGCATTTTGCATGCATGGGGCTTTACTTTGTATTGAAATATCCAAACAATAAGCTAAGTAAACGTGAAAGCTACATATAATATTTTAGAAAGTAATTAATACCCTAGAGCTGTTACCGACTGGATTCCATGGGACACCAAAAGACCGCGTGGCTGCCCATCTATGCGATGGTCAGACTTCTTCGTCAAAACCCTGAACGAACGGTTTGATGCTCTTCATGTTCTTGGAGCTAGCAGATATCATTGGACTACACTAGCATGCAACAGGGAGGAATGGAGACTTTACTGGCGCCCACTCGAGCAAATCGAAAGTCAATGGGATGACAAGTGACAAGCGACAATAAATACCCAAGAGAAAAATGAAGAAAGAAGGGAGATTGGGAGAGAGTGGGAGGAGGAATACTGTGATTAAGGTGATCAGAGAAGCCCTGTTCTTGTTCATAGCCTTTGGCCAGAACATGGCAAAGTGCTGCCCAGTGATAAGATTTGCCTGTGACATGTCTTTATGAGACAAAGAATTTCTAAAAATCCACTTATTTTGTTTTTTGTTGTTGTTGGCTTTTTTTGTGTGTATGTGTGGGCCATATACAGCTGTGCTCAGGGCTTCCTCCTGGCTCTTTGCCAAGGGATAACTCCCTCTTGGTATTCAGGGGACAATATTCAGTGCAGGGGTTTGAACTGGAGTTGGCCATGTACAAGGGAAGTGCCTCAATCCATGTATTATCGCTCTAGCCCTTAAAACCATTTTTTAAAAAGGACAGCAAAATAGCAGAACATATGACAAAGATGTATGCGGCCTAATGGTTTCAAATATTTACCATCTTCCCTTTATAGAAAATGTTTGCAGACATTATACTGTTGCTGGAGTGGGGGATAGGGGAGATAACCAGTGTGCACAGGTATAGACTGAGAGCAGTTGCCTCCACTATAATGAATGCCTCTCTCTTCCCGCTCTCCCCGCTCCCCATTCCCTCTTCCCATGGAAATTTGCTGGCACGTAAACATGGGATTCTCAAAGGGGTGGATTCCTAACACCATGTGGGGAAGCCCGTTACACTGGGGAATGGGAGCAGACGAATGTCAACCCTATTCCTGCCAGTCTCTTTCCCAGTCAACTCCCTATTGCGTTCTCTATGTCTCCTTGAAAGGTCCCACTGGGATTAAGTTCCATTTGCTCAGAGTGGTGACCAACTGAATAACACTTTGGGTTTTTTTTTTGCTTTCTTTGTTTCTTTATCTCCAGTTCCTCATTCTTGCTCCCCAAGAACTTTAATCTCAGTCTGTGTTGTTTGAAGGAGAATCATGGCTAAGACTCTGGTGCCTAGAAAGCTGGGGCTCTGAGTCTGGGCTCCAGTTTGTTTTATCTTCATTTTGAAATCAATCACTGAAATGTTTTCTGCAGAGAGGTAACCTGATCTGATCAATGTTTTGAAAGAATTTGTTTAACACAAAGACATTATTTTGGTTCTGCTTTGGGGCAGGGATTGGGGTTCGAGATGAAAACACCCAAAATATGGTTGTGGGAAGATGTAATGGTGCTGGGATTGGTGTTTGAATATTAAATGCAACCAAATATTGTGAACTACTTTATAAAATAAAAACTTTATAAAATAAAAATAAAATAAAACTGAATAAAGATAAAATAAAATAAAATAAAAACCTGAAAAAAAAGAATTTGTTTAGCTTTTATATAAAAATTAAGTCTAGGAAAGTTGTTGACCCTAACCATCACAGTAGTAATGATGGTGGTGAGAAATGATTTCATTCTGAATATAAACTGAGCCAATTGGATTAGCTCAAAGACTGTATATGAATTATCAGAGGAATCAGACTAACCATACTTTTTTTGGGGAAAAGACAATTGCTCTATGTTTGATCGAAAGAACAGAAAAGATTGAAATGCTGTTACGTTGGATAGGAAATGCTTCAGAGAGAATACATTTAGAGAATTAGTCTGGTGAATCTTGAGTTTTTTCTTTTATTCTTTCAGTTCGCTCAGTATTAATATGTGGAATTACTTTCTACAAGTATGGTGCTTGGTTTGGGGAATTAAATTATAAATGTGAACATTACAGCACAGTCTTACTCGGACTCTAATTCAAGTAAATTTGGCATTTACAATTCAGTGTGACAAACAGTACAGTAATTATAGGGAGAACTCAAGGATCCAAATGAAGATAGAGAAAGATGATGGAAGGAAGATAAGAAGAAAGAAAATTTCACTGGTACTAAGCTTCCACTACATACCTGGCTTCACATTCAGTGTATTATTCCATTTTGTTTTATTCAGTCCTCTTTGTACCGAGACAGGTATTGGAAGGAGTTGTGGTTTAACGGATTAAGATATCCTGGTCTCAAGTTTTGTAAGAAGCCTACACTAATTCTAAAATGTGAATTAAATATCTATGTTTTTGTTGAAAACCTAGTGTAAATCCTTGTGATAAGGATGAAATAAACCACTTGAAATCTTTGCCCTCTTTCTAAAGTTAAGGCCAAAACTGAGTATGCCACCACTCTTCAACATCTATTTCATAGGAAATCAAAGGAATGAGAGTAAGACGGTGGTGCCTTTTTCCATCTGGAAGAAGACCACTTCCTCTGATCACTGTTATACCAGCAGAGGAGACTCAATGAAGGAGTCACCAGTCTGTATGTACATTGAGCCCACTTGTCACTACCTACAATTCAGATTAATGTTGGTTCTCTTTGGAGAGAAGAGAGCTAAGTGTTCCGGAGTGTAGAATTTCTTCTCCCCTAATGGCAAGATTACTCTTATTTATTTATTTGTTAGGTGAGAGGGTTAGGATTGGTTCAGATATGTCTGAGTTTTTCTGCTCTACAAAACCAATGTCTGTGGTTTGAATGAAAAGAGCCTATGTTCAAATGAAAGGAAAAAAAGTGTGTGACTGCTTAGAGATTGCTTTTAAAGATGTAGAAATTCTCAGGGGGTTATAGAGTGCCAAGACAAATGCAATTTATGGGCAGTGTGGCTAAACATGCCATAAAAATATTGGGCTTGCAAGATTTCAACTCTTCCTGAAAATGCCTTGGGTCAAGAAAATAAACTGAGATTGGCTAAGAATGACCTAGATTTTTGACCTGTTGAAATGTCTCCCAAGTGACTTTTCCCTGAGTTGCCATTATCCTGCTCATTTAAAAAAAATTATAAATGAAATTGGAAAGCAGCTTTTTCCAATTAATAAAAAAGGCAATGCATTTGTTCATAAATGCATTTATAAAAACAATGCAGAATATTATATACATTATAATAAAACACAAATTATAGGATCCAGAGCTGCCGCGCAAAAAACAGACCCTCTGCTCCTAAAGACTATGATCCAAAGGTCTTCTAACCCATTTTGGCACCCAGAGTGACCTCTTACAGAAATGCATCTAGACTGTGAACTGAGTTAAAATATCAGAAATCCAAAACCGAGTGGCCATGCGAGCTCATAGAGTCTTCATTCTCAGCAATGAAAAGAAATTATTAAATGATGCCTTTTCAGCAGGCCTGATTGTTGGGGGAAAATTCCAGACAATAATAGTGAATTCTCTATTGAAATATTGAATGTATTCAAAGTATAGAGAGAATAAAGTGAAGATCATTAGCTACTTAGGTAGGGGATGGGTGGGAGGTGGGTATATTGGGGTTCTTGGTGGTGGAACATGTGCACTGGTGAAGGGATCATTATATGACTGAGACTTAAACCTGAAAGCTTTGTTTTTTTTCACGGTGATTCAATAAAATAAAATTTTTAAAAAAATTTTAAAACCCACAAATTATAAAGATCTGTAGAGAACTTAAAAACTCTTCTAAATCTCAGCGATACCATGGTGAATTTGCAGGTACATAGCTTTTTTTGTGAATGTGACACAATGTTCTTTCCTAGTATATATCAAGTTTTGTGAATTAGGGGGACTCAGACAATGCAACTTCAGGAAAGAACGATTCAGATTCGTCACGAGAGCCTCTTTCCCTTTTGTTTTCTCTCCCTGTATGTCTAAAGCAGCTTCACAGAGTTTCTCCAGAATCTAGAAATTCTGATCTTATTGAGAAATTGGAGAACAATTAAATGGAAAAGTGTCTCTAACTCAGGTCTGGCTTGTGGACTCTGGTTTAGAATGTAGGTCTAGACTCATTACTAAGGGTTTAGTGATTCTTCTGGACAACATGTGTCCTTTTGGTGCAATAAGCAGCAGTCAACAAATGTCCTCTGTAAACAGCTTCTTTAAATAGGAAATAACTTTAGATTTTCTTAGCAGTGCAATCTCTGACCCAAATATTCAATTCTGCTATGTATTGCATATTCAGTGATATGCATGATGATGTTCTGTCTGTCCCTCTCTTTCTGACTCATTTCACTTAGCATGATACTCTCCATGTTGATCCACTTATATGAAAATTTCATGGTTTCATCTTTTTAACAACTGCATAGTATTCCATTGTATAGATATAACAAAGTTTTTTAACCAGTCATCTGCTCTCGGGAACTCAGGTTTTTTCCAGATTCTGGCTATTGTAAATTATGCTGCAATCAACATACAAGTGAAGATGTCATTTCTAATGTACTTTTTTACATCTCCGGGATATATTCCCAGAAATGGTATTGCTGGGTCAAATGGGAGCTCAGTTTCTAGTTTTTTGAGAAACGTCCATATTGTTTTCCAAAAAGGCTACACCAGTAGGCATTCCCACCAACAGTGAAGGAGATTCCCTTTCTCCCCACATCCACACCAACACCGGTTGCTTTTGTTCTTTTGGATTTGTGCCAGTTTCTGTGGTGTGAGATGATATCTCATTCTTTCCATACCTTGGGCACGTGCAAGGGTATGCTTTCTCATCCCTTTCAGGGAATCCAGTTACTATATGGCAGAGTTTAGAGCTTGGGTATCTGGAGCTGGGGAGCTGAAAATAAGATAGTTTTCTATAGAAATAACTATTGACATGGCAGACATGCCTATTTAGCATGCCTAGTATTGCCTCTATTAGTTTTGTGTTCTTCATAGTCCAATTTAGAGATTGCCTGTCCAAACCCTGGGAATATGATTAATTCATGTAAGAGTGTGTAAGAATCAGTGTCACAGAGTGGTATAATGATTTGCCTAGAAACACATAGTAGGTGTGGAATAGAAGTGAAAACCTGACCTACCATGTTTCATAGCTATTAGGAATACATAGAAGATGAAAAATTTTTTTGATAGCCTACTATGTGTCAGGCACCAGAATAAACAAGATCAAAATAGGTTTATATTCTCAAGGGGGAGGAAAGATAGTAAATCCAAGTGCCAAATAAAAATTATATAGTATGCTGAAGTTAACAAGTGCTGAGGGACAGAAAGGTCAAAGGGGATTATTGGGTGTTTGGGGGTTTAATTGAAGAGACATGCAGTATAGCTGTCAGTGTGACGGAGAGAAAACACCCCACACTTCCTGAGAATAGGAGTCTGTTTGTCTTCTTCTTACCCTACCCTGTGCTTTGACTATAATAATTACAGAATGATCATTTTATTGAACTAAATACTTGCAGGAATGTTCTAAAGGTTAAGGAGAACAAAAAACAAATTATTTCAGTTTCTTTTCTTCCTTACTTCTCCCCTTTCTTCCATCTCTCCTTCCTTCCTTTCTTCGTTACTTCCGGCTCCTCCAATAGTACACTTCATGAAGCACTTCAGCAAAATCATGAGTCATTGTAGAAATGGGCCCTTGGAGCATTCGTGGTATCATTAGATGCTTTGCAAGCACTCCTAATACACAGTTGTAGAAATAGATTTAATTAACAGAGGAAACATAACCTGATCATTAAACACAAAGTTTCACAAAATCCCAGTTCTCCTAGAGGCAGTGAAACAAGGTAGGGGGTGGGAGTGGGGGAGGCGATCTCTTTGTCAGTGGTGTGCTGGTAAACTTCTCACTATTGAATCTTCAGGACAAGTCTGCTCCCCAGAGGTCCCTGCTCCCTTGCTTTATGTTTCTGTCGTTGCTGGAGCCTGGCTTTTGGCACTTTAAGGGGGAAGGACATTCATTTGTAGGTTTGCCCATTTCTGTGGTGCAAATAGTTTCTGACTGATTTCAAGTTAAAATCAGATATTACTAGGCCAGAGGGGCTGGGCGTTCGCCTTTTACGCGGCCAACCCATGTTTGATTCCTCCGCCCCTCTCGGAGAGCCCGGCAAGCTACCGAGAGTATGGAGCCCGCAAGGCAGAGCCTGGTAAGCTACCCGTGTGTACTGGATATGCCAAAAACAGTAACAATAAGTCTCTCAATGAGAGATGTTACTGGTGCCCACTCGAACAAATCGATGAGCAACGGGATGACAGTGACAGTGACTAGGCCAGAGAGACAGATCAGGGGCCTGAGTGCACGCTTGTAGGAAGACTGAGCCCAGCACTGTATAGTTCCCTGAGTGAGTAGCCCCTGAGCACCACCAGGTGTGGTCCCCAAACAAAAACAACTACAAATCTATCTCTAAACATCAACTTGGAAAGAAATACAGTAGTTATATCAGACAGATATCCTTAATGTAAATAACTTTAAGAGCAGAAGGTGGGAAAATCGAGGAAAGTAATTAGAAAGCAAGAAGTTTTGAGAATTATTGCTTTTAGTGTAATTTATTTAAGTTTATGCGATTTCAAAAATAATTTTAATAATTTGAAAGCAGTTTGCAAAATTTTGGAAAACATAACTGGTTCCTGAGAGCATATAATGGCCACCTGAGCACCCCCTGCTCCTGCATTTGCCTTTTCCTGCACAAGGAACAGCCCTGTTGAGGACACCTGGTGTCCGTGAGGGCGGCTCCTGTGCTTCTGTGTGTCCACACTGCTCACTTGTTTTTCTGGCTGCCATCTTGCACCTCCTGCCAACTGGCGGGGTTGTAGAAAATGTCAGGAAAATACCCTTCTCTAGTTCAGAGTCACCTTCCAGGGAGGTGAAAATCTCACATCCCTGTTATTAGCCCCCACCCCACCCCCTTGTTCGTACTCACTTTGCTATGGCCAGCTTGGTATTCTGGGCTGTCAGATTCCAGCTGGTGAGAGAACATGTCTGGAGTCTGTCCTGGGTACTTAGTCTCCTCCTGTTTGCATTAACGGTATGGGACCCTGTGCTCAAACACTCATATTCATTTGGACCTATTGAAGTGATTCAATTCTACTCATCTAATACTAATTGAATGGTGACCTTGAAAGAGGAAGTGACTTGTCTACTGTCCAGAAACCAAATATTAGTGAACACTGTTTTGCCTGTGTAACATGCAGCATACCAACGACTGCTGGCTGAGCGCTGGTTTCACTGCATTGAGGAAGGACTCAGAGTCTCAGCGGGAGGCACTGGGGCAGAACAGAGCTGGGGATGGGCTAGTTAGACTCCACCCATCCGGAAACCCATTTCTTGCCTGAAGAAAGCATAGTTGGATTGGGGATCAAGTCAGCTCCATGGGGATCTAATGCCTGTGATCCCTTCTCCTTCCCTTCATGTTTCTGTACTTGCTGGATCCTGGCTTTTGGCACTTGAAGGGGGAAGGCCATCAGGAGGCCATCTCAGCCCCTCCCCGCCTAAGTGGTGATGGCAGCTGTGTGCAGAGCAACTGAGCGCTTCCAGCTGAGCAGCAGATGTGTCCTCTAGCAGCTTTCTTGAAGGGAAGCCAGTTTTGTCTGCTGTGTAAATGTTTCGGGTTGTGCTGGAGGCAGTGAGAGTTGTAGGATCATGAAGATCTGTTTCCCAGCAGACCTGGATTCAAGACTAAGTGCTCTTACTTATTAGCTCTCTAGCTTTGGGCAAGTTATTAAGCCTATAAGCTGTTTCCTTCTCTGTATAATGGGGAAGAGAGTAAATTAAAATGACAGTGGCTGCCATTTACTAAGGACTCTCTGTGTTAAGTACTGCCCTCAGCGGCTACTCAACATTATCCATGAGGTAATTCCTACAAAAGATTGAGCCCAGTGCCACAGACG
This sequence comes from Sorex araneus, assembly GCF_027595985.1. NCBI lineage: Eukaryota > Metazoa > Chordata > Mammalia > Eulipotyphla > Soricidae > Sorex > Sorex araneus. Next base: position 29,533,719 of record NC_073302.1, read on the forward strand.
TGGTCACTATGCAGCAAATGCCAATTGTTTTTTATTAAACCTCATAACGGTCCTGTGATTAATAATTTCAGTTGCTCACATTTATTCAGCACTTTCTCTGTAATCAGCCATTGTTTTAACTTATTTAGCTTATTAGCTCCATAAACTTATCTGATTTTCCTGACTGTCCATGAGGCTGGTTCTGCTATTATTATTATTATTATTATTATTATTATTGTACTGGAGCGATAGCACAGTGGGTAGGGCGTTTGCCTTGCATGTGGCTGACCTGGGTTTGATTCCTCCGTCCCTCTCAGAGAACCCGGCAAGCTACCGAGAGTATCCCACCCACATGGCAGAGCATGGCAAGCTACTTGTGGTGTATTCGATATGCCAAAAACAGTAACAATAAGTCTCACAATGGAGATGTTATTGGTGCCCGCTCAAGCAAACGGATGAACAACAGGACAACAGTGCTACAGTGCTATAGTGCACTGCTGGAGTGCTAGCACAGTGGTTGGGCATTCGCCTTTCATGTGGCCGACCCGTGTTTGATTCCTCCCCACCTCTCAGAGAGCCCGGCAAGCTACCTAGAGTATGGAGCCCGCATGGTAGGGCCTGGCAAGCTACCCATGCGTATTGGATATGCCAAAAACAGTAACAATAAGTCTCTCAATGAGAGACGTTACTGGTGCCCGCTCAAACAAATCAATGAGCAACGGGATGATAGTGATCATTATTATTATTATTATTATTATTATTATTATTATTATTATTATTATTATTTTAATACAGTGCAAGGCCCCAAGCCCAGAGCTTTATTCATGGTAGGCACGCATTTTACTACTGAGCTATCTCCTCAGCCCTAGTTTCATTTTTAACACCATTTGGAGAGTAAAAAATAAGAGAAGCACAAGAGAGTCAAATGCATCGCCAAGGACAAATTGCTAGGAATTGACAGTGATGCTTTGTTCTCCTTGCTTCAGAAAGAGGGAATGAGGCACAGAGAAGCTAACAGCATGCCCAGGGTCAGAGTTGGCAGCAATTTCCTCTGGGTTATGAGGTAGGTGAAATGGCATAATGCAAGGGAAACAGCTTTGTAAGCTCTTTTTCTGTGCATTTTAGCCAGGGATGAGTAAGCTCTGCAGGGTCTGTTTTTGCTAGTCTAGACACACCAGCTGGCCTGAGACCTGGGGGCCTTTAGAAGTTCCATTTGGGCTTAGCTTATTATCTAGGTGGGTGTTAGAAGCTAGTTTGGCATGTAGGCCCTATACTTACCATCCCCTTGAAGCAGCCCAATAGCCACTGCTCATCTGACTTTAGAGCTGCAACCAGCTGGAAGCATCTGGGAGGCGGTAGGCTGGCAGCCAGCCACCATCATGTGCAACTGGGTTATTGGCGGTCACCCTGCAGGTTTTCTCTTCCCACACTCACCATCCCCAGTGGCTGACACCCAGAATGTCAGGCAGCTCGGCGGGAGAGAGAGAGGCTGGAGGCCCTGGTGGAGTGGAAGTAATCACGCATCAGGGCACCCTCTTCGACCCTCTTCCCCTTACTGGTTCTCACGTGTTCACTCTACCACCAGGAATATGCTTCTACCCACGTACGCACTTCCAATAAGGGAGTGGAAAAGACCATTGGGTCTTTGAGGAGGGCTCGCCGACCTCAGGACTGGGACTCTTTCGTAAGAGAAGGTTACTGTCACCTTCCCTTGGGGCTATCTCCACAGCCACTCGAAGATTGACTTTGGGCAGGGAAATCAAGTCCTTGGAGTCTCAGGACTGGGATGGTTTCAGAATCCATACTCCCAAATTCAATCCCCAACATTTTGTATGGTCCCTTGAGCACTGCTAGGAGCAATCCCTGCATGCATAGCCAGGAGTAATCCCTGAGCATTACTGGATATATCCCAAAACCAAACAAAAAGCTCATGAAATAATTTTTAACCTGAGAACCTGGATTCCTATTTAATTTCATTTTATCCTGTTTCATGTTTTAGATACTGACTAAAATTTTATCTATTTCTGTTTTCAGTGTTATCCTAATCTTTGTGGGTACCCTTGTTTTTCTCTAGATTCCAAAAAACTTTCACATTTCACCAAAAAGATGTGATTTACTTGGCTTTTTTTTTTTTAATTTTAGTAAGGTTATGTGCAAAATTCTACTTAGCAGGGAAAAAGGGCTGCAAAAAAAAAGGGCTCCCTCCTGGCGACACTGAGCAGCAACTAACACGGCTCCAGGATTCGGGACTGGGACACATCCGAGCCGCGCGGCCGCGTTAGCGCGACCTTTTCTAAAACCTGAAAACATACAATCTTTTAATGGAAAACTAATTATCAAATGCCTCCTTATTAGGGTTATCTTGTTTGGGGATATAACTCCCACAACAATAGTGAGTTTTGTGTTGAAATATGGAACGTAATCAAGGTGAAGAGAAAATAAAGTGAAATTCATCAGTTATACAGTTGGGGTGGGGGGCGGGGGGTATACCGGGGATTTTGGTGGTGGAATATGGGCACTGGTGAAGGGATGGTGTTTGAATACGGTATAACTGAGACATAAACCTGAGAACTCTGTAACTTTCCACATGGTGATAAAATTTAAAAAAAAAAATTAAAAAAAATAGACTATACAAAATACTATGACCCTTTTATGAGATTTGCTTAAATGTATTTTGTACAGTTTAACAATAGGAAGAATACAGTTAACTGAAATGTTCAGATACAAGGAGTTCTTTCAACTCATTATGATATAGTCATGTGATTATTTTATAAGCATTAAGAATGTAAAAGATCTACAGGAGTTACGGTAGAAAATGTCCAGGATATATTATGTAAAAGAAATCAGACTATGAAAGTGAAAAAAAAAAAAGGAAAAAAGAAAAAGGGCTCCCAGTTAGTGGTCGTTTGGGGACCACTAACTGGGAGCTCTTTGGCACTATTGTAGCAATATGGGAAGATGCCGTAGTTGATAACACCAACGAGGAATACGATTGACTGGTTCAGCACCTCCATCATTGAGTGAGGAATGCAGAGAGAAGGAAAGCCACAAAAAGTCGCCAGTCTTCAGAAACTCTCGAGCTCATTCACCAATGTGGTCTGGCGTGAGCCTCAGGCAATCACAAGCTAATGTCTGAGCTCACAAAGCTATGCAGAGAAGTGATAAAGGAAAACCTTGAAGAGAAAAGAGCAGCAGTGTTGGTCAATGCAACAGAAGCCGGGAAAAGTATTTGCAACACCCACCTGTCCTTCACCAACTATAAGACCAAGATGACTGCCCTCTGACGTCCTGATGTTCCAGAAGGGCAATGGAAAAGGTTATCCATGACTTCTACTAGGATCTCTTTGATAGCCACATCCACCTGCCCACATACCAAATTCTGCAGGATGGATATGTCATTCCCAGTGTTCTCCCTTCTGAAATCCGACATGCCATTTTGTCGATAAAGAAGCGTACAGCAACCAATCCAGACAAGGTCAGACCCGAACACCTGAAGAATCTGCCACCAGTACTCATCAATACACTGGCTTGGCTCTTCACATGCTACTTGTCTGAATGCAAGGTTCTGTCCCAGTGGAAAATCAGCAGCACCATTCTGTTGTAGGAAGGGAGACATCCATGACATCAGCAACTGTCGCCCGATCTGCCTGTTGTCTGTCATCTACAAGTTATTCACTTGAGTCATTCTGAATAGGATCAGCAGAACACTAAATGAAGGACAAACATTCGAGCAAGCTGGGTTCCAAAAAGGATTCAGCACAATCAACCACATCTACACGGTGACCAAGCTCATTGAGGTGTTGCAAGAGTTCAAGATGCCGTTCTGTCTAATGTTCATTGATTCTATTGAGACTGAAGCGGTCATCGAAACCCTACCCAAATAGGGCGTTCAAACTCAGTACATCAGGGTCCTCTATGAGCTGTGTTACAGATTCACTACCAGGATCGCACCATTCTACAAAGAAGTGATCATTGATGTAAAGAGAGGGGTTCGGCAGGGTGATACCATTTCAACAAAACTCTTCAGTGCCATCCTTGAGAACATCATGCGAAAATTGGAATGGGAAGGAATGGGAGTGAAGATAGACAGTCAAAACTATACCACTCCCACTTTGCTGATGACATCGTTCTAATAACACCAAATATCAGCCAAGCAGCACAAATGCTGGCCAACTTCGACCATGAGTGTGGAAAGGTTGGACTGCAGCTAAATCTTGTGAAGACAATGTTCATGAGAAATGGACTAATTCCTGATGTTCCATTTGCCCTCAACAGAACAAACATCTCCGAATGTAGCAGTTATGTGCACCTAGGTTGAGAACTCAACATGACAAATGACCAGGCACCTGAACTGCGCAGGAGGAAGAGAGCAGTGTGGAATGCCTTCAAGAGCGTCTAAGAAGTGGTTAAGAGGATGAAGAACCTCTGGCTCCGGGCACATCTTTTCAACTCCATTGTTCTTCCAGCACTAACATACGCCTCAGAGACCTGGGCCCAACAAAAACAGGTTGAGAAAGCTACTCAGGTCTCCCAAAGAGGAATTGAAAGAGCTATGTTTGGAGTATCATGTTTCACTCAAGTGAGAGAAGGAATCCGGAGTTCCAACCTCCATCAATGATTGAGAATCAGGGACGCTGTCTCCTTTGCCAAGGAGTCGAAAATCAGATGGGCCGGACATGTAATGCGATTTAGAGACTAGAGCTGTTACCAAATAGATTCCATGGGACATCCAAAAGACCACGTGGCCTCCCACTACAAGATGGTCAGACTTCTTCGTCAAGACCCTGAGTGAACAGTTTGAGGCTCTTTGTGTTCCTGGAGCGAGCAGATGCCATTGGGCTACACTAGCACGAGACAGGAATGAATGGAGACATTACTGGCATCCGCTCGAACAAATCAATGAACAATGGGATGGCAAGTGATACAAGTAAGGTTATGTATTATTTGTTGTATGTTTATTTGTTTTGGCTCATACTTGGTGATGCTCAGGGCTTACTCCACGGAGCTTAGAGTTCTGTGCTCAGGGATGCTCCTGACAGAATTCAAAGTGCCAAAGGACCAAATGTGATAGCCTCTCAGTATCTGTATTGTAAATTATAATGCCCCAAAGTAGGGAGAGAGTATGGGGGAAACTGTCTACCACAGAGCCAGAGGGAGGGGTGTGATGGGGGGGTGGATACTGGGGACATTGGTGGTGCAAAATGTGCATTGGTAAAGGATCGGTATTTGATCATTGTATGACTGAAACTCAAACATGAAAGCTTTGTAAGTGTATCTCAGGGTTATTCAATGAAAAAAGAAAAAAGAAAGAAAAGAAAAATAATTCAAAGGGTGATATTGTGTTCCAGGGAATCTGGGTCAGCTTCATGATGGCAATCACCTTACTCACAGTACCATCTCTCTGGCCCTTTAGTGAAATGTTTCTTTAAGCATGAATATTAGATTCCATCAAGGATTTCATGGAAAATGTTATTTTATGTTTCCAATTATAAAAAAATATATTGTGTATTGGAACCAGGATACAGCTCAGCAGCACTTGGGGTGTGTGTGTGTGTGTGTGTGTGTGTGTGTGTGTGTGTGTGTGTGTGTGTGTGTGTGTGTGGCAAGAGGTCATGGGTCCAATCCCCATATTACAAATACAAACAATAAAATATATTACAGATATGAGATTAAACTAAAAAAATTATCCTATTTCCTGGGGGTGCTTCTTCCAGGAGTTGGGGTACAGGAGAGACCAGCTTCCTCATATGAAGTTCTTGCTGATTTCTGAGGAGATGTCTCTCATACTAAGGGCATGTACAGTTCTGCAAAGGACCTATGGAGTCCAGAGAGGGACAGAGATTCTCAACTGTAACTAAGTCATGCCCTGAACTGCACCTGGGGTTGGGAGTTCAGTTTTGGTACTTGAAGGAGGTTTTGGTACTCCTGGGTGGGCGTTTGTTCTCCTGACTTTTTTTTTTTTTTTTTTTTTTTTGCCTTTTGGGTCACACCCGGCAATGCACAGGGGTTATTCCTGGCTCATGCACTCAGGAATTACTCCTGGCGGTGTTCAGGGGACCATATGGGATGCTGGGATTCAAACCCGGGTCGGCCACGTGCAAGGCAAACGCCCTACCCGCTGTGCTATCACTCCAGCCCCTGTTCTCCTGACTTTTTATGCCCAACCTTCACTTGCCTTCCTTCCATAAGTCCCCTTTTAAGATCTTTCCCGTGTGAGGCTCACATGGATTGGGGGAAGGAGACAGTACCAGAGGGTGGGCTGCCGAGAGGAAATAGAGGATAGTTTCGAGAGCGATGCAAGAGGTAGGACACTCTCTGGTAGTTGCTCGTCCTCCCTCCAGATGCTTTCTTGCTGCATGATGATGCTCCAGTGACTGGTCCCACGTCTCCAAATTCTCTGTGGCAGGCTGCAGCTGGATATGACCAGGTGTTTATCCTGCTCAGGCTCCTATAAGTGCTAAAGCTAATAGCATGGATGGGCAATAGGTTGGGCTCCCTGGGAGGTGTCTTGGGGGGCTGATGAGAGCTGGATTTTGGTTTGGTTAGGCTTCTCTTAATAATAATGAGCCCTCTTTGTTCTCTCTCTAATCTGAAGGAAGATTTCTACACAAGACTTGTTTGCTTATGAAGATCGTGTAACACTCTATGATTCATAAAATGAAATTCCTCCAATTAAAGTGACTTTGACCCTACCCTTTGTGAAATGCTAACCTTGAACTCTTTGTGCTAACAATACACTCATCTTTTGCCAGAACCTATTTTCACTGTAAAAGGACTCAACGAAAACAGATTTAATTCCCATAAAACAATCTCCATAACCCCTCCCCACATCTTCCATGAGAGGAGTCGGAAGTAAGTGGGGACTTGCAGCTTTCAGAATCAGTCTCTCTTGCTCAATGAGAAATCCTTAAAAGTCATGTGTGAAGTAGATACTTTCCCACACCACCTAACTGTAGATCATCTCAGACTCAGAGGGACTGGGGTCACCTAGGCATTAAGCAGCTCCATTCCTTGTAGAATCTTCAACACCCTTTCCCATTCCTCAGCTGCTCTAATAACACCATCCCCTTTGTGAAGACACCACAATCTGACAGCCAGGAGTGCTCAGGGACACCCAGCTGCCACTGACCCAGAGCTCAGGGGCAGCGGGTTTTCCTATAACTGTTAGGAAAGGGGGAAGAACAAGACTGGGGTGGCAAGAGAGATAGCACAGCAGGTAGGGCATTTGTTTGCCTTGCATGCAGCCAACCCGGGTTTGATTCCCAGCATCCCAGCAAGCCAGGAGTAATTCCTGAGTGCAGAGCCAGGAGTAACCCCTGAGCATTGAGCTTCACTGGGTGTGACCCAAAACAAACAAACAAACAAACAAACAAATAACAAGGCCAGAAGCCCATCAGCTCTCCATGGGCAGCATAGGAGGACTAGAGAGAACCATGGATGAGCTGCCTTCAATGTTCCTGACTTACCACCCATCAGTGACCAGAGCATCTAGCAACTGCCCAGCTGGACACCTGCTGTGATCCTAATCTTCAAGTCCTCACTGTGCTTTGTGTGTCCATCAGATTCAGGCTACAACTCTCGTGCCCAATTGTCAGATTGCACGTGGCCTATCTCTTCCATAGCTCTCTAACATTTCTCTTCTCTCTCTCTCTCCTCAGCCAGCTCTGTATCTCTTTTTTTCTTAGTCCATGGGTTCTGTGTCTCCAGGCCGTCTCTCTTCCAATCTGTCCACCCTTAAATGGTTCCTTGCAGTGATTTCTAGAGAGAAAATAAAAGTACAAATTTATTTCTGTTACCCTTCAAGTCTGGCGAGGTAGCTCCATGTTATCATAAATCCAGACTTTACCTTTCTACTCTGCGCTCACAGTATTTCCCCTCTTAGCCTGACAAATGGCTGCCTCCAGCCTTCTTCCCTCTCAAGACAGTTTTCAGAGACAGAGTTTGGGTATGAAAGTACCCCAAAAAGGGGCATGATTCTGTAAAGTCACTTCCTTTTTTCACCTTATTTAGTTTTTTTTAAATTTAACTATGTTATTTTTATAAAGTAGTTCACATTATTTGATTACATTCTGATTACATTTAATATTCAAACACCAATCCCACCACTATTATACCTTTCCACCACCATATTTTGGATGTTTCCATCCTGTACCCCAACTCCTGCCCCAAAGCAGAACTGAAATCATTTATTTTGTATTGTTTATATTGTTTCTTATTATTAAACCACCAAAAATGCTCCAAAAACCTTTCCTTAAAGGAGAGTGTGTGAAGATTGTTGTATTTCACCCAGAGGCCATTAAGCCCTTCTATAAATGATTACTAATATGTCATTAAGGGTTGAGCTTTGTGTGCTTATATTATATACGTACACATACATACATATATATGTATATATGTGCTGGAGTGATAGCACAGTGGGTAGGGAGTTTGCTTGGCACGCGGCCGACCCGGCTTCGATCCTTCATCCCCCTCAGAGAGCCTGGCAAGCTACCGAGAGTATCCCGCCTGCATGGCAAAGCCTGGCAAGCTACCCATGGCATATTCGATATGCCAAAAACAGTAGCAACAAGTCTCACAATGGAGACGTTACTGGAGCCTGCTCGAGAAAATCAATAAACAATGGGATGACAGTGCTACAGTGCTATTGTTGGCCAAGGAAACATTGCTTTACTATACCATATAAGTTTCAGGGGTAGAACTTCACACCTCAATGAGGGTACTATATACCACACTGTACCTACCACTAAATGTCTAATTACCATCCAGAACCATCCAATTGACCCCTCTCTACTCCTCCAACCACCCTATCCCCTTCATCTCTGGAAGTCACTTTTGTTGTATTTTTCAGTTGTTTAAAAAATATTCCATATGAGTGAAATTATATATTGAGGTTTTTCTTTATGACTTACTTCACTTAGCATTATCATGTTTTTACCATCTTGTAATTTTCATCTTTCTTTTTTTGTGCATATCTAGGAATATATACGTATGTGTGTATTATTCATTGTGAATGTATACCACATCTTTATGCATTAATCCTGTGTTGAACATTTAGAAATTTCCATTTCTCAGTTATTGTGAATAATATTGCAATGGACATAAGGGTGTACTTATATATTCAAATTAGTGTTTTGATATTTTTAACTAGTCAGAATGGATTTGTCAATAATACAAACAAAAACAAAAGAAAAAATATACAAATGGGGGTATATCACCCATAGCACTGTCGTCCTGTTCATGGATTTGCTCATGCAAGCACCAGTAATGTCTCCATTGCAAGACTTGTTGTTACTGTTTTTGGCATATCAAATACACCACGGGCAGTTGCCAGGCTCTGCCTTGCAGGAGGGATACTCTTAGTAGCTTGCTGGGCTCTCCGAGAGGGATGGAAGAATCGAACCGAATTGGCCGCATGCAAGGCAAATGCCCTACCCACTGTGCTATAGCTCCAATCTCAACATCAACTATATGAAATAGAAAATATGCAGTCACCACCTTTTTTGTGGGGGAGAGGGGTTGCTCAGGAGACTCAGACTCTCCTCCTGGGGCTTCTTGATCAGCAGTGCTGACAGTTTAATGCACAGCTCAAGGATGTTATGCTCACACATGGTGATGCTCAGGGACCTCTGGGCCTGCACCTAGCGATACCAGGGGAACTGTGTAGTGCTGGAGCTTACATTGAGCTCAGCTTTACGCAAAGCAAGATTCTTAACTCCTGCACTACTTCTTCAGCATCCCTGGCACTTACCTTTTAAAGTTTCACTGACTAGAGCTATGTCATGATTGTTCCCTAAACCAGTCACCAATAATGGAAATTATATTGCCATGAATGACTTAGGTGATCAGCTACTTGCTCCTGCCTTCCCTGAGCACCATGCTGTCTGCTTGAATAGAATCTAGGTTCTATATGCAGGAAAAGAGCAGGTGAGTGGCTCTCAAGTGAGCAGTGGACAGGAACTACCACAGTACACTGCCTCTGAGACTAGACTTTTAGTGTAGACTGATAAGTTTATTTGCTCAAGAAATAATCTTTTAATGCCTAGTGTATCTTAAAATAGAAAACTGTATGTAGAAATAATTTATATATATACATATATATATATATTTGCTTTTTGGGTCACACCCAGTGATACACAGGGGTTACTCCTGGCTCATGTACTCAGAAATTATTCCGGGGACCATATGGGATGCTGAGAATTGAACCCAGATCGGCCATGTACAAGGCAAATGCCCTACACACTGTGCTATCGCTCCAGCCCCAAAATGATTAATATTTTCTAATTTTGAAAAGTATATTAAATTATGTCCTGTATATCTGGTTCAGTGGAAGATTAGATACCTGCATGCATAAAGCCCTAGGTTCCACTTTGGCATTAAAAAAAAAGTGACAGATTATTTGCTTTTCACTTGAGTTGCCTTAAGGGTTTCTCAATATCAGTACATTGGCATTTGTATCAACTGATTCCTGAGTTTGGGAATATTTTAGAATGTTTGGCAGTATCTCTGGTCTCTAGGCACTAAACACCAGAAAAAAACATCTAGTAATGGTCACCAAAACTGTCACTAGACATACAAGATATTTACTGGAGACAAAAATAGCACCAGGTGAGATTATTTCTATACACAAATTAATGTTTGGATTCTTACTCTGACCCTTTATCAAGATCAATAGTTCTGTTTCCTTAGACAATGTATTTAATATCTGTAAGCTTCAGCTTATTTCTCTGCCAGATAGGGCCAACTCATAAGATTTTTATGTTTTATGAAGCCACTGGTGTTGATGGTCCAGTGCAATGCCTACTCTATGATAGGCCTTCCATGAACTTTTTCTCCTCTTTCTTTCCTGCAGTTTATTGGGGGCCATAGAAGGAATCTTCTGAGTCTTTTACCAGCATTTTTCATTTATAAATTATGGGAACTGAGGAGAAAGTATAATTCTATGAAGAAAGAATTTGTCACCCTAATACTAAATCCCCTTCTATGCAAGATATGCAAAGGAAACATACTGAATAAAAGAAACATACAGAAGTTCGTAGGCTCTGTCCTGTCAAAGTTGATTTGCAAGACTTTTGCCCCCGAAGATTTCCTCATGATGCATTACCTCTGAGAGAATTCTCCAAGTGCTAAATCTTTTGTGTGACTCAGACTGAGTTCAGATGTTTGGTTTTTCAGGGACCATCAATTGTGTCTTTGGAAACACTTTGGATGTTGAAGGGTGTTAAACACTGAATCAAGACATATGGTATATGAGAGTCAAAGCTGTGAACTGCCCAAAGTTTAGAAAAATTATATGATAACAACTGCTCAAGAGACAGAACAAAAGAGAAATTAATAGGTGAATCCAATTTTTCTGACTCTTCTGTGTCAAGAGTAAAACTTCTGACTAAGTAGACTGAAAAAAAAAAACTGACCAAGAAATTAAATCCCTGGAGAGAGGAGAAATAGAGTAAGAGTCATCCTAAAAATGTCCATGTCTCTTGGACTAAAAGAATCACTGCAAAGACACTAGGAAATTTGCTGATGAGATCATAGAATCCCTGTTGATAATATGAGAAATTTGCAGAAAATGGGGATCAAACTGGAAGACTTAGGATGGACAGATGTCCTAATTTTAAAGAAATAGTATCCAGTTAATTTTCCTTCCCTGCTACCACCAACTATGAATTCATTTGTTTGGCACCAATCCTAGGCGAAATTCCATAAAAGATTATTCTGCTAATGGCTTATGAGTGCTTACAAATTAAGTAGCAATCCCTCTAAGCCAGTAACATTTCAGTAAAACAGGTCATGCTAGAGTAATCTAATTTCCCTTTTTGATTAAGCCCATTAGAATGGTTGTGCAGACTGTAGTGAGCGCAGAATATCCAGATGATAGCAAGGCACGTTCCTTCTGATGCTACCATTAAAGGCAAGGTGTGGAAATATGGCAGAACGCAGATGGCACACTGTAGCTGTGAAGAGTATCCTTTGGTTTCCAATCAATGGATGGGTATTGACAAGGAAGTTAGTCCCCAGTAGCTGCCACAGAACACTGGCTGGAACTGTGCTTGGTTTTACTTTATTAGCATATTAACCAGGTCAGGCAGTGATTTTGCCATACTCTTGCCTTTTTACGGGAGTATGCTTGAAACATAGACCTTGATGAAGGGATAGATGTCAGCAACCAATAGTTTTTACGAGGTAAATCCAAATTCAAGTTTCAGCTCACTGGACCTCTTGCCTTAGGAATCAATGTTGCCTGGTATTGAAGGGTCCTGACTACCTCTCTGCTTTCACTTTGCTGTCCCCTAATCTATGCTCCCAATGTTTAACCATACCACCCCAAACTAACTTGCATTCAACCTGTTGTTCTATGATTCCTTTATCTTCTTTCATTCACATAATTTTATTTGTGCCATTTCTGATATTATCTTCTTTTCCTCCCGTTCCTTGATCTGCCTGATAAACTACTCATCATTCAAGATGCAGCAAAATCTTCCTGTCCACTGTAATCCCTTTCCTTTCCCTTGTACCCTTTTCTTAAATAAAGTTCTTCTGCATCTGAATTTTGTACTTGTACCCACTGTTTTGTTTTGTTTTTTTCAGTAATCACACTGTGTTCATAACCTATTTACTCGTTTGTCTCCCTGGGCCTCTGATTTCTGTTCCCATCAGCTGCTCCCCACACAAACACTTTAAGTTCATTGAGAATAGCACCAGGATTTTACCCAGAGTCTAGAACATAATAGGAGCACGTAGAAAAAAGGAATACATAAACAGAGACGAGATGGTTTGTACAAAACCCATTAGTTTGACTTTCTGTTACTGTTTCTCAGATAACAGAGACTCACAATTGCATTTCCACATATCCTGGATCCTTAGGTTCATTTTTTAAAAAAGAATTTAAAAAATAATAAACTGAATAGGAGCCCTTTCAGTCCCCACTATCTCTGTATGAACTTATAAATGCATTGGAGCATCAACAGTGTCCTCTATCATGACACTCACAATCCACACTGCGGCCACCTTAGGGAGCCTCCCAGGGAAGGTCAGTGTCATGATTCTTTTAAAAGCACATACTAGACATCCAATTTTTTAAGCACCACCCTGCCCTTCCCCCTCCTGTGAGACCCAGGAGGGCATATCCATGCCACCTCAAAAGCAGAAAGCATTTTTAGGACTGTTGTCTGCTCTTTGGAAAGGGAGAGTTAAGTCTCAATCATCTCATCTCTTTTCTTCTAATTGACCCAGAAACTAAGTACCACCTTCTTTAAATGCGAGCAGATCAGGGAAGCATGACGAACAATTCAGCCTTTCTGATACTGTAGGAAGAATCTAATTATCAGGGGAGGATCTGGGCCTATAAAAAGGATGCTCTGTGGTCTAATGAAAGAATTAAAATTCAAATGGGGGCACCAAATGCAAGTCAGCTGGCATTTATGTCTTTGCCAATTATTCAGTCCTAAATAGCTAGACCGGGCAGTGTTTGTTGAGGATTGGCTGAGTTGCCTGACAAGAGGACTGGCAACCTGGACTGTTCCCAATGTCCCAGAGTCCATTTTCATCCCCATAATGGGACTTGGCACTCAGTATCCTCCAAACTGCAAGGAATGATGCCCCACTGGTGATCCTTCACACTCAGAGCTGGGGCTCATCTCACATGCAAATTCTTGCCAAGCCGTGGGGACCAAAGCCTCCATTCTGAAACAGACAGGCCAGGGTATGAATCTTCAATATGATATAGTCTGAAGGAAATTCAGGCCTGATTAATTATCTCTAATGGGGCATCTGTATCAATAAAGACTTTTCTTTTTGATAGCAAAGCAAGTGTGAAACACTTAGAAGCTTAAAATTCTTAATATGTGACACTGGCCTATTTGTGAAACTTTTATCTGAAGCTTTCAAATTGCTTACTGGTTCTTTCTCATTAACAGCAATAATGATAGTGTCCTCAGTCTAGAATTTTCATTGTGGTCATTTCATCGTGATCACAGTGCTTAGAGGGTTGAGTGAAGGTAGAAGTTGAGAAAGGGCCTATGTTTGTTTCAATTTCTATAGAAAAAGGGTCTGTCCCTGTGGTTAACAAGATAGATATGCACTTTGTTTGCAATGGTTCAAACTCTTCCTATATTGGGAGACAAGAGAACACTGGATCATATTTACTGCTCTTTACCATTTGTCATTTGAAGTCCAGGGACCTATAAAAACATCTGTAGGGTCTGGAAAAGAGAAAATTGGGCTCAGAGGAAAGAAGAAAATTTGAATACCTTCTTTTAGCTCCTCTCTATAAAGTGAAATAATCAACATCATTAGGCACGTTGGCAATGAAGCAAAGATAAAGTTGAATTCCTGATTCACATCATGGTGGCACACTTTTATGTGTCTTTTTGGATGCACCACAGTACTCAGGAATTTGGTCAAACTGGGCAGGGGTTGAGGGCTTGGATGACCTCTACTGAGAAAAAGGGGGGTTCCTCTGAAGAGGAAGGAAGTCGATCAGTCCTTTAGAACTCAAACAGCATTATCAATTTCTCCCTGAATTTCTAGATGCTGGCCTGCTCTGCAGTTTTGGATTTGCAAGTCGTTTAGAATCACATGTGCCAATTTATTTTCTTTTTTTTTTTTAATTTTTTATTGTGGAAAGTTACAAAGTTACAAAGTTTTCAGGTTTAAATCTCAGTTATACAATGCTCGAATACCCATCCCTTCACCAGTGCTCATATTCCACCACCAAGAATATATGTGCCAATTTCTTAAAGTAAATCTTGCTTTCATTTTTATTTCTCTCTATTATACATACTGAGGTTCTCTTTTTCTAGGGAGCCCTAACTCCAACACACACTATGTATTAGAATAAAGTTCTAGAAGGAAATACTGGTAAATATTTGACATGAGTAGTAAGAAATGGAATCCTCTTAAGATATGGATGTCACAGAAAACAAAGAAATTACAGGCAGCTTTGACTCAGAGAAGTCTTTAACTTCTCAACTTTTTTTGAAGACGGGAGACTTTTCTAGCCTACTTCAAATTGTACAAGTAATGAAAAAAATATGGTACTGAATAAGGACAGACTCAGACAGGTAGAATAGACTTGAGAGTCTAGAGACATGCCCTCAGGCATATGGACGGTTAATCTTTGATGAAGGAGCAAAAAATATGACATGGAACAAGTTAGGCCTCTTCAGCAAATGGTGTTGAGAAAATGGGTTGCTCATAAGCTCAAAACAAAGAAACAAACACATTCATATGCCCCATAGATACTATGCACAGAGGTCAAATCAAAATGGATTAGGAACCTTTATATCAGATCTGAATCTATAAATTCACAGTCAGTATCACAATCTTATTGTTTGTCGATTTACTCGAGTGGGCACCAGCAACGTCTCCATTCCTCCCAGCCCTGAGATTTCAGCAGCCTCTCCTCACTCATCTTTCCCAACGATTGGAGGCTATTGTTACTATCATTGTCACTATCATCCCATTGTTCATCAATATCAGCTAATTATTTGCATATCCTGCTTAGGGCCAAGTTATCAGTATGGGTAGGTGCTCAAAGTCACGCCCCTCACCCTCAACCAGAGTGCCTACATGTGGGGACTGCTGGAGCGAGCCCCTGGATCTTTGTAAACAGGTTGGCTCTAGCTTCAGGGGCAGGGGATTTGGTCAAAGTCTCAGGCTAGCTGCTGAGACCCCCAACATATATGTATATATATATATATATACATATACATATTTATTGTCAACAACCATAACTCTCAAAAGTCTAAACCTTTAATTTTGATAGTAAAATTCTCCTGTCAAGTCCTGACTAAGCACAGCCAGGTGTGACCCAAGAAAGAAGAAAAAAACAAGAATTTTAAAGAAAAATCTATAAATTATAATGAGAAAAACATAGGAAGAGTTCTTTATTGCATTGAAGACAGAAGAATCTTCAAAGATTCAATGTTATTGACCAAGCAAATGGAAACAAAAATAAACAGATGTGACTATATCAAACTAAAAAACTTCTGCCTCAGAAGAAGGAAGGGCCAGAATCAATGCACCCCACTAGGGGAAAATATTTAACCACCACTCATCCAAGATATATAATGCACTAGTAGAACTTTGCTATTCAGAAAAACAAAAACAAAGCAACCAATCCCATCATAAAAGGGGAAGAAATGAAAAGAAACTTCCTCAAAGAAGACATACAGATGGTCATAAGACATATGAAAAAATGCTCTACACTTATTATCAGGGAAATGCAAATAAAACAACAATGTGATATCATGTCACATCAGTGATATTGGTACAAATCACAAAGAATAAAAACATCTAGTGTTGGCATAGATGGGGGGAGGGACCCTCATTCACTGCTGATGGAAATGTCAACTGCTCCATCATTTTTTGAAAACGATATGGACACTTCTCAAACTAAGAATTCAGCTTCCATATGATCCAGCAATTTGTTTTTTGGAATCTACCCGAAGGATCCAAAAATTCTATTAGGAAAAGATATTTGCATTCCTATATTTATTGGAATATTGTTTTAAAATAGCTCCAAGTCTGGAAACAACCCAAGTGTTCAAGAAGAGATGACTGGATAAAGAACCAATGGTGCATATACACATGGAATACTACTTGGCTATAGGAAAAGATGAAATCATGCTATTTGCAGTTACATGGATGGATCTGAAGAGTATCTTGCTTAGAGAGTTAATCAGGAGAGGGACAGACACAAAATGACCTCTCTCACAGGTGGGATATAAAGAAACAAAGTAGGGGAATAACAGATGCCTCAGAACAACCGAAACTGAGAATAAGTCTTGATTAGGAAGCTTAACACAGGGGAGGAAAGTGGGGAGAAAGTTTGGGAGGAGACATTTGGACAGTAGTGAGGAAAATCGACACTGGTGGAGGGTTTGATGGTGCTAGAGTGTATATTAACAAACCCTGTTGCCTGAAATTAAAAAATTAAAGTATTTATCTTCTTTATAACTATTCAAAACAAAGGTTATATGACATGACAAATGGTATACTAGGGAAAATTTGCAAATATATGTCATACAAAAGTTAATATATTTATTACTCAAAGAACTGTTACAAAGAAATAAATACAGTCATCCTAATACAAAAATAGCAAAGGTTAGAGTGTAGTAGATAAGGCACCTGCCTTGCATATAGACAACCCAGGATACCCAAACCTCATGTGGTGATATGATCACATAGTTTGAGCACTGACAGGGGTCACTTCTGATAACAGAGCCAGAACAGCTCCTAAGTATATTTGGGTGTGGCTCAAACTCTCTTCCTCATAAATGAAATAAAATAGGAAAAAACAGGAAAATTGGAAAGTCACAAAGTAAAATAAGTGACTAATAAATCTAAAAACATATTAAGTATTTAAAAATGAGAATATAAGTATAAAAGTAAGTTTTGCCTAGCAGGTGTTCAAACCTGTGAAAGGATGTTCATGTATAGTGTTGGCAATAATACAACGAAATAGATTCTTTCTGATTGTGTATTAATTCATGGACATTATCTTAGACTTCCCTGACTTTCTATGCATAAGAGTAATAAAGTTATTTGTTGTGTTAACCATTGCATTATTTGTCAAAGCATATAAGAGAAAGCGTTCTAAATACCTATCAATATGATTGGTCAAATGGATTGTGATGTATCCAGATAAGTGATACTTGTGGGGCTAAGGAGATAGTTCAACAGTCAGCTGCACCCATCCCCTAACAAGAATGCCAAGTCTTGTTCTGGTGGCTCCTGCAGACACAGGACCTGAGTAGTTCTGTGTCTTCTGGCCTTAGCATGGTACTTACAAGCCAAGTTGGCCACTTATCCTGGGGAATGACCTCTGGACCCCCCAAGTACTGTTCGGGAGATCGCCACCAGAAAAGATGTATTTGTGAATTGTATTTATTTACTTAGGCAGATACTCAGTATTGAATTTAAGGGGTGCTATAAAAATACACACAATAGAATACTACTTTTATGAGCTATATATTAAATATGTCAGTAAGCCAACATTAAAAAATAATAATTCTTAATTTGGCTTCTTTTTATTGACATTGGCCATGGGCTGGAGCGATAGCATAGAGGGTAGGGCATTTTCCTTGCACACAGCTGACCTGGGTTTGATTCCTCTGTCCCTCTCAGAGAGCCTGACAAGCCACCGAGAGTATCCCGCCCACATGGCAGAGCCTGGCAAGCTACCCCTGGTGTATTCAATATGCCAAAAACAGTAATAACAAGTCTCAAAATGGAGACGTTAATGGTGCCCACTCCAGCAAATCAATGAACAATGGGACGACAGTGATACATTCTACAACATTGGCCATTTAAATTTAATTTTATAATAATAATAATAATTATTATTATTATTTTGCTGAAGTCTTACTGAGTCTTTAATGTGCAGTGTACTTTGGAGGAAGAACTAATAGCATTCCTCTCTCATACAAATGAAGGGCTGTTTCCCAGGCCTGTTGGTTAATGAACAGCTCTCTCTACAGCAGTGATAGTGAATGACAGTGTCCATTTACTGTCAGAGGAATGGTCTGTGTGAGCTCCCACATCATGGTTGCCTAGGCAGCTGGATTCCCCTGCCACACCAGCCCCCAGCTACCTAGAGTCCACACTTTACCACGATGGGGGACACAGCTTAAATTAGGAACATTGGCTCTTTAAAAAAAAACTTTTTTTAGGGGCTGGAGCGATAGCACAGCAGGTAGGGCGTTTGCCTTGCATGCGGCCGACCCGGATTCGATTCCCAGCTTCTCATATGGTCCCTGAGCATGCCAGGAGTAATTCCTGAGTGCATGAGCCAGGGGGCTGAGTGCATGAGCCAGGAGTAACCCCTGTGCAACACCGGGTATGACCCAAAAAGAAAAAAAATTTTTTTTTAAGGAAGTCTCTATATTTATTTCCATAGGGATAATAGTAATAATAATGTGTGTTATTATTGATAATGATATGTGTTATTAATGTATAAATGTCAAGTCATTCTCATTACTGAAATTATTTCTACACAAGAGAAAAATAGCTGGAATGATTTTACCCCAAAAAAGAAAAGAATTTAGGGCCCTAACACCCATCCCATTTTTCTTTTGTTTTCTTTCCTGAGGGGGATGAATCCTTGAAGATACCAATGAAGCTAATATTGTGGACGGTTTTTTGTTGTTGTTTGGGTTTGTCTTTTTCTTTTTGCTGTATTTTCTTCAAAGAATTTTATTGACTCCTACCATGTAATTATTCAGCCAAGCAAACAATTTCCACCATCTTCTTAGTTCCGTATCATCAGCCAGGAATGGACAAGTGAGAAGAAAGGTGGGGAGGGGTGGAAATAGGGGAGATTTTGGTAGTGGAAAGTGCGCA